>NC_058406.1:35946986-36124963 GCF_002201575.2 Neomonachus schauinslandi
TGCAGGGCGTGGGGGTGGGGGGCGCAGGCCCGGGCTGCCCGGCCCCGGGCGGCCGCGGGCGGGGGGAGCAGCGGGCGGCGGGGTCCGGGTGCCCCTCGCGCAGCGTCGCTGCGGCCGCTGGGCCCCTGGGCGCCCGGGCGGAGCGGCGTTCTCACGGAGTGTCCTCCTCTCTCCCGTGCCGCACCGCCCCTCTCCCCTTCCCTCCTCGAGTTCGGCGGCTTCTAGCACCTTGCTCTGAGCTCCCAGCACCCCCGCGGTCTCCGGCCCGGACTTCGCGGGGCCTGGGATGCCGACGTTGCCACTCTGGAGCGAGGGACGTAGGTGGCCCGGTTCCGTCTGCAGCCCCTTCCCTGGAGGGGGTGGGGGTGGAGCTGTGGGGGCAGGGAGACTTCGGGGGAAGGGGCTTGATTTGAGCCACCCTTCCCCAATCACCGCCCACCAAGCCCCCCCAGATTGGGGTGTGGCCACGAGCCCCTTCCAGGAGGCGACACTATCTCCCAGTGGGATCCGGAAGGGCCTATTGGGGATGAGGGGGTGGGGAGGGAGGACTAGGTGGGAGACTGAGGTGCTGACTTCCAGAACCCGGAGGTGTTCAGCTGGAAGAGCATCTCCTCCAGCCTCTGCCTTCATTCATTTGCTCATCCATTCATAAACCCTTCCTGATGTGAAAACCATGTGCCCCCCAACCTTCCTCCGGACAGGGGCCCTTCGAAGGAGGCACTACACCCCGTCCTCTGGCTGCAGAGGAGGAAACTGAGGTGCAAGTCCCCATGGCCTCTTGCCCAGCACCCCGTGCACTCTGGGGGATGCAGAGGCAGGATGTGAGTCATCCCCAGACTCCAGCCCCAGCGTGGTCAGTCCTCCCGATCGGCCAGCAGGGCTGTGACCTCCGGGGCTGCCTGGACCAAGCACTCTCCACTTTGGTGTGTTCTCTGAACCATGGTTGACTTTCTCTTCACCTGGCTAACTCCAGCTCAGCCTTCACGGTACAGCTGGGACATCACTTTCCTCAGGAAGCCTCCCTTAACTTCGCAGTCCAGCAGGTCAGATCCGGTGTCCAGGTCTGCATCCTCCAACTTTCTTCCTTGAGGACGGCATTATATCCACCTTGTGGGGCCAGCCAGGCACAGCCACAGTTGAGGTCAGAACAGGGCTCTGGGACAGAACTGATTTCATTTATTGAACAGACCCCTGGAAGAGCTGGGTCCAATGACCTGTCCCTGCCCACACCCACTCCATGCGGAAATACTGGAGGGTTCCAGAGCTGCTCAGAGCTGAGAGAGCACTTCCCCCGCTAACACGACCCCCCACGCCACCCTGCCCACTTGGCCCAACATCACCTTCCAAAGCATGGGTGTGGAGAAGGCGTGAGCTCCACATGGACCACTCCTGTGACCAGGTTGAGGGGGCGGGGGGGTTGGGGTGGAGATACACTTGGGAGGATGCATCTGGACATTCACTTAGGCTGGAGGGAAGGAGGTCTCAGGGGTCTAGTTCCAAGGGCCTTTTGAACCCCTACCTAGTTCTTCCCCAGTGGACATAGCCCTTGCCTTTTTATGTGTTCATGCCTCAGGTTATTCTGCTCTGATCCCCTACACCATTCTGTGCTGGGCTCTGCCAGTCAGTGAAGATACCAAAGCCCTGCCTTGGGGAGATCACGCTGGGGGAGGGTTGGTGGTAGGCCAAGGGGTCCCACCCTCCCCACAGCTCAGACCCCACTTCCCCCATTCCCACCCCTTCCATCCTTGGGCATCGTTCTGGGGTGCTTCAGGTGAGGATTGAAGATGGGCAGGAGGAAGGGTTTCCTTACTGATCAAGGGGGGCCCCCAGGCCCGAGTTATGCACTGATAACGCTGCTGAGGGAACGGAGAAGGGGCAGCGAGCAGGCGGGATGGGGGGCGGAGAGGAGGGAAGTGCAAGGGGGGGGTACTTCCCTCAGGCTGGAGGAACCACAGGCTTCATGACTAGCCAGCATTCATGAGTGGAGGACTGTCGCACTGTGGCCAGGGGCTTGGTCCCTGTGCAGAGCACAGCAGCGGATAGGGGCTCTGGTGGGGAGACAGAGGAGCCCTGGATACAAGGCCTGTCCCTCCAACCTCTCACCGCAGGACTCGATGAGTCCCTTTCTCTGGAGGGCCTCAGCTTTCCCATCTGTACAATGACATGGTCTCTGCCACTTTTGGTTTGGTTTTACAACATTCACTGGGTACCTGTGGGCCTGGTCCTCTGGCCCGGGCTCTCGAGAGGAGGAAGTAGACAGGGACCACTCAGAGTGATGTGAGCTCTAATGGACAGAAGCACTGGGGCTGGGGGAGCACAGCGAAGTCAGGGGAGGCTTCTGAGAGGAGGTGTCATCTGCACTGATCCTTGAAGAATGAGACTCTTCCCAGCTTGTCCTCTGCTCAGAAACCAGGACAGAAGCCTCATGGAGCAGATGGTTCTGTGGAGGTCAGACCCTGCTCCACCCTGAGGGTGTAGGTGAGTGAGGAGGGGCGTGGAGGGCGTAGCCACGTCTTCTGCACAGCCACACACACCTGGGCCAGGTCCTCCTTGCCCCAAACCCTGTGGGTACATGGGTCTTGACGTGGATCTCCAGGGAAAGATTGGGGATTGTCTTTCCATTAAATTTAAGCCACTAACAGCTTTTTAAAAGAATTTTTTTGACACAGAGAGAGAGTGAGAGAGCGAGCACAAGCAGGGGGAAGGGGCAGAGGGAGAAGCAGGCTTCCCGCGAAGCAGGGAGCCCAATGCGGGGCTCGATCCCAGGACCCCAGGATCATGACCTGAGCTGAAGGCAGACGCTTAACCGACTGAGCCACCCAGGCGCCCCTAAGCCGCTGACATTTATTGAGCACCTACTGTGTGCCCTGACAGTGACCAGAAAAGGGCAACGTACAGTAGGTTTTAGTAGGATTAGTAATTGTTCTGTGAAAAAGAAGCCTTCAGCTTGCCTGGCCACTGTGGAGAGAGGGAGGCACAGACAAAGGAAGGGGATGAGGAGGGTGTTGTGTTAAGGGGATCCTTGGAACTGCGCCTTTCAAGGTGGGGGCTTTTTTTTTTTTTTAAGATTTTATTTATTCATTTTTGAGAGAGAGAGAGCACGGAAAGGGTAAGGGGCAGAGGGAGAAGCTGGCTCCCCGCTGAGCAGGGAGCCCGATGCGGAGCTTGATCACCGGGATCATGACCTGAACTGAAGATGGACACTTAACCAACTGAGCCCCTGAGGTGGGCAGAGAGGAATGGGAGGCCTCCAAGAGAACACAAGCCAAAGCTTGGAGGCTGGAATGTTTGAGATTGTTCAGGAGCAGTGAGAGGGCGGGGGTGAAGAGGGAAGGCTGGCGTCTTGTCTGGAGTCAGATCACCAAAAGCCTTGAAGAGTGGAGTCACATACAAGAGTCAGGACAGGACTCAGCTCAGGAGCCACCTCCTCCTGGAAGCCTCTGGGTCGGTGCCTCAACTGGCCTCTGCGTCATGGCAGTGACCATTTTGTCTGTCCAGGCCATGCTCCTATCCGGTTCACTGCTGCCAAGAGCCTGTCCCTGAGGAGTTGCCCAGAGTTTTTACGAACCTGAAAAAATCTGGTCCAGCCCCTCCACCTAGCCAGTGAGCTCTAGAGGCCCAGGGCCAGGCCTTAAGGGCTGAGGGATCCCATCTGTGGTTGCTGTGGGCCTGTGGTTCATTTCTGTGGCCAGCCTGGAGCAAGAGACTGAGATATCTCTGGCCCCAAATTCCAGAGAAACCAGTCAGTAGATCAAAAAGGGAAGGACGCTGAGCTGCAGTCCAGAGAGAAAAAAACAGGTCAAAATCCTGATACAAGGCCCCCCTGTGGAACGTCCAGCGGTACCCCGCTTCAGGCCCTGCCCAATGCTGCTGCATGGAATCCATTTGCAAGAGCTTTGCCCAAGCGAATGCAGGGCTGGTGTCTCCAGGGCCCGGTTCACCTCTGGTTTGGACCCAGGAGGGCTGTGAGATCAGGGCAGCAGGCAGGGAGGGCAGGGTGTAGCCCCTCAGCCCCTGCCTCAGCCCTCCCCAGTCCCCCGGGCCCCTGGCTTTAGCTTCTCCAGTGTTCTGCTCACCGTGGACAGGCTGCTGCGGGTTCCTGGGGGAGAGACCAGGACAGGGCCGCCTGAGCAGACAGACTCCGGAGCAGAGCAACCCAGGGGGACCACGGGGGAGAGAGGGGCATCCCAGGGGACCGTTTCTGCTGAATTTAAAGAGGCACAGATGGTCAGAATGGCCCTTCAAGAGGACAGCAGCATGGTGGGGGTGGTTAGAGAGAGGACTCTGGGGCCAAATACCTGGTTTCAGGTCTGGCCCCACCACTTCCTAGTTGCCTTACTTAATCTCCCTGTGCCTCAGTTGCCCCACATATAAAGTGGGCCTAATTACAGTACCTTCCTTATGTGGTTGTTTTGAGAATGGAACAAACTAACATACGTAAGTGTTTGGAGCAGGGTCTGGAAGGGGACCTTTTGCTGGGATTAGGCATCCTCCACAGGTGGTAGACGCTGTGGGCTGGGGCCATCTTTGAGAAACTCCTGCCCTAGAATTTTCCGGTGTGTGGAGATGGGAGAGGAGGAAGATGTTCCATTTCAGGTACCAGCTCTGAGAGTTGGATTCTGTCATTGGAGAAGAGAGTGAAAACGTAAACTGGGGCATGGGACCTAGGGACGGTCCCAGTGTCCATGGTGGGCATGATGGAGAAGGCCTGAAGTCAAACAAGAGGAGCCCGGCTCAGCTTGGAGCAAGAGGGGTTTTGACCAAACACATGGCAGAACTGCCTGATATGCTGGCTCCCAGTGACTGGGGACGTCCCTTCTGCGTGCCCCTCAAGGCTTCTCCCAGGGTCTCACAGAGCTGCTCAGCCAAAGAGCAAAGATGGAAGATGGACTGGAATTTTTAGAACTTACCCTCTTTATTGCCATTGGCACTGGATCTTCCCTCCGCATGGTCTGGCCCTGGGTGGGGGTGGATTCTCAGGCTCCCTGTGGGATAAGACCACCCCAGGCCCCATGGTTACTAAGCCATTCTCAGATCAAGTCTTGCTTTGGGAAGGGAAGTCCTTCCTGCTGTCTCATCTCCATCCCTGCTGCTGTCTTTGCTCCACCACATTCCTTGAGGTGTCCCACATGATTAGGGAGTGGAGTTGGAAGAAACGGGCCCTTGAAGGGGAGGAGGGCAGACTTTTTAAGGAGGTGGGCGTCATGGGGAGAACTAGGAATATATAAAGCCCCCCAGGATTGATGGAGATGGTAGCATGTATGTGGGGGGCAGAGATGAGTTAAGGAGCTATACAGGGGTCCTGAGGTCTTAGGAGTGGTAGAGGGTGTTTATGGGGGCTCACAGAATGAAATGGGCTTATCTGGAGATCTTGGAGGCTTTGGGGGAGTTGGAAACTCTCTCGGGGGGAGATGGGAGTTCTGGGTGCTCTGAGCTGGCTGAGGCACATTTGTAGCAACAGGCTGGAGTCCGCTGCACGGTAGTCATGGCAACGCCCGCACACCGCACCTTGTGCGCCCGCGCGCGCGCGTGCACACACACACACACACACACAGAGCCAGGAGCAGTCACACACATGGGCTCGGCTCCACCGCACAGTGTGCCACAGACTTACACACAATGGGTCTCACCCAGCGGTCCCTGGAAGAGGGCTCTGCTGGGGGCTGGGGGGAGGACTCACCTATGGTGGGCAGAATGTGGTCCAGGTTGAACCGAGCCTTTAGGAACGGGTAGGCCAAGATGAGGAGCCCTGAGAAGAGAGACAGAGGGGTTCTGTGATGGGGAAGGGGCCTGGTTAGTGCCGGCTGCATGAAGCTGTGGGTAGGCTGTGAGCCTGGGGGTGTTTTCTGAGGGGGATATGGGTGTGCGTGGGAGGAGCATGAGTGTGTAGGTTGGGACTGTGGGTGCGTAAATGTGAGCCTGTGAGTGTTGGGAGGGGGCGGCCCCCCAACACCCAGCCCTAAGGGGGGGCAGGGAGTCGTGCCTATCTGGGGAAGGGGCTCCAGGCTGTGAAGGCCCAGGCTCCTGGCTCCAGCCTGCCCAGGTGATTAGCATGGTTGGCTTCCTTCCTTCTCGGCCGGCTGGAAGTAGGCCCAGTGGACATCACCACCGACTCTCCTTTGCCCCACCCTCCCGTAGGGCAGGACTGGGAGCTCCTGAGCAGGCTCCTTCCCACCCAGACCTGGGGAGGGCTTAGCAGAAGAGTGGATGGTGCCCTACCCACCCCCATTTTATCCCCAGACCAAGTATTTGTGGCCTGTGGCAGGAGTTTGCAGGTCCAGATGCCAAGAACCCACCAGCTGGGTGCTTCTGGCTCTGCTTTTGCCCCAGTGTGGTGGAGTGGGGAGAGGGATGGTACTCAGCATCATTGTGGGGATATCAGTGGCACTGGCCCAGATAGACAGATGGTCAGATGCCTGGAGAGACAGACAGAAGCCCTGCCAAGGTATACCAGGAAAGTTGGATCTTATCTTGGCTCACAGAGTGTCCCGTTGGGACCTCTGAACTCTTTTACCTGCCCCCTGTCAACCCACCCCCAACAGGCTGATGAATTCCACCAAAAACCCAAGGGCCCAGAGCTTGGACCTAGAGGACCAGAGGGGGAGCAGCCAAAGAGGAGTGTGGCAGCCAGCTCCCTTCTCCACAGTGTCCTTATCCCTGGCAGAAGGAACCTCACCCCAACCCTCCTCTGCCTCCCCGCGCCCCGACAGCTGCCTTGCTCACACCTCTAGCTTCCGTCCTCCCCAACCAATTCCTGTTGAACCAGCCCTTCCCTCCATTTCTCATTCACCGCACCATGCCCCTGCTCCCTCTCTGGGCCCGGCACCTGCTCACCCAGACCGGCGGCGCCAATAAAGATGCCACCCACGGCAGCTGCAGCTTGGGACACGGACACACCAATGATGATGCTGCCGGCCACCAGGCCGAGGGCCACACAGGCCAGCTGTAGGCAGCGGAAGTCTCTGCTGCTGATGGGGATGTCCATGCAGGCCTGCCCAGGGTACTGTCTGCAGCCGGTGGCGCCTGTCCCCAGGAAAGCCCTGGAGGGCTCGGTTCTCTTGGATGTGTCGTTGTTGGAGCTCCACCTTCAGAGTGGGAATTTCTGGGCAGGAAGATTCGGGGCTAGTAACCCTATCCCACCGCTCCCCTAGGGACCCCCAGCCGCACCTTGACCTAGAATCCCTGCCAGGTCACGCCAGCCTACTCTTCCTCTCGTGAAGGCCCCTGAATCTGGAGGCCACTCTTGGGACTTTTGCCTGATCACATCCTGCCTTGGCTGTCAGAGTCCTGGGGAGCCTTCCTGCCCCACCGGGTCCCCCCTGTTAGCTTCCTCTCAGGAGGGCTTAGCCTGAGCTCCTCTGCCCAGGACATCCTGCCCTTGCTGTCTGGAGCCTGCTCGGCTGCCACTGGGCCTTGGCCTATTAAAGTTTAAAGCAGTGGAGGAGGTTGGTCCAGGGGCCACGGGTTCCTCGGAGATGCAGGCAGCTGGGAGGTCCTGAGTTATTCATGAGGCTGCAATGTGAGCTGCTGCCTGCCCCAGAGGCCAGCTGGGGCTCTCAGCCCAGGTTCCGCTGCTGGTTCCTGAGGGGTCAGGATAGACTGGCGGCTTCCCGTGCGGCTTCGCAGCCAGGGATGTGAGGAGACTCCCTGGCCACATGCTCAGGGCCCACTCTGCGCTCTTCTGCCATTTGGCACACGGGGCTTCTGCTAGGGACTCAGAGGCGGGCAGGGGAGGGGACCTGGAGGAGGCTCAGTGACTGGAACAGGAGAGACAGGAACAGTGACTGGGACAGGAGGAGAGAAAGAGGTATTCCACTGAGTTCGTGCTCTTCCCCTTGCCCCTCTGCCAGCCTGTCAACCTCCGGTCTCCTACAGGGAGCAGGGCTGAGGGGTCCTGGTTTGAGGCTGATTTCAGGGGACCTCCTTCTCCTCGGGTAGGCTTGGTATCCACCCCCTTAGTTGCCAGTGGGCTGAGAGGGCGAGCCCCCCAGCCCTCCTGGGATCCCTGGCAGGGGGCTGAGAAGGAAGAGCAGGAAGCAGATGGGAGACGGGGAGGAGATGGGGTAGGAGGAAACAAATATGGGGAGAAGGATTGGCAGGGACTGAGTGCCAGTGGCCAGGGGACATGGCTAGCACCTCCCGTCTAACGTACTTGCAGGACCCACCAATTCAAGGCTGGGCAGTGGTAGCCCAGCCCAGCCCTAACCCATCCCCAGACCCGGCCCTCGCCACCTACTGCATTCTCTGGCCCTTGAAGGATAAGGGCCTCCCTGATCCCCGAATCTGGACCTGGTCCTATGCCTGCACTTAGGCATCTGGGCCCTCTTCCCAGGGTCCCATCACCAGCCCCACTGGCCTCTGTGCGTGCCTCTGTCTCCCCACGATGTCTGCCACCCAACATAGCCAGGCCACGGCCCTCCGCCTCCACAGGGACCCCTGCCCCTCGCTCCGCCCCTTCTCTGCTGCCGCCCTTCTGCTGAGTGTCTGCTCGGCCAGCCCCAAGTCTGTAAAGCCATTCCTGATGGTGCCTGAGTGGGTGGGCTGCCTACCACTGCTCCCCCATCATCTGTCCTGTTCTCTGTCTCCTCTGTAGACTGTGAGCCCCTCATGGGCCGGTTCAGGGAGTGAGCCCCACAGAATGCCCCGAGAGGACCTGGCTTCTGAACACAAGGCAGAGCTCAGGGAGCGCCTGGGCCCGCAGGACCACCTCAGGCCAGCAGGGAGGAGGACCATGGGCCCCGTGGGACCTCTGTCTCTAACAAGGGGCTTTCCTTGGGCAGGGGTGGGGGCCTGAGAAGGCCAGGGTCACTGGACTGAGCTTCAGCGGAGGTAAGGCACTGCCGGGAGGCTGGAGAGGGGCCTGGGCAAGGACAGGTGTGAACTCAAAGGTACACAGAGAGGAGGGGGACTGCAGAGCGCCAGTGGCCCCCTGGCTGTGTTCTGGGCCCCCATAAGAGGAAGCCCCCGGAGGTGGGGATTCCCCAGCTACAGCGGCTGCGGTCAACGTCCCCTGTGCCACTCTCCAGGATGAGGTCTGATTATTCCTCTAATTAGGCATCAAATGACAGCCCATGTTTCTGTCACACGTAATTGATCCCCCACTGACTAGTTTTAGAAGGAGCTGTCAAAATAATTGTCTATGACAATGTGTTCCTGAGATGTTGAGCTCTGGGAATCTCAACACCTCACCCCCAGTAAGTGTTTGCATAACTAGCTGGGCAGGGGCGTAAGGCTGAGGGCGGCCCCCACACCGTCAGCAGGACAGGGCACCTCACACTGTGGGACCTGGGCCAGCCGCTCACCTCCTGAACCTCACTTTGCCCACCTGGTGAAGGCGGATGCCGATGGCAGAGGCTGGAGGCAGGGAGGCCTGTGCATTGTGAGTTTCAGATCCCAGAAGAACACTCTAACCTCTAAAAACGAGACCAAATTCGAAATTAGAGGGTTTTGTTTTTGGTTTTGGTTTTGTTTTGACCTTGTAAATCCCTCAGGGCCCAGAGACATAAGAGGAAGTATGGAGGAGAGACACAGTAAAGCATTATCAGTTACAAGATCACAGAACTACAAACCCATCCAAGCTCCTTATGGAATAGATGGGGAAAATGAGACATGGGGAGTGGAAGGATGGCCCCAGAGTCCTTGAGAGAACTTCGGTGTCCAGATTCCATGCTCAGCTGGGAAGTAGCATTTCTCTGTCCCTGAATTTCTAACTTGTCCTATTTGAGGTGGGAGGAATTGGCAACCATACCGTCAGAGGGAGACATTGTGTTCAGTCAAGGCCTCCATCTTTTCCCTCTTGACAGGGGAGTGTCATTAAAGGCTACTTGAAACCTTTGTGATGCCTGCTCTCCTGTTGATTGGAAATGTAGAGAGGGAGGCTTGCTTATTCTTTCCTTAATACAGGCTGTTTCATCTGCGAGAAAGAAAACACAAGCTTGTCCTTGGGTGATGTGCTTCCTATCATAGGTAAAGGAGGTGGAAGCCCGAGTCACTAGAGGATGATTGCCCCACCTGTTCCCCACCTCGCAAGCCTCAGAGCCCTCCTCGCTGAAGCCTGGGTCCCCAAGGCCTCTGGATCCGGGACGGCGCGTTGGAGGTGCGTAGGCCCCAGGTCACAGCTGAGTTCTGCCACAGAATCTGTTTCCCGGCGAGGTCCGGGCCGGAGTGCGTGCCTATGCTCTTTCCTCCCCAGAGGTGCCGAGTCCAAGGCTGGCATGGGCTGGGGAGGAGGAGGGGGTGAAAAGGCCTCGGTGTGGTTTAGTTCCGTTTATTTTCCTTGAGGGGTGAGGACCCTGGAAAAGAGCGTGATTAATGCCCCGGTCCCCTGGGGGACGGGCCGCTTTCCCAGACTGTTCAGATTCTGAACTCGGGGAAGTGGCTTCCAAGGCAACTGCTACCATGGCAACAAGAGTGCCAGCTGAGGGGGGACCTGGCTCCTGGCTCCGGGGAGCTGGCACGGGACCAGGGCACTGCTGTTCGGGAGCGGGGCCTGGTGAGAGGCATTCGGCTGGCAGGGAGAAGCGGCCCCCAAGAGCTCAGGCGGGTGGACATCTGGAGGGAGGAAGGCTTGGCTCCTGTGCCCAGGCCCCCAGACAGGGGTTAGACAGGAGTCCTGCTAACTGGGTTAGAGGCAGGAGGCCTGAGGTCTGGAACACGCCGGCTGGCTGGGACCAGCTTCCTCCTAAGGCCCGGTCCACACCTGAGCCCTAGAGCCAAGGGACTGGCCGCCACAGTTCCAGGCCCCAGAGCCTCCCTCAGTGGGTCTGCCATACCTCCCCCTGCCTAGTAGAGCCAGGCACATGGCCTGGGCCTCAAAAAGGGCAGGGGACTTCCCAAGGTCACCCAGTGAAGAGTGGCAGGACTAGAACCCAGGACCCCCGATCCCCAAACGCAGACAGCTGCCCCTTGGGGACAGGGACCGCAGCCCAGAGGGGCAGAGCACCCTGTCGGCAGGAGAACCCCACAAAGGGCCAGAGGCCGGGCCCATCTGGAAAGCGCAGATCCATCTCCACACACGCCAAGGAAAGGGGGGGAAACTGGTCTCCGTCGCTGGCTCCGAGTAGAGGGACTGTGCCCTGTGCTGAGGAGACGGCAGTAGGAAGGACCATAACTGCCGGAGCCAACCCTGGCCCGCGCGCTGGCCGTGCGCGCCCGGAACTGCTCTAACCACTCGACATTTAATCCTCATTTCACAACAGGACCAGGAGGTAAGCCCTAGCAGCCCCAATTTTTGGTTGAAGGAACTGCCGCCCTCAGAGACTGAGTCGCTTGCCCAGGGCTCACAGCTAGTTAAGTGGCAGAGCTGGCATCTGAAGCTGGGCAGCACGGCTGTGTCCCACGTCTCTCTGCGGAGAATCCCAGTCTGTCTTCCTACCTGTACATCAAGGTCTTTCTTTCTCCGATCAGTTCTAAGTGGGGTGACGTAATGGTACCTCACCTCACACGACGGCTCTGAAAATTAAAGGAGATAATGCCTGGACATTTCTCCGCCAGCGGCTGTTGCTTAGCGCATGACAACACGAACAAAACCGAAGGAGGCGCCGTAGCATTGAAGCGGAGCCAGGAAGGATGACAGGGGCCTCGCCAGGTGGACCAGGGTGGGGAGGCGGGCTGGTAGAGGGCAGCGCCTGAGCAAAGGCACGGAGGCCTGAGAGCTGGCTGGAGCTCTACCCAGAACGAGCCCAGGAAGCCCCTGGAAATCACCTCTCAGCTGGCCAACCCGAAGGACTGATGGGCTGGGGCTGGAGTCGGGACAAAACTCATACCCTGGTTCTGAGTCCCCAGGGACTGGGAGACTTTGGGCCAAAAGGCTTAGATTCTGCAGGCCTGTTTTTCCAGCCCATCCGCCTCCAGCGAAAAGCAGGGATGTGAGGGTGCTGACAGTTGCTGCAAAGGGAAGACTGTCAGCAGAAAGGATGTCAGCGTCAAGACGGAGGCACTGATGCTGTCGGATGGCCCCTAGACTGAGGAGCCGCTGACCCCATCTCCCCTCTCCCCAGGGAGAGAAGCTGCCGCAGCACCTTGTCCGCTGCCCTGGCATTCAGACCTCCCTCCTGCTCCGGCTTGGGAACTTCTAAAGCCCCTTCCCACCCCAGCCCTCTCCAGTGTGGTTCTGAGGGTGACACAGGACAAAGCACACGAAAGCCCTTTGCATGGTGAACACGAGAGCTGCGGACGTGAGGCACCATTTTTCTTTGTTCTAACTCTGGCAAGTCCTGGGCACACAACAGATCCTCAAGAAAGGCTTAGTGCTGCTCCAGACTGAGGGGACCTTCGCTCCTGCTTGGGCGCGTGGCTGGCCTGGGCACGTGGCACACCCATTAAGGCGTTGTTTGAAGCCGGTTTGTGTGACGGTTGCTGATGCCTCGTCTTCCACCTGATAGGGAGACCCTACAGGACAGAGGCTGTTTCTCACTCCTCTCTGGGTCCTGGCACAGAATAGGAGACTGACCAATGTTGAGGAACTTCATTTCCTCGCCTAAAAAAGAAAAGCAATGATCTCTCCTTCACCTTGTTTTGTGGATCCAGTGAGGGGCTAGATTTAGAGGTCCCAATTAGGGGCACCTTCTCCCCACTGGGCTGGACTCGGCCCCGCTCCAGAAGGCCTGTCTCCCTCTCAGGTTCACAGGGGAGGAAAGGACCACCAGAAAGGCCACAGCTAGAATTTAAAACAGTTTTATTAAAACAAGCACACTGTATAATAGCACTGCTGTGTGTCTGTCTGACTTGTACAGATCCATTTTCTTTAGGCAGCTGGGCAACTCGGCTTCTCGGGAGACCAGATGCGCCCTCAGGCTCTCTGGCAGCAGGCCGGCACATGGCTCGGACCAGGGCTGCCTGCGATCTGGTGCTACATCGGGCACGGAGCCCCTTCTAACTGGCCTGGACTGGTGCTGCCCTCCAGCAGACACAGCCTCTAAGTCACTCGTCTTCTTAACAGCTTAAAACCAATTAGAATAACAGGAAACAGCTGAATAAAACCTTCCACATGCATGGACATTCAAGGAAGAGCACGCCATGACATGTTCTGGAAAATCTGGAAAATCCGCCGGCTTGCAGTGGGAGTTTAAAGTCCCATCTTTGCTGGAAGTGCATGGTTAAAAAAACAAACTTTTTTTTAAACGAAATAATACGGACTTCAGCAGCAATCCCAAACAAGGAAGAGGATGATAAATGAGGGACACGTTTTGGTCCCAGCAAATAAAGATTATGTGCTTCTCCCGTACCACAGACTGGAAGACTGATCTGGCCTCCTGAACGCGGAAGGCTCCCTGCCCTTTCCTGAATTGAAGGGATGGCTTCACTCAGCCGAGGGGAGGACATCCGGAGGACAAAGGAAGGACCAGCGGGGGGTAGGGGGGGGCAGTGACAGTGTAGGGAGAGTAAAGAGCCTCTGTCAACTGCCGCTTCTCAATCCTGGCTCCCTGAAGGCCGCAGCCCCAGCCCGCTGCTGCCCGCCCGCCCAGGAGAGCAGGCGGATCCTGGATCTGCAGGCGGGTGAGCAGGTGGGCGGGAGCCCGGCAGAGATGTCCCTGCCGCAGGCGATTATGCAAAGTGACAAGTGATTGCTTTCCTTTTCAAAGACAACCCCTCCGGATGGAGCTTTTTCCTTGAGGACTCCGGGGAGATGGGGGGTTGGGTGGGAACCTCAGGGCCTTGGCCAGGACGGGGGGCCACGGAGCAGCTTCCTCTGCGTGCTCTGC
Source organism: Neomonachus schauinslandi (assembly GCF_002201575.2). NCBI lineage: Eukaryota > Metazoa > Chordata > Mammalia > Carnivora > Phocidae > Neomonachus > Neomonachus schauinslandi. The sequence continues at coordinate 35,960,690 of NC_058406.1, forward strand.
AGACTTTGGCTGCGCTGGGCGGGCCGAGGTCCGGGAAGCCGTGGCCGGAGTGGGTCAGAGTGCGGCGGGAGTTGGGCACGGTTCCGGGTCGCCGCTGCGGCCTGCCTGGGCCAGGGCCCTCCGGCGGGCCAGGCGCGACTTGCAGGGAGGGGAGAGCCTCACAGAGCAGAGGCCCTCGACCAGGGACTCGGACTCCTCTGCCAGCTCGTCTTCCTCGCGCTGAGAAAGCTGGCGGTTAAGGGCGATGGCCTCAGCTGCGAAGAGCGTCAGGTCCATCGTGCTGCTATTTCTACAGGGGCGGGCAGCACAGAGCAGAGGGAAGCGGGGCTCAGCGCCCTGGCCAGCCCACTCCCGCCCCCCCCCCCCCCGAGGCTTTTTCTGGGCTGCTCCTCCCTCCCCCGCACCCCACCCCCTCAAAGTCGTTCTTGCCCAGGTTTGCAATCTGATTTCACTGAGGCTGGAATGGCTTTGACCCTCAACTACAGACCTTGGACTTAGGAGTTGGGACAAATGTCCCCTTCTGTTCAGAGCACCCTCCTCCGCGCTCCCACGCTCTGCACCCAGCTCTCCCAGAGGAAGGGCCTGGCACATGAAGCGCGCACCCATGTATCCCCCTCCCCCGTCAGGGTGGGGAGCTCCAAGAGCAGGGGCTGTGCCCTTGTGTCTGTATCCCCGGGGCCCAGCCGGGCTAGCATACAGCAGGCACGTGGGTCTGCTGGATACATCTTCTAAGGTGGACCACAGGTTCGGAGCCTCAAGGCACCTGGACGCAGCTCCAGAGAATCAGGCCGGCCCACCCCCGGCAGCAGCATTCTGGCTCACTCCAATGGCGATTACGGTGATGTAAGACTTCCCGTGTGACTCCCAGCACCTGGTCATGAGGTGGCTCCCTGGAGGGCTTCCCACAGTGTGGTAGCCCTGGCCCTTTGGGAATAGGGCAGTGCTCACTAGGAACACGGTCTGGTGTTAAAAGGCACCAGAGTCGGGCGCCTGGGTGGCTCAGTTGGTTAAGCGACTGCCTTCGGCTCAGGTCATGATCCTGGAGTCCCTGGATTGAGTCCCGCATCGGGCTCCCTGCTTGGCAGCGGGTCTGCTTCTCCCTCTGACCCTCCCCCCTCTCATGTACTCGCTCGCTCTCTCATTCTCTCTCTCTCAAGTAAATAAATAAAATCTTTAAAAAAATAAAAATAAAAAATAAAAAAAATAAAAGGCATCAGAGTCAAACGATCCAGGTTCAAAGTCCAACTCCCCAAGGCAACTGTGTGGCCCTGAGTGAGTTACCTCAATCTCTGTTCTTGGTTTTCTCATCCATAAAATGGGGTAATAGGAACACCTTTCCTTTAAATTTATCCTAAAGATTATGAATAGAATCTCTGTAACGCCCTTAGCACCATATCCTGCGTGTGGTATGCATTTACTATAGCGTGGTCATTACTATTACTGTGTCTAGTGGTGACAGGACAACTGGTCCTACTGCCTCACAGTGCCCCGTCCTGCTACTGTCACCAACCCGCAGCTGAGGGAGGGAACCTTGGGGTGAATAACCTACAGATAAGGTCTTTGGGCTATAAATGGTGATTTCTAGTTAGATGCAAGCAGACATGGAAACAGTTTTTTCTCCTGCAAACAGCACCTGAGGGGCCTTGAAGGAGCTGGAGGGCAGGGGAGGCCGTCAGGTGGCAGCAGAGAAGAGGGGAAAGAGGGCAGGCCGGGGAGCCCCTTCAGGAGGATGACATCTGAGCCTAGAGCTAGGCTCCCTACCCCACCTCCACCCCAACGTGGCTGAGAGTTTGAGGGAAAGTCAAAGCCAAAGAAAGAAGGGCATCAGGTGTGGTTGGAGCATTTACCTCTGGAGGACTTGCGGCGTGGGGAGTCCCCTTTCTGGAGCTTGCTAGAATGGGAAGGACAGACGTGGAGGTAAGCACTGCTCCCTCCTTTAAGAGCTGCCCGACCCACACCAGTGCAGAGTGGGTAGGCCACTACAGACTCCTGGCCCAGCACAGACACTTGGCCAAGCTTGCCTGCAGGGTCAGACCTTCCAAGGAGAGAGCAAGAAAGGACAGCTTGAACCCAGCTGATTCTGCATGGAGATTCACTCCCTTTGCCTGGCAAAGTCTTCTTTATCCTCCAAGACCCAGCTCAAGGGTCACTTCCCCTGAGAAGCATTCATTCTCCCACCCCTGCCACCTCCCTACCCCTGTCCAAGCAGAGGTGGAACCTCGTCCTTTTGTGCCCCTAGCACTTTTGATAAGCATTTGTTACACGATCCCGTAATTTATTCCCTTGTCTCCCCCTCCCCACTAGAGTAAGAAGACAGGGATTGGTCTTACTCATCCCAGTATCACCAGAGTCTGGCATGGGGTAGGTGCTCAGTAAATTTAGCAACTCTTGGGTGGCTAGGAATCAGCCACTCAGAAATTCTTAGATTGGGTCCCCCCTATAACATGGGGCTGGCAATGTTTGTTTCTTTCCACTGGAAGGGCCACCGAGGCTGCTGAGGGCCTGGCAGACCAATGACACGGTAAATCACAGGAGGTCTGGCAGACCCCTTGGAGGGGCAGAAGTCAGGTAACATGCCTAACTGAGGAGGATGGTTAAAAATGTTTTCTGGTAAAGACCTAGATCCTTTGTTTGAGGAAAACACCGCCATTTGCCTTTTAGGCAAGCTGCACCCCAGGACCACGAGGAGAACCTTTGTGCCCCGAATGCATCCTCACTGCAAGCAGGGAAGCAAGGTCCTGCTTCTGAGCGTTCTCAGCTCATGACGTGTCTGTCTAAGGGGAGGGTGCCACAGGCCCCAAACGCCAACACCAGGCTGCTTCCGAGACTGTGTGCCTCTGCCAGTGGTAGATGCGTGTGCCAAATCCCCCAGAGGCCTCTGCTCATTCCTGAGAGGCAAGGCTCAGTTAGGAGCCTAGTCCGAGGCCAAGGTTAGAGCCAAGTCTATGACCAGTAAGGGGCTCCTTCCGGGGCTACGTCAGTGGCCACTTCACTCCACATGGGCAGGGACTGAAGCTGGTCTCCCTCCAGCTGAGGTCAGCCACCTGGGCTGCTGTCCAGTACTCGCTACTCTAAAAGCTTCCTCACGGCCATGCTACAGGCCTCAGGAGGTGGACTGCCGCCCCTCCCCGGGTTACTCACCCCCTGCAGCCAAGGGTGCTGCAGAACTTGGGCAGCACTCAGTCTCTGCTTTGCATCTCGAACCAGGAGCTTGGAGATGAGGTCTTTGGCCTCGCTGGAGATGTGTGCCCAGTCCTTGTCAGGAAACTCATACTTGCCTTCTTGGATGCTCTCGAACAGCTTGTTCTGGGTAAAGAAGATTCCTCCTGAGGCCACGCTACCAGGGAATAAGCGGAATGTGCCTGCCATTGATTTGGTCACCCTGGGTCCCCTTGGCTTTAGCTGAAGCTGCAGCTCGTGGCCTGGGGATGCTACAGGCCAGGGCCCTCCCTGGCTCCCCATCCCTGCTAAGTCATCACACCACACAGAATGCCCCTGTCGGGCAGAGATGGCTAGGCTACTTGGAGGGCTGGGCAGGTGACACCTGGGGAATGCCAACTAGGGAACACAGCCCAAATTCCTCGGCCCTTCATATGGGGCCCCCACAAATGGGCCCCTGGCAATCTGTCCAGTTATAGCTCCCCCCACTGCCAACCTTACACTTCTACTCTTCTTCCCCCATACACATGCAGCTGTCTCACTCCTCCATGTCTTGGCTGGTACTGCCACTCCTGCTTCTATTTCTTGGGCAAGACTCATGTATGAAGGCTCAGCTCAGGTATGGTCTGCTCTAACAGCTCTCCCCTGAACTCCCAGCTAAGCCTGTCTCTCTCTCACCCTGTCGCGGGCCCTTGGACAGAAGGGGAAAGAGGCACTAGAGACCCCCTTCCGGAGCAGGAACACCTCCCAGCCCAGTCCTGTTGGGCATGCCCCAACCACGCTGACCCCCTGGCAGGCCCCGTGCAGCAGGTCCCTGAGCTGTGCTCACCTGGCACACCCTGCAGACCTCTCCCCGGTCCCAGCCACAGTCGGTCCCACAGTGCCCTACGAAGGGGGGGTAGCCGCTCAGCATGATGTAGAGGACCACGCCCAGGCTCCACAGGTCACAGCGCTTGTCGTAAAAGGTGGCCTCGTCCCTGAAGACCTCCACCACCTCCGGGGCCATGTACTCTGCAGAGCCACACTGTGGGGGCCAAGGTTGGGAGGGGAAATGGCAGAGAAGAGAGAGGCTTAGTCACAGGGAGAGGAGATGGCAAAGAGTAGAATGTCATGGACTTCAGCAGGAGGATGGCACCGAAGAGCAAGGAGTTGCCAGGAAAGCCGGGCAGAGGGCTCACCTGATACCACCAAGGCACCTGGAAAAGCTGGGCTAACTGAGCGTTTGTAAACGGAGTCCTAGGGTTCCCCATGATCCACATGACCAGTTCCAGGTCACCTTCCATCTTTCCAGGTCCTTCTCCAGGAGGCAGAGGCACCTGGTCAAGAAGCTGCTCAGCTCTCTGCAGACAGTCACCTAATGTACAGGTACTTCAATGTACCAGGGGCACGGGTCCGGGAGGGGGTCTCTGGACATCCAGTCCCATAAAGCGAGTAGTTCTTTTTTTTTCTTTCTTTCTTTTTCTTCTTCTTCATTTTTTTTTTTTAAATTTTAAGTAGGCTCCACGCTCAGCACAGGGCTTGAACTCACGACCCTGAGATTAAGATCTGAGCTGAGATCAAGAGTTGGACACTTAACTGACTGAGCCACCCAGGCGCCCCCATAAGACAAGGAGTTCTTAAAGTTAAGTCCCTGCCAAGCTTCTCTGCCAGCTTAGACCAAGGAGGTATAAGAATTCAGAATTAAGAGTCCATCCAAGCTGGGAAAGCTCTTAGAACAAATCCAATCTCCCCACTTCTCCCATTTATAGATGGGAAAACAAAGGACGAGGAGGGGGCAGGGATTTGGTTTCAAATCCCAGTACAAGAATTCGGGATTCTTTCCTTCCATCCTTGCATATAAGATGCTGATAAAAACAAAACAAATTCTTTTTGCTCCCCTCTCCCTTACTGCAGCCTTGCCAAGAGATGCCTCCCTGGCCCCCAACACACACAACTAATTAGATGGGAAGACAGGAAGTGGAGAAAGGACATTTTCCATATTATTGGCAATTAGAGTTAATGACTTTGAGAACAAGGTAGCTCAGTGTAGTAGAAGCTAATACAGAAACATTTCTAATAATGTCAATTAGAGTAAGATACAAGCACATTGAAATGCATGTCTTAAAAAAGGTTATTAGGAAAAATCACTTATGAAACATGCAAATCTCAAAAGACTCATAATAATTATAGTACATTGGGTATGTACAAGAGATGTCTAAGGAAGAACAGCTCCCAGCTGCACATCTGGGCATGAAATGTGAAGTGAAGAAAGCAACAGGATAACTCAGGCAAATGATCCTACATGCGGAGAGCTGGGACCTCTCAGTTCTGGCCACAGAGAGACCACATTGCCCCTCCTCCATCACAGGGGGATGTGCTGAGATGCTGCCAGGGAGAGTGGGACTCAGAGATACCGTGTGCTCAGGTGCAAAGGGCTGGCCTGGGCTAGTGTCTGTCTTTTCCTGGGTCAGGAGTCAGCCCTCAGCCTGTTCCCACAGATACAATTTGTCTCATCATTGGCAGAGGACCTGCCCCAAACAAAAAGCTCCCATGTCAGTTTCATTAGCAACTAAGCCCTGATGGGGTGGGTGGGGGTGGCTCACAAAGTGGCCAAATGACAACTCAGGCAGAAACACTAGGTTTTCCTTCCTTAGCTCTCTGTTCTGGACTCCAGCTTTGGGTTGGGGGTACTCCAAGGGTACAGGAGTCCTGAAGGAGGTGGTACAGGGTGCCCAGCCATACGTACTGGAGTGGTCAGCTCTGGTGTGGTTATGGGGGTGCAGGAGTTGTTCAACTTCACCCCACTGCCCAAGTCAAAGTCACAGATTTTCACTGGAGACACCTGAAAAGGAACGCAAAAAGCAAAGGTTACAAATATAAGAAACCCAAGGACACAGGAGACCAATGTGACTATGACACAGTCACTCACCCTCCCTCACTCCTTCCCCTCTCACTCGCTGGCTCTAACTATTGCACACACACACTCTCTCTCTCTCTCTCTCTACGGCTGCCATGCCAAAGCCCAGCTTTTTCTGCCACGTCATGTTACTGTCCTTGGGTTAGAAATCACCTGAGAGGGGCGCCTGGGTGGCTCAGATGGTTAAGCGTCTGCCTTTGGCTCAGTGCATGATCCCAGGGTCCTGGGATCGAGCCCCGCATCAGGCTCCTTGCTCAGCGGGAAGCCTGCTTCTCCCTCTCCTTCTACTGCTCCCCCTGCTTGTGCTCTCTCGCTCTATTTAAATAAATAAAATCTTAAAAAAAAAAAAAAAATCACCTGAGAATTTATCCTGAGGTGTCCTCTGCCCCACGCTCTTTCCTCACTTCCTAAGAGAAAATGTGCGTGCTACGTGGTGCCAGGCTGCTGCGCACTTAGTAAAACGAGCAGCAAACCTACGGAAATCTTGCCCACAAATGACAAATGATGGTGTAGGCTGCAGAATCAGAGAAGTAAATATGTATTCCTGAAAGGCTCTTTGTGGCCCATTCAGTGGAGGGTACCACCTCAGGTGGCTTGCGGTGACCAACTCATCTTTGCTTGCTTGGGATTTTGTTGGTTGCAGCACTGAAAGCTGTGTATCCTGGGAAACCCCTCGGGCCCGAGCAAACTGGGAGGGCTGGTCACCCAAACTGGATGTTGCCCCTGAAACCACAGACAGCGTGAGTCATCTCCAGAGCTGACCAGGAGGGCACCTCGCGTGCATGCAGGAGAATGGCCTGCGTGGTGGAAGCAGCACAGTGAGCCCCTCAGAAATGCTGGTTGTGGGAGTCCCAGCTCAGCCGCTGACCTGCTAGGGAAGCCGAAAGTCTCTCAACTTCCCTTCCTCCCTTCCTTTCTTTCCTCTCCCCTCCCTTCCTCCTCCTCCTCTGTTATACCCTTCTTTTTCACTTAACCTCTCTTTTTTTATTGTGATAAAACATATATAAAATAAAATAATCCACTTTAGCCATTTTTGAATGTATAATTCAGTGGCACTAATTACAGCCACACTGTTATTCAACCATCCCCAGGATCTGTTTCCAAAAGTTTTCCATCATCCCAAACAGAAACCATCAGGTAGAAACTCCCCATTCCCCCCTCTCCCCAGTAAATATCTCATCTACTTTCTGTCTGTATGAATTTGGCTATTTCAGATGTTTCATTAACTGGAATCACACAATATCTGCCTTTTTGTGTCTGGCTTATTTCACTTAGCATACTGCTTTCAAGGTTCGTCCATGGTGTAGTGTGGATCAGAACTTCTACTGTTGGGTGGCTGAACAATATTCCATTGTATGGAGGGACAACATTTTGTTTATCCATTTACCTACTGATGGACACTTGGGTTGTTTCCAGCTTTGGCTGTTGTGAATAATGCTCCAATGAACACTGATGTTCAAGTTCAAACCTCTGTATTCAATTCTTTTGGGTATATACATAGGTGTGGAACTGCTGAGTGGTATGGTAATCCTGTTTAGCTTGATGAGGAACTGCCATGCTGCTTTCCACCGTGGCCACACCATTTCCTGTTCCCACTGGCCATGGGTTCCAATTTCTCCACAGCCTCATCAGCATTTGCTCTTCTCTGGTTTTTTCTTCTTTTTAAAATTCTAACCATCCTAGCAGCTGTGAGGTGGTGTCTAATGTTTTTTTTTTTTAAGATTTTATTTATTTATTTGAGAGAGAGAGAGGGAGCATGAGCGGGAGGAGGAGCAGAGAGAGAAGGAGAAGCACAGTCCCGCTGAGCAGGGAGCCCCATGTGGGGCCTGATCCCAGGACTCTGGGATCATGACCTGAGCTGAAGGCAGATGCTTAACCAACTGAGCCACTCAGGTGCCCCTAATGGTGGTTTTGATCAACATTTCCCTAATGACCAAGGATGTTGAGCATCTTTTCATACGCTATTGGCCATCTGTGTACTTTTTGGGGGAAATGTCTATTCAAGTTCTTTGCCCATTTTTAAAATTGGGTTGTCTTTTTGATGTTGAGTTTTAGAAGTTCTTTATATTTTGGATATTAAACCCTTATCATATATATGCTTTGCAAATATTTTCTCCCATTCTCGGCTTATCTTTTCATTTTCTGGATAATGTCTTTTGATGCTTGGGTTGCTCTTAGTTTTAGTTTTTCAACCATAGAAAAGGGACAGTAATCCTGAGCCATCAAGATCAAATGAAAGGACAAAAGCCATGAAAGCATATTGTGAACTGGAGGCAAGAGAGTAGATCAGAGTGTCTGTGGAGTTCTGGGGCCAGATTGACTACCTTAGTTTTAATCTATATACCCTACTACTTACCAGCTGAGTGACTTTGGGCAGGCTTCTTAATCTACCTGAGCTTCAGTTTCATCATCCATACAATGAGAATAGTAATAGTACCTACACCTCATGAGATTTTACAAATACTTAATAAGTGCCTGGCACAATGTAAGTACTCAAGAAATGTTAACTATAATTATTATTAATAATCATAATGATAATGGTGACAAATTATAAAGTCTTATGCCAGAGCCACTGACAGGAAATCACAAGATCTTATTTGAGGTAATGTATTACTACTCCCCACAAAAGAGCTGTAAGGAGCAGCTTACACTCACCACATTCTCTTGCAGCCGTTTCTGTTTATGGGCTATCCCTTAATTCAGACTGACAATGTGTGTTCATACATACGCACCCATATACATACACACAGAGCCATGAATGTGTGCCAGCAAAACCACCAGGGCCTCAATCCCTCCAAACAAACACAGAATCTGTCAAATTCTTATATGCTTACGGAAGTGCAAACACTTCCATTTACTGGTAGGTTAAGGTAAAGTTTAAAATAGGATGCATCTGTTCAACACCCAATCTATATGTTTGCTTTTTAATGGGCATCTTTGGAAATAAAAATGGAAACAGAAACCCTTTTCAGGAACTTGCTTCCTAATTAGTACTTCAAGTGGTGGGCACTAGCTGGCATACACCGTAGCATAAACATCCTTTCTAGGCAAAGATTGGCTTCACAGAAGATTGAGTTGTTTATGGCTTACACCAGCTGCTCTAAAGACAGGTGCACTGGGCTAGAAAACATTCATTTCGTGCAGAGTTTTACAAACTCTCAGGTGTAAGTCAATCACACTGTTGATAAAGAGCAAAGAAGAGACAGGGATTAACCCGATTTAGAATGCAGAAACACTACATATTTGGTCTAACATTCTCATGTGTCCATAGTAATCAGTGCAGGTTGGTACCTGAGGCTGAGAGAACTGCTAACGACCCAACTGAAAATAGAGGTGGCTTCCCCACTTCAGTGTAAACTGTGACCCCCAACAAGTCAGCCCTAAGTACCTTTTCTGGAGACTCACACAGTATATTTTCCGGCTTCAGATCGCGGTGAGCGATGCCTGAAATGACAAGAGCAAAGAAATGGTTAACATATGCACATAATTATCAAACATTCCACACACAATTAATTTTTTCCAAATGCTGTTGTTCGCAGATTAATTCCCAATTATGGTACATTAAAAAATCAACGAGCTGCAGGAGGCAGAAGTAACCAGAGACGAACCCAAAGCACAGTTGATTCTGCAAGTTCTTTTGAAGCCGAAGCTTTAGAAGTCCGGCAGGGATAAGAAGGGGGCTAAATGAATCCCAGCTAGCCTACCTCTCAGCACTGCAGTGACAACCAAGAATAAGAAGCCTAATATGAAGCAGAGCAAAGAGCCCTGCAAATGGCCATGCTTGAAACCGCGATGCAGAAATAATCATTGCCTTGTTTAAGAGCATCTCAGGGGGCTGAAGCTGCTCTACCTCATTTCTTCTTGTGTGGCTGACTTAAAAAAAAATGATTCCCTAGGTGGGACTCCCTGCATGTTCAGAGGACCAAGTGTTAGTTAACAAATCTTCCAAAGCTTGTCCAATCCCCTTCTCACCTGCTCTGCATGTCCAAGACAGTCCTGTCGGAAGCACAGCAAGGACTGCTTTGGCTCGAGGGTACTGTTCTTAAGAGACACCTCCCTCCTCTGCATTTTGGCGAGACTTCCTGAAGGAGACACAGGTAGCAGCTTACTCCATGAGGGGTTAAAAGCTGCTGACCTGGCCAAGAAGGCACGTGGGGAAGAACCACCTTCTGACCAAAGACAGGGACAGAGAACCAACTCATAGGGCGTGGTGGACACAGAAACTCCATCTCTCTTTCCTTCTGCAGAATGCACAATGCAGAGACAGAAGGGCTGGAAGGTTGAGCAAGAGCCAAAGAGCTGGTGCTCAGAAGTACTGGAAAGTAGCAGAGGATTCACGGAGTCATAGGAAAAAGCAGAATCTGCTTTCCTAAAACTCCCTTGATGACCAACTTCTCAGGCCGCCCTCCGATTTCCCGCTAGGAGGCAGAGGCCCAGCCCACCCGAGGCACTTCACCAGGGAGGGAAAACCTGAGCTCCAGCAGGCTAAGTAACTTCATCAGTCACCTAATTGAATGAGAACCCAGAGCAACTCAGTCCAGGCTGTACAAATTGAGTCGGGCTACAGCTTGCCGCACTAAAAGTGAAAGATATTTTCCATTACAGCAAGTGCTCCCACAGAAGGATCACGAGCCACACATGGAGCCTTGCTCTCCAAATGGGTGCCGATGGCCCAGTCATCCCCCAGCCTGAGAGCTGAGCGCCATGCCGGAATAATGGACCTGCCTCTGTGAACACGCCGGCCATCGAGCTGCTCTGCTTCATTTCCCAGAGGTTAAGCTGCAGCATGTCCAGTATTTAAAAGTGCGGAACTTGTTTCCGGGCTGACCCATTCCTGCCCAATCCATCTTCCCAGTGTGAAGTTATTTAGAAAACAGCCAAGTTCAGCTAGAAATTGTTTTTCACCCCAACTTCAAGTCACACGGGCAGCGGGTCCGCTAGATGTTAGCAAGCACTTCAGAACTCCTAACACCACACCAACTCTGTTCCCTTTACTGCCTCAAAATAAATAAATAAAAAATCAAACCGCCTCTGCCCCCCTCTAAGGTATGGGTCTTGCAAAAAGCGTGACCCAGTTTTGCAATCTGCAGAGGCAGCTTGGGGAACAGTTGTAAATCTTTGTCAAGCAGGTGTTACCTACATGCATCCCGGCTTTCAGAAACAGAACTAGTGCTATTCATCATGCTGGGGAAAGTACAGCCACCCCTTCTAGGAACTTGCGTCCCATGTGCCAGTCAGGCGTCCAACGTGGCCACTGTCAGTGTGGAGATCTCCCTTCAGCCACAGGAGGAAACGAGGTAGGACCAGCGAGGCTGAACTCCCTGCACACATGCCTCCAGCATGCACTGAGCTGCTGGCACAAGGTGGGATGTGTGCCCAGAGCGCCTAGAAGTGGCCTGGGGCTCTCACAACCTATGTGGCCAGCCAATATCCACAATGGGGAAGGGAGCAGAGCTAAGTTACCAACTATTCAATCCACCCCCTCCCGTCACCAGACAGATGGCTTTATTTTAAGGGAATTAATATTAGGAATGGAAATGCTTTCTGTCTGGCGGCGGATCAGGGTGGAGGAAGGAACACTCTTGCAGAACTACTACATGCCGGGCACTGTGCCCCAACTGTGTTATACATACACGATTCAGACACAGGCCCACACCGCTCTGTAAGCGAGCGAGAATAGTGCCGCACGCTAACCAGAGCAGCGTTTAACTACTGTTGATGAAGTAATTACCTCTCTTCTCACTGTAATTCTGCGGGAAGACATCATTACTGAGAGAGCACATAGCTGGTAAAAAGGTAACACTAGAATTCGTTTTTCCATGGCACTGCTGTTAGGCACGTTTTAAAAATGTAACCATCAGACATATTTATGGAAATACAAAAACAATTTGTAAAAAGATTTAATTCACTATCAAAGTTCTTAAACGATCAGTCTTAGATAAGGGACTGTAAACTGAAGTGTAATTCAGACAACAGCAACCTGCAATTTACCATCACGTTCAACAGATACCTCAAACTTAACCACGTTAGTAGAAAAATGCATTTTCCATTTATTGTGAACAAGATATAAAACTAGATATATACTATCATGCTGATTTTGAAAAGAGAGATACAGGTGACATATTTTAAAAGACTAGAAGGGTGTGCCTGGGTGGCTTAATTGGTTAAGAGATCTCAGCTCAGATCTTAATCACAGGGTCCTGAGTTAAAAAAAACAAAACAAAACGAGAAGGGGCACCTGGGTGGCTCAGTTGGTTAAGCGACTGCCTTCGGCTCAGGTCATGATCTCAGGGTCCTGGGATCGAGCCCCGCATCGGGCTCCCTGCTCGGCAGGAAGCCTGCTTCTCCCTTTCCCACTCCCCCTGCTTGTGTTCCCTCTCTCGCTGTCTCTCTCTGTGTCAAGTAAATAAATAAAATTTTTAAAAACAAAAACTAGAAAACACCCAAATATTTATACTAGAATAGTATTATGATGAGGCTTGCATCCTTCTAGGACAGGAAAAGGAGATCATCCATACCCACACACTCATACATCTTATTCATCATGAAATTTAGTCTTTTTTCCCCCGTTCTTTCTCCCGTGTCTCTACCCTTCTTAATAGCACCACATCTGCCTGCCATCCAAATCCAAAGCCCAGCACCATCCTGGCTCACTCCCTTACCCTCATGCGTGGGGCTGTGAGCTGCACTAGCTCCTGGCCTAGTTCTCTGCCTGATCTGCCCCTCCCCTTCTGTCCCCAGAGGCTGGCCAGTCCAACCCAATCACCGAGGCAAAGGCCTGGTTCACCTTTGGTGTGCAGGAAGTCAAGCGCAGTGGCCACATCCCGTACCACTCGGCTGGCTTCTCGCTCATTGAAGTGCTTCTGCTTCTGGATGTGGGCCAGGATGGAGCCTGGGGAGCAGAAGAGACACACAGGTATGACGTTTCGGGCTCTAGGAAGTATAAGTTCTCAGAGGTCAAGTCTGCACAAGTTTGGGGTGGGGACACAGCCTTATTCATCACTAAATGTCCAGCACCAAGTGTGGTACTTGGCACAGAGGAGGTACCAGCACAAAACTGGACTGAACATGGGGCGCCAGGATGGCTCAGTTGGTTAAGCAACTGCCTTCGGCTCAGGTCGTGATCCCAGAGTCCTGGGATCGAGCGCCGCATTGGCCTCCCTGCTCAGCGGGAAGCCTGCTTCTCCCTCTCCCTCTGCCTGCCGCTCCCCCTGCTTGTGCTCTCTCTCTATCTCTCTGTGTCAAATAATAAAATCTTAAAAAAAAACTGGACTGAACAGAACTGGACTGCCATCTTCTGTGCCTGCCCATGATGAGCACAGAAGGGAGAGAAAACAACTATTTGCATGACCAAAAATATTAATGCCATTGAGGCAGATCTGGCTTCTGAAATAAGAAAGAACTAAAAGTGAATACACATGAGGTTGGGGGGCCTCTCCATAGGAACATTTCCTCCTCTGCATCTGATCTCAGATCCAAACAAGAGCACAAGCCTTCAAACAGAAATGCCACACCCTCAACAGATATGTAAAGGTCTAGAAAGTCTAGAAAAAGGGGGAAAAGTGCTTTCCCTCTGACTTTCCTATTTATTATTAATATTATTTTTTGTTGGCAACGGCTAACATTTATTGAGTAGTTACGATGTGCCAGGCACTATGTAGTAGTCTTCAAATAGATTATCTTAGCCTTAACCACAACTGTGCAAATTGTACAAAATATAGTTATCTCTGTTTTATAGATGGGGAACCTGAAGCCAAGAATGGCTAAGCAACTTGCTCAAGATGACACACCAGTAAGTGGAGGCATCAGGACTTAAGCCCAGTAAGTCTGGCCTTAGAACCTGTATAGACTGCCCCTCAACTGGATGTGTAGTCTGACTGGTGGGGGCATGGGCTGCCCTGAATCAACCAGTCTCCTTACCTACTGCAGTGGCTCTGGCCTCAGCAGGGCTGCACTCTAAGCAATACATTTACAGATGATCCCCAGCATTTTAAATGTAATGTCTTGGTGGTGCTGAGCAGGGCAAGGGCATGAGCACATGGCCTGGCTCCATGTGCTCTGTGCTCATGACTGGAAGTCAGTATTTCTGGGCTGGAGGGGTTATCTCTGCATCTTAAAAATGGCACAGGGGCGCCTGGGTGGCTCAGTCGGTTGAGCATCCAACTCTTGATTTTGGCTCAGGTCATGATCTCAGGGTTCTGAGATGGAGCTCTGTGCCCAGCGTGGAGTCTGCTTGAGATTCTCTCTCTCTTCCTCTCCCTCTGCCCCTCCCCCTGCTCACTCTCTCTCAAATAAATAAATCTTTTTAAAAAATGGCACATATTTACTTATTGCTGGGTTTTGGCATAGGGAAGGGATAAAAGATCTTTCACTTGTCAGATTAAACAATGAAAGGATCCCGGCATGCTAGGGAACATTCCCAGATAACTGGCTCCTGGCTAGTCTCATATTTGCTCTACTGTAGTGAGTCTCTTGCTTCCAAATTTGTTAAAAGGGCAGATAGACAGTAATATGCTACCCACTTCTAAGATAGCCTTTGGCATACCCAATTGTTTTAATAATATTAATAGCTGACATTTATTGGACCCTTAGTGCCCATAGGGCACTGTGCCAAGCATGTCACATGAATGATCTCACTGCATCTTCAGAGCTACTGAAAGAGGTAAGTGCTGTCATGATCCCTATTTTATAGATGAGAACAATGTTTAGAAAGGTTATGTGACTTGCCCAAAGTCACACAGCTAGTAAGTGATGGAGCTACACTTAAATCCAGCTTTGCTGGGTCTAGAGCATGCTCCCTTAACCACCAAACCCCTCCACATGGCCCCCCACTCAGCTCCAGATATCCTCCCTAACCTGCACCCTGCAAATCTGTCCTCAGGCTGGGTGAGTGATGGTGAGGGCAAGGGCTGCTCTATCCCATTCTCTATGTCAGAAAAGCAACCTGAGTACACGTTCCAGTGATTGTGGGTGTGGGTGATGGCAGCAATGGTGACGGTCAAGAGTGGCATCTTTCCATCTGAAGGATACAGATCCTCAGGCCTCCTCTCTATCCTGGGTCTACTTCCTAAGCCATGGGACCCTCCTCTCCTCTGGTGAGCCTTTCTGGACTTCACAACGTATGCAAGAGTTTCCACCCCATAATTAGTTTAAATAGTGAACACATCAAAACAATGGATTGATAAATTGATGCCTAAATGTATCTATATATGAGTCCTATTACAATGAGAAGGCATTTATAGAATGTCCACACAGGTGACATTCTAGGCTCTGCAAAATGCTAATTAACATCCTTCCCTCCGGCCTCCCTTCTCCCAAATCAAGGGCAGTTTTAAGTCCTTCATCCTTTTTATTAGCTTGACTCATTTTAGAAGTCTCTGGGATTCATGATGGATGATCACCACCCTGGGTCTTAATCAGAAGTCCAAACACATACTCAACAGTAAGTACCTCCTTGCAATTTCTCAAAGACCAAGTAAAACCTTGTGTCATCTTCAAAGAACTCAATCAGCTCCAAAATGTTCCTTAAATAGGAAAAAACAGGAGGAAAGGGAAAAAAAGGGAAATGGTATTATATATTAAAGCCCACTTACAAATATACAATGAAAAAAATATACAATGCCCTGTAGCAGGGCAGAAATCAACCTGAAATCAGAATGCTTATTAAAGACCCATGTTTGAGAAGTAGCCAATGGTGTTAGCAAGACTCAGGTCACCTTATCTTTCCATAATGTTCAGTCTCTGGTGTTTTCACCAAGTCTGTGCTGTCAAACCCCAACCCTAAAACCCACTAGGTAGAGTTATAAAAAAGTCCCGGTCACATTAAACTGAATAAAATCTGCAGCCGACTGGAAGCAATTGCGGCTAATAACACTGAATAGTAGGTGTGTGTCCTGGAGGCAAGCAGCAAATAATTACTTGCCCTCCCTCCTGCCCATAAATCACAGGGCAGTATTTACATTGCCTGGAGAAAATGGAAACATCTGTCAAATAGACTTGGGGCCTAACGTGGGCACCGCTAGACCCTAACTGCTAAGCGCTGCTTAATGAAACGGCCGCGTTCCCGGCCGCCGTAGCACTTGTGGCCTTCCCCGGTGAGCACTCTCTGTCGGCCTGAGCATTACCCTGCGCCGCCAACAAGGTCGTCTCGGAACTCAGGAGGAAAGCCGCCGGCCTAGATATCGGACGTGTTGGGGGCTTTTTTTCTTTTAAAGAACGAAATAAACCAACTAGAGGCTCTAATGCTGAACTCAGAAGCTGCAGGGCTGAAAATAAAAATCTGTCCCTCATCAAAAAATGCTGACCACTTTGGGAGACACCAGGCTTTCACTAGTGTGAAGACTTCTAAATAAGATGACTAAAATGGCCTGATTTGAAAGAAGATTGTAGAAGCAGCGCCTGGAGTTAAATCAACAGCAGCCCCCATCCTCCAAGCTTAATGACAAAGCCATCAATACCTGGTCACTGGCTCCCCGCTGACCCTGCTGTGCAGGGAAGAGGGGGGAAGCAGAGTCTTAGAGGTGACCCTGATTTAAAGCCACCACGGGAGAAGCACTCATTTGGAGCTGGTGGTGAGCGGGCTGAGGCGGGGGCGGAGACCACCTTGGCCCAGCTGGCCCGCAGAGTGCTAGGCAGGCGCCCGGAGCCTGAGCGGCGGCCGCACACACGCTAACATGCTGGGTACGGAACACGGTGGTATTCGTACTAGCTCTCATTGTCCTCATCTAGTCATGAAAGCTGGGCCCTCACGGTGTGTGCCGGGCGACACTCGGTCAGCCTTGTTCCCACAGGCACTTGAAGGAGGGAACCCCATCTTCTCCCAGCCCCTTATTCGGATCGCTCTCTCTTCCAGCTTGCCTGGGTTGTTATTTACAGTACTTCAGCCTGAACGGAAGCAAAGGCTCCTGCCGCGTCTCCTCTCCCCTCTCTCTCTTAAACACGGAAAGGCAGAAGGAATCCTCTGCAGTTGTGGCCAAGGCATGTGAGCTAAATGCTGGGGTCAGGAGGTGGTAAGAAATGACCTTTTCTACAGCTAAGCATCCTCCCAAGAGAAGCAGCAAGTAACCCAAGACTGTACTCACTTGTTTCCTTGACACTGATAGAGCGTCTCCACCTCTCGAAATACCCTACTCCGGCTATGCCCTGCTTGTTTTTCGATGATCTATGGAAAGAATAAAATCTGTCATACCCATCTGACCTTGAAACACCTCTCAGCAGGAGCCCTCTGGGAGAATGCAAGGCCCAATTCAGCCCACATCCAGTTTCAAGCGCGAGCGTGGAGTAGGTCTTGGTGACACAGGTACCGTGACTCCGCCAGCAACACACGAGACCGGCCCAAGCTTTCCAGCCTGGCTGGGGCCTATTTTGACTCTGGCCAAGCAAATACTGTGGAAGCCTATGGGGACACTGAGGCAGCCAGCAAGAAGATAAAGAGCTACCTCTACCCAGGTCCTACCTCAAGGGCATCTCTTCCTGTCTTAAGGGTGAGATTTACAACCTCCACTGAAGGATCTTCCAGGGTTGGAGGAAGAGCAAGGGGGCTGGAGGACGCAGTGGAGAGGAACTAAAGCTCCAAGGCCCAGCTCAGACTCTACACCTGCAGTTCTGCAGAGAACGTGCCCTTTGGCAGTAACTCAGGTACACAGTCTGTTAGTTCTTACAGCGCAATCCCAAAAGACAGGAAGAGGTCAAACATTTTGTCCACAGCTCTGATAAGTGGTAAAAGTGTTGGCACTCAAGTCCAGAGCTGCCTCCAAAGCCCTTGCTATCCTATCCCTGTCTATGTCCCATGCAGTTTCTCTCAAGGAACCTAGAGACACTGTCTCTGCCACCTATACCTGGAGATGCTTGGCAAGTAGGAACTGAAGGCATGGGTGAGCCAATAGATGAGCACGTGGTTTAAGCAGGGACTGGCTAACTCTGAACATCTCCACAGACCCATCAAGAGCCCCAAACCACTGCGAGTAGAGCCTGGGGGAAAGCCTTCTGCAGAGCTGGCTCTGCCTTACGGTCCCACGTATGGAGTGGGCAGCACAGATGGTAACACCCTGCTCCTTCATTCCCAGACCGCTGCGTAGAATACTTCAAACCACTCCCGTGTGTTATAGCACAAACACCCAGGACCAGGTGTAATATTCTATACAAGTCCACATCTGGTAGTAAACCACAGTGGGCCCACATTCCAAGCAGTCAGAGAGGTGCAGTGCTGGGGCACAGAAGCTATTTAACTCACTCATTTACCTAGCATTTCAGATCAAAGTCAGGAAGAATCTTCTAGCAGCAAGCTATTCAGCAATGGTATTATTTTCTCTGCAGAAGTAACGGGCTCCTGCTATCAGAGGTTAGGGCGCAGAACATGGACAATTATTTGAGGAGTTATGGAAGAAATTCAGGACCAGATTATCCTGAAACTCCGTTTCAACCCTGAGACTCTAGGATTCATCATTAGGATGCCTATAGGGAAGCCCTAATAAAACCCAATGTTGTGGGGCCATGCTGGGAGAAGTAGCCCATCTCTAGGGAGCTTCCAAGGGATAGGAGAGATATGAGATGTGGGTCGAACTGCTCAAACCAAAGAATTACCAAGCCAGGGTTCACTCAGTGTTTGCACCAAAGATGCCCAGGGGCACAGAGGGCCGGGTTTCTAGCTTGGAGCTGGGTCTCTGTGCTATTAGCTCTCTTTATGATCCAACCCTGAAGAAAAAGGTCTGGATGGATGCATAAATGTCCCCAAACCTTTGAAAATCAACTTATATTTGTGGCTTATTACCACACTTAAGCATATTTTTAAAAAATTACTTGTAATTTATACTGATGTTTCCAAAAAGGAATTGAGGTAGTACTTTTGTTACCATATGAAGCAACACTCCAATAAAAGGGAATGTGGCTTAAGCAGAAGTGTTCGCCTTTATTAACCCGCAGCTGGGACTATGGCCAGTTGGTCACAGGAAGAAACACTTCTCTCAGGAGCCAATTTGGCTGGGTTTGCCTGTATGAGGCAGCACTTAGACCTGAGGGCTCAGGTGGATGATGTGAAATACATCTGAATTGCCCCCTTGGATTTAATGAGACCTTGTTTCTAGATCCGTGGTTCCCAAACTCTGGTGGGTATAAGAATCACCTGGGGAATGGCGTAAAAAATACAAAGACCCAGGCCCTATCCTCTACCAAGAAAACTGGGTCTCTGTGCTATTAGCTCTCCAGATGATTCTGCTCCACACTGAATGTAAAACAGCCCTATATCAGGGCTTTCCGAACTTCAGCAAGTATCAGAACCACTTGGAGACCTGGCTAAAATCCTATTGCTGGGCCCACCCCTGGTTTCTGACTTAGTAGGTCTAGGATAGGGCCAGATAATTTGTATTTCTGACAAGTACCCAGGCAATGCTGATACTGCTCATGCAGGAACTACACTTTGAGAACCAATGCTCCAGATCCATCCCTTCTTCCATCTAGAGCTGGCAAATGGAAGCACCGAGGGGTAGGGTGAGTCACCACAAGGTCATGTAGCAAGGAGCCATCTCTCCTGCCCCAGAGCTGAGTGCTCAGTCCTCATTATGATGATACCGTGCATCACTTTATAGCATTGTGTAATTGGTAGTGTTTCTACTTCCAGTTCATTTTTATTTTCATCTTCATAACCACTCCGTTGAGACAGGAAGGCCGGGTGTTGTTATCCTCATTTTAGAGATGTGGGAACTGAGGCTAAAGGAGGTTCAGCGACTTGCCCAAAGTCAAGTAGTAGTTTGGTAAAACAGAGATTCGGATTGGCCTTCTAATTCCAAATCTGGTTGTCTACTCCGTGAAGTTTGCTCCATTTTTCAGAAAAAGAAGCAGCAGCTAGACATTGTTCTAAGCACTTTACACATATTCTATCCCCACATCAATACTCTATAGTTCCCATGATTACACCCATTTTACAGAGACGGAAACCAAAGGACAGAAGTGTTAAGTAACTTGCCTAATGTTACACGGCAAGTAAGTAGAGAAACAAAGAGTTGAATCCAGTGAGTCCCGCTTTGGAGTTGCCATACTGCAGAATATGAAATGTATCTGGCTTAGGCCCAGCTAGGACTGACTGCATGGGAAGTCAAGTCTGGCATCCAGATGAGACACTCACTTTGACCGCATACTCTTTGCCATTCTGCAGGCTCACAGCACCTTGAACTTTGGCATAGGCTCCCTCTCCAAGCAATTCAGAGGTCAGCTTGTACATATCTAGAGGTAAAATGGATGAGAGGAATAACGATAAGTCACGCCTTTGCAAGTTCAGATGGAGGAAGAGCTTTTGTCACTCCGCTTCCCTGGTGTGACAGCATGGGCACACACAGGGACTCTGTAGTGCTCAGTGGCAGGGAAGACCATTAACTCTCCAGCCATTGCAGGACTCAGTTTCTCAACAACCAGACCACATCGAAGGCATCCTATTCCTCATTTTAAAGATGAGGTCAGTGAAAGAGTTTCAATTCGGCCCATGCTCCCTGAGTACCTACTATGTGCCACACAACATATTAAATTCGTAATAGGGACAGAGTGAGGAATAAAATATAGTCCCTGCCCTTTGAGGGTCACAGTCCAGTGGGGAAGACAGACATGCAGACAAGTGACTCCAGAATAAACCAGGCACTAGTAAGTACTATCATAAAAGGACAAGACACAGTTTAAAAAAAAAAAAAAGCAGGGGGAGGGAAAGGTTAAATCTGTGTAGGGAAACTAGGGGATCCTCAGAGAAGGAGTGTGATTTCAGTGGACATCATTCATTCATTTCCTTATTTGTTGAGCACCTGCTCTGTGTCCAGCGCTGTGCTAGGCACTGGTGATACAAAGGGGAATGAAGCACTGTTTTACTGTATACCACACACAGAAGTCACTGGAGGTTTCTGAGAAGTTTCCAGAAGTCACCCACAGGAAACAGGAGACAGAAGTAGGATGCAAACGGACACCTTGAGGTTTTTAGGGTGCTGACTCAGGGCGGTTCTAACAGAGTAATAGGCCTGGGGTGAAAGAACATTTAGGTGACCTGCCCAAGCTCACAAATAGCACAGACTCTTTGAGCCCCTTTCAAAGGAAGCCACAGCTCCATCATGGCCTCTGCTGAGCTGACCTCCTCCTCCCTTGACCTCCATTCTTCAGTTTTTCCTCTTGAGGCAGCCCAGCATTTAAACCCACAGGGTGAGCAAAACACTTTTAAACCATGAAATTAGATTTTATCACTCCTAGCATGAGAGGCCTATAATTGTACAAGCCATCCTCGAATAACGGAAATACTCTTGTGTTCACAGAAAGAACAAGACCTGTTGATTTGGAAACTATTCTAAAAACCTCGAGACTTTTGTCCACCCCACCCCTTTACACATATATCTACAGTTTAAGTTAAAGACAAACAAATAGACAAACCCTACACTAAGGACCTTCTCCAGTCCAACACGGCATGGTCTTGCAGCTGTTTATAAGCATGCACACTGTTGTTTCTAAGTATTTTAAATGACATGCTTCTCTCACAAAGGATACGTTGGTATTAGCCTTTCGTGCATGTCAGGATAGGTTGGTCGTTGGAAGTCCAATATCCCTGATTCATAAAGGGCTTGTTATTAGAACCACTCTACAAAACAATCAATTCACTAGTCTATCTGCCACGTTGGAAAGAGGGACCATGAGGGGAAGCTATTTCAGGTCTCACAATGAAAGAAACATAATAGGTGAAGGGGGCACGTCACTCCTGGAGTAGCTACTGACCCTCCAGTCCTTTGCAAAATTGTACAATGATTCACCTCATGCCATTGCATGCCCAGCGATGACAGGACCAGCACTGAGCCTGTGCCTCACACAGTGTTCAAAATCTTTGATGATCCAACACCGTATCCCCTGAACACAGCATGTGCTCTTAAAATGGAGTCAAGGGGCACCTGGGTGGTTCAGTCGTTGAGCGTCTGCCTTCTGCTCAGGTCATGATCCCAGGGTCCTGGGATTGAGCCCCGCGTTGGGCTCCCTGCTCGGCGGGAAGCCTGCTTCTCCCTCTCCCACTCCCCCTGCTTGTGTTCCCTCTCTAGCTGTGTCTCTGTCTGTCAAATAAATAAATAAAATCTTTAAAAAAAAAAAATGGAGTCAAACGCATACAGCACAAGTAGCTGTGATCTCTAGGAGTCAACTCCTCTGTTTCTAGAAGATTTAACTTTCATTTGGAGCCATGGCCCTTGGTGTTCTCTCATCCTTTTACACAGTGGTTCTACCTCTCAGCAGCTCCTCCAGGAACAGCCGGGACAAAGATCACATCAGAAAAGGGCCGAACTGCACCAAGCAATCTCACTCCATATCCAAAGTGACGGATTGGTCTTTCTATCCCCTGGTGAAGTGCTGAAACCATTCAGAGTGCACCATCCGAGAGCTCTGTCATCCCACCTTTCATCTCTGTCACACAGATAAGCACAAGCTGACTCTCAGATGACGCATGCTCTGATCTAGACCTATGGGCCATTTATTGCAAAAACATTACTATCTCTGGATGCTCCTCCCATGCTCGGGGAGCCACAGGCCCAGATCTGAGGAGTCGTGTGACCAACCTTCAAACTTCCCTGGTAAGGAGTCAGTGGCCCGGGCCTTCCGCTTCTTCTTTTTCCTCTTGTCACCCTCTGCAATGGGAAGGGGTTCACTGCTGCCCATCTCTGGGGAAAAAGAGATATAAGGGAAATATCACTATACCGGTCAAGTCATAAGTTCACCCAGAAGGGAAAAAAAGGGGGGCGGGGGGACCCAGGAGCTTTACACTGATGGTTTTTAAATATCTGTGAGAACTATTGATTTGTTTGACCCAGGAGGCAAAACTAAAGGCAAAGCCATTATTGGAGATCATTAACTGTGGAAAGGAACTTAGAGAGACAGGCTAGATTAAAAGAGGATAGCAGAGCCTGCTTTAACCAAGCTCATTAGTATATGGATTTAGATCTGCCACCAGTCAAACTGTAGTTCCCAACAAAAACAATGAAGCCATAAGCAGAATCGCACCTGTGACGTCCTCCTGCCTCAGCACCAGAAAGGCAAGACCCAGGGAGCTAAGCAAGGGCATGGGCTTGGGAGGGGCCCATGCAAATGAAATCATATGCTCAGGGACATCCGAGTCGATGTGCACAGGGATTCACAGGCCTTCGGTGGAGGTACAACAGGGCAGGGGATGGCTTTGAGCATGGCCCTAAATTACTTCAGGTCTAGGAACACAGACCTGAGTACCTGTGGAAGCCCGAGCATCCTCTTATTCGAGAGGATGCAGTTAGGGTCTATTCAGAAGTCTGAGAAGTCTGCAGTTGACAGGTCTACACCGGGCTGCTGGATAAGGTCATTTATTGCAAAAACATTACTATCTCTCACTGGCCAGCAGGTTAAAGGGAGGCTCCCCATGTTAAAGGGCAGATTTGTGAGGCAGACATTTCGACACTGGGCACACCAGGCAGGAAAGGGTAGGGATGGAAAGAATAAACAGGAGACTGAGAGGGGGAAAGAGAAAGGAGGAACAGGGAACCAGGGCCCAATCAGGGCACTGTTTCTAAGACACTCTAGTAAGGGCCTTCCCCTGTTAAAGATAAATTACTTATAGAACATGTCATGCCCCTGATCCAGAGTGAGCCTTAATACTCTTTGCCTGCAGTTAGAAATAATAAGATTTCTCTGAAGTCTCTGGGTCTAAATCCCCACTAGGGTGATTAAACCTTTACATCTTTCTAAAATAGAGGCACTTGGGTGCTGGTGGGGCATGCAGTGTGAGAGACTTTTAGACCAACCTTCAATAAACACAGGCTCTGGCTTGTTGGATTTTTTTTTTTTTCTAAGAGATTTTGAAATGGAAGCTGGCTCTTTGCCCATCAAGGGGAAAGGCCCACTTTCTTCTCAGAGGACCCTGGCTGAACACGGTCAGAAAAATGGCAAGTCTGCTTGGGAAGATTGATTAGGGCCGAAGCACGTCTCTATATTGTTCTCAGAAGCAAGTACACAACATCCATTAGGAGAGAGCACACAGAACGATGGCACTTTCCGCACCATAATCTGGAAAGTATGGTTAGGCAGCCAAGTGTCTGACAGCTCAGTTTAGGTGCATTCTTCCTCTCATTTTTGGATCTGATGACAGCAGATTTTCAATTATACTTTAGAGAACAAATAAGCACGTGGATAAAAGGAATCCACAGAGGATCTCAAAATATTACTCTGGCCAATAGTTTCAAACACAAGATCTATCTGGGGACGGCAACACACTATGAATTCAAAGAATCCAACTTAAATATCAGCACCCAATATCCACCCTCACTAAGGTAAGTTAAAGGGAAAAAGCTGCCCAACACAGTGAGAAATTCTACAGAAATGAAACCCAGGGGGCTCTTCAGGAGCCCAGGGAGGGGCACTGGCCACTGGGACAGCAGGCTGAGGAGGAGGGGCCACTGTCCCTCTCGCCCTGCCGTTGTGTGCAGTCCAGTGCCAATCCGTTTTCTTCTCAGTGCTGCGAGGCAAGTGCAGACTGGACCGATTCTGGATTCCCTTCTCTTTCTCCTTCCTCTGCCTGCACTCAGACAGAGGGCCTAAGGACAAGCAAAACAGCCAAAAGGTAGGCAATGCAGAGGAGTAGCAAGAGAGCTGGAAGCATTATAATTCACAGGGGATGCTCAGACATACTTACGACTCTAGCTAGAAAACCCTGTTAGAGGCAATTTATACTTGGTTTTTACCACAGCAGGGCTGAGGGAGCGTTTTGTGGAAGAATCATACCTCTGAGCACCGCCGCATATTCAATATCAGATTTTATGGCTTCACACACAAAAAAATAGAGTACCTGGTCTATTCTGCATGGATTTCAATGGAAGAGGGTACGCCAGAAGGGACAAATGGTTAAGATTTTCCTTGGAAACAGAACTTGTTGAAGGAGAGTTGTTTTTGAAACTAGGAAGAAAAAAATGTAGGAAGGCAGTGAAGTGGAAAAAAAAAACAACCATGCTTAACTTCCCTGTTTATATGGGGGGAGGGGAGAGGGAGCGGTGTCATAATCTTACCAAGGGGTTGATAGGTTCCCCATCTGGAGCCTGTCCATAATCTCTATTCTATTGCAGACAGTCCACTGGCAGGGTCTGTGGGACCTTAATTTATTAAGCATGCAAACACTGGATGAAAGCTTCCTCAGGGGGTGCCTGGGTGGCTCAGTCGTTAAGCGTCTGCCTTCAGCTCAGGTCATGATCCCAGAGTCCCAGGATTGAGTCCCGCATCGGGCTCCCTGCTCTGGGGGGAAGCCTGCTTCTCCCTCTCCCACTCCCCCTGCTTGTGTTCCCTCTCTCGCTGTCTCTCTCTGTCAAATAAATAAATAAAATCTTAAAAAAAAAAAAAAAGCTTCCTCGGGGCATAAGGCTCCACAATCAAGCTGGTCCTCGGCTCACCTCCTTCCCTTGGCCAGAGACTTCCTCTCACTGCAACCACTACAACCCAGCTCAAAAGTCTCTGCTCCCCCACCCCCAGTCTCCACCCCTTTGAACGAGTTCAGTTTGGACAAACACTTTGGAAATCAGTTAGGTACCAGGCAAATAGATGGCTTCACTGCACAGAACTAATAGTGCTCCTCCTCTGCTCCTAAATACCCTGCTAGAAGTACCATTAGAGCACTGGTGGGATCTGGCCTTGAGCTCTCTCTCCCCAGTGTTCCTAAAGGCCAGGACTGTTGCCTGTTCATCTCTGCATCTCCTATAAGCCATGGCACAGTGTCAGATACATACCAACCCTCAGGAAATGTGCACTGAAATGAAATGATAGGAAATGCTGCACATACTTAGTGTTAGTTGCAGTGCATGTCACCCAGGCCCTTTAGGTAACAAGTGCATGCACCGAAAGAAATGTGGGTCCACCTCTGCCCTACAGACTGCAGAGTGAGGCTATTCTGTTCTATGAGTTCTCTGACAAACTCTTCCTAAGAAAAAGCCCTGTGGCCCTTGACTTTCTAGCCAGAAGCCTGGTCTCTGCTATAGAATTGGGCAATGTGTTTGTGATTTCAGAGGAGGAAACGAGCACTTCCTTTAAGTCTTCAGACAGACTCCAGCTGGTGTGCAGGCTCCCAGTACTTCTTCTACCTCTAGCCCTTACCTTCCCCTTGGTCAGGACTCGGTGGTCTACCATCCGTGTACTGGTGGAGGTGGAGCTGGAAAGGAAGCACACTGTTGACAGGGAAGGACATGAGCTTGGCAACAGGAGACCAAAGTGAAAATCCTGCCTCAGATATTAGCGGACATGGCACCAAGGCTATGCCAAGTTACTTTGCCTCTTAGAGTCTCAGCCTTCTCATCTACAGAACAGGTTTTAAAATAATATCCGCCCTTTTCAGCAACCCTGTGAGGACCCAATGACATACCTGATATAAATGTGCAGGAGAAACATATATGTATGGGTCACCTGGGTGTCTCTGTTGGTTAAGCGTCCGACTCTTGATTTCAGCTCAGATCATGATCTCAGGGTCGTGAGCCCGAGCCCCGCACTGGGTTCCATGCTCAGCGGGGAGTTTGCTGGGGATTCTCTTTCTCCCTCTCCCTCTGCCCCTCCCCACCCTACTCGCTTGCTCTCCCTAAAATAAATGAATACATCTTAAAAATTATGAGTATGCACAGGTATGTAGACATACTAGACAGAAATACACAAAAATGTTAATACTACTACAACTTGAAAGAGTGCCTAATATATGCCAGGCACCATGCTACGTATTTTACATACATTATAATAATTCTAATTCTTACAATAATCCCACAAGGTAAATATTTTGTTATATTTCAGGTGAGGAAACCGAGGCTCAGAGGTTAAACAATCTACTAAACACCAAACATCTGGTTAGTGCCAGTGGTTTAACTGGGATTCAAGCTCAATGCTACCTTTTGCATCCAGGACATTTCTAATCTATAGTAGTTTTCTCCATGTGATGGGGTGATTTTTATTTTCTGCTTTATATTTTTCAGCATTCTCCAAATTTGATACAATGAAATGTGTTACTTTTTAATGCTATTATTATTTTAGCCAAGTTTTATTTTCAATAAAATACACAATAATTTTTCTCCAATAGACACTGGAATTTAGAATCTGAATATACAGTATTTAAAATCATATCTAGATTTCTCTCTACTGAAATCCAATGATCAGTGAGGAAAAAACATTTCAGGAATATTGGTGCCTTGAAAACAACAAACACTATTTTAATTTTAATTTTTTTAAATGCTATTTTTTTTAAAGGAAAAACTTTGTAAAAAAACAAAATGATGTAATGAGCATTTGAGCCTGCAAGATACCAGTTTAAATCCTGGCTCCCCACCACTGTGTGCACTCTGGCGGCTTGCTTAGCTTCTCTAAGTATCAGTTTCTTGATATATCAAAAGAGGTCAGAGGCCTGGGCTGCCTGCACCACGAGGCTGTGGTGAGGGTCAAAGAAGACATGATGTGAAAGCACTGATGAGTTACTCATTCAACAAATACTGTATTTATTGGGCATCTATGGATTGTCCAGTGCTAGACAGTAAGAATACAAGAGAAGACAGTCTCTCTGCCCTTAGAAATTTAAATCCACTGACATATAAAACAATTTCAGTAGAGTGGGACAAGTGCCTTGTGACCGGCAAGTACCAGGTGCTGTGGAGCAGAAGACAGGCATCAAATTCAGTTTAGTAACTAGAGGAAGGGACAGCTAAGCTGCCATCTGAAGGATGAGTGGGAACTGGCCAGGGCGAGGCCTGGGGAGAAGGACAGAGAAAGAGCGTGTGCTAAGGCTGAAGAGAGGCAGCATGGCCGGTCAGTGTGAATTCGAGAGGACTCCCAGAGCCGTTGAGGAGGGGCCGAGGAGTCTCACCTATCGCAGTGGGACTGCAATAGCAACAGATATTCCCAACACATCAAGTACCCTTCATCCACTGTTCTCCCCACCGGTGACCCCAAGGCCCACCTCTGAAAGAACTGTCACTTCTCCAAAAAGTCTTATGAGCCACACTGCCCCCCAAAGCAGCAGATCTGTTCTCCATGTTTTGGTGGAGCCTATAGAGAACTGAGCAGCTCCTGCATCTGGCATGTGATACCCAAGATGATCATTTTCCCCCTAAGAACACAACTTTGCTGGCTAACTCAGCTCAGCAAATGTACTTCATGCTCCTCTCCTGAGTCCTCCAGAGTTCTTTTCAAAGTCTATGGTTCACTCCTTTTCCCAACCTATAAGAGTTATTTCCCTCAGTCACAAGGGCTTTCCAGAGAAGGAAGAGTGGTGAGAACAACCTAAGGAGTACAATTATCTGTTGTGTCACCTCCTCAGTCGCCAGCTGGTGGAGGCCCCCAAACAATGGAGACCTGACAAAATCAAAGGAAGGGGGCAGACACTCTTAAGGAAGAGCCAAGACTGAGAAATGGGAGGCTGAGGAGGAGGCAATGAGGAGGGGCCTGGGAAGACGGAGCCCAGACATTTACTTCTCTCTTTTCTTTAAAATTTTATTATGTTAGTCACCATACAGTATATCATTAGTTTTTGATATAGTGTTCCATGATTCATTGTTTGGGTATAATACCCAATGCTCCATGCAATATGTGCCCTCCTTAATACCCATCACTGGGCTAACCAATCCCCCCTCCCCCCTCCCCTCTAAAACCCTGTTTGTTTCCCAGAGTCCATAGTCTCTCATGGTTCATCTCTCCCTCCGATTTCCCTCCCTTCATTTTTCCCTTCCTTCTCCTAATGTCCTCCATGCTATTCCTTATGTTCCACATATAAGTGAAACCATATGATAATTGACTTTCTCTGCTTGACTTATTTCACTTAGCATAATCCCCTCCAGTTCCATCCATGTCAATACAAATTGTGGGTATTCATCCTTTCTGATGGCTAAGTAATATTCCATTGTATATATGGACCACATCTTCTTTATTGATTTGTCCGTTGAAGGGCATCTGGGCTCATTCCACAGTTTGGCTATTGTGGACATTGCTGCTTTGAACATTGGGGTGCATATGGCCCTTCTTTTCACTACATCTGTGTCTTTGGGGTAAATACCCAGTAGTGCAATTGCTGGGTCATAGGGTAGCTCTATTTTTAACTTTTTGAGGAACCTCCATACTGTTTTCCAAAGTGGCTGTACCAACTTGCATTCCCACCAACAGTTTAAGAGGGTTCCCCTTTCTCCACATCCTCTCCAACATTTGTTGTTTCTTGCCTTGTCAATTTGACAAGGAAAACAAAAGCGAAAATGAACTTTTGGGACTTCATCAAGATAAAAAGCTTCTGCACAGCAAAGGAAACAGTCAACAAAACAAAGAGGCAACCCACGGAATGGGAGAAGATATTTGCAAATGACACTACAGACAAAGTGCTGATTTCCAAGATCTATGAAGGACTTCTCAAACTCAACACCCAAAAAACAAATAAGTCAAAAAATGGGCAGAAGACACGAACAGACACTTCTCCAAAGAAGACATACAAATGGTTAACAGACACATGAAAAAATGTTCAACATCATTAGCCACCAGGGAAGTTCAAATCAAAACCACACTGAGATACCACCTTACACCAGTTCGAATGGCAACAAATAGACATTTACTTCTCTGAAGGAGCAGTGCACAGTGCTACCAGCTCCAGCACACACACACAGGGCTCACCAGATGCCAATGTCCCAAGCATTTGACAAACACATTTTTTTTAAAGTTTTTTTTTTAATTTATTTGACACAGAGAGAGACACAGCGAGAGAGGGAACACAAGCAGGGGGAGTGGGAGACGGAGAAGCAAGCTTCCCGCCGAGCGGGGAGCCCGATGCGGGGCTCGACCCCAGGACCCTGGGATCATGACCTGAGCCGAAGGCAGACGCTTAATGACTCAGCTGTCCAGGCGCCCCTACAAACACATTTTACATATCCTAACTTCTTTCATCTTCACAACCCTATGAGATATTTTTACATTTTACAGATGAAGAAATTGAGGTACAAAGAGATTAAGTAATTAATTTGCCCAGAGTCACAAAGCTAGTTAGTGGCAGAGCTAGGATTTAAATCTAGACAGACTGGCTTAAAATTCAAGCTTTTAACTATTACGTTACTAGTAGTATATTTAATATTACTAATATTATTTCATATATCAACTATTATTAATATTATATTGAGGCATTCATGCTGAAAGGCAGGAGGGGTAGCCAGTCAGAATTAGCCAGGCACCAACAAGAATGCTTTTAATTAGAAGCCTCAGCACAGAGTTTCCCTACTGATGTGCTGTGAATGAGATACTGATCCCCTCATGGGGCTGAAGAATATAATTTTCTGTGTGTGCTATGATGTCAAGAAGGCTGGGCAGCCCTGCTCTAGCTTACACAATTACAAAGGCATTATCACCACATTACCATTATTATATTAATCTGAAATCTGATTTATCAGAACTTTCTTTGTCTTACTTGGAGATAACTCTGTATTTTGTGTTTTGGCATATTATGGAGGATGAGCTACAAACCAGTCCAACCACGTTATTTCACGGCAGTTCTGGTATCAGGTACAAGGCTACATTCTTCTTCTATCTGACCTATTGGTTGGTTGGTGTCGTTTCTGATGGTATCATTACTACGTAGGGGACAAGGTCAAGGAAAAAGTATACTCAAACAGAAGCTAGTCAACTTTAAGGCATGAGAGATGAAAGGAGCCACCTGTGCAATCAGCTCACTCAAAAGACAGTCTGTGAGTGTGATTCCAGGGGGCTAGGCTATTTCACAGGTTTTTCCCAAGAGTCCTGTGTGTAGGCAGGCTAGCCAGAATGAGGCAGACTGCAGTATCTCACACAGCTACAGTGAGAGTTGGCAGTCTGAGGCCCACAAGGGTGCCGGCAGGGTGGTGATTCACAACAGGCCTCAGACAGGGCTGGGATAGCAAGATTTCCAGAGGGAAAAAGTCTGGAGTCAGGCCCATCTTCTTCCTCTGTTCTGACTCTTCAGAGCTGTCAGCACATCTCCTGGCAGAAGGAATGATCAGAGGAAGGACAGAGCGGGAAAAGAAGTATGTGCTTTAGAAAGAGCAAGCAAGAGGGAAGGACTGTATTTGTGTGAGCAGGACAGTATAAAAAGATGAAAAAGGGGTGCCTGGGTGGCTCAGTTGGTTAAGCGACTGCCTTCGGCTCAGGTCATGATCCTGGAGTCCCTGGATCGAGTCCCGCATCGGGCTCCCTGCTCGCAGGGAGTCTGCTTCTCCCTCTGACCCTCCCCCCTCTCATGTGCTTGCTCTCTCTCTCATTCTCTCTCTCTCAAATAAATAAATAAAATCGTTAAAAAAAAAAAAAAAAAGATGAAAAAGGCAGGCTGAAGTCAGATCACCCAACCTTATTAATGTGGCCACAAGGCCCTCCAACATCTGGTCCCTATCTGCTCTGCAGCCTCACCAAGCCTCAGTCATTATTTCAAGTAAAAATGAAGAGTGGCTAGTTCAGCTTGTAATTCAAACAATCCCACAAACGCTTTTCGTTGAGACAACCACCGTACCTCGGTATGCACACAAGTGCTTTATGAGCATTTCCACTTTGTCACACAGAATATAAAAGATGTGTACTCAAGGGTTGAGATTCACTAAAATTAGCAATTTTTACTGCTTCATAAGGACCTTCTTTAAAAAAAAAAAACAAAAAAACTAAGAGTATAGCAATGAGGAATACAATGACTGCAAGGACAGTTCCAGGCCACTGCCTTGATTCATGCTAAGGCACCAGCAGTTCTACCCACTATTGCTCTGCAACAACAAATAACATCTTAGTGCTGTTACAAAAACAGTTTTGACCTGGTAGATACCCTGAAAAGGTTTCAAGGACCCCCACGTCCGCACAGCCCACTTGTGAACCACCATTCTAGACAGTGGGGAGGGACTAGGCCGTGAAACCGGCTGTGATGTGCAGAACCAATGGGCAGCTGGCTGGGGACTGGGAGAGCAAGGAGAGGCTGCTGTGGCTGGGAGGAAGGCAAGGCAGGCCTGTAACTAAGGCAGGGATGGGAAGGAAGAGAAAGAGATGAGGGGATGAAGCCGCAGAGGCAGAACTGGTCTTAGTCCTGCCGAGCGACTGGAGATGGTGGGGGAGTCAGAGATGTCCATCTTCTTTGAAGGCAGGGACGGGGCCTCTTATCTCTCTGTCCCCTCTGCCCAGCAGGGAGCTAGCACAGAGGGGGACCTCAATATATGTTTATGAACTAAAATCAAAGAAGGAGAATTCAGGAAGGGGAGCTAGTTAGGAATGGGGAGAGGGGAAGATGGCGTGTCACTGGGAAGCTTCAAATGAAGAAGGGTGACACACAGCAGCAAAGGAGTAAAAAAGCTCACAGATCAGACTCAAACCATCCTCGCCCAACCCTCATCTGACCCAACCTACAACTAAGGCATTATTTCTAACCTGCCAGGCATGATGGAGCCTCAGGCATTCAAGAACACTTCAAAAGAGCATCATATATGTCACAAATACGACAAGTTAAAAAAAACCTGGAAAGATACATCTCAAGCCATTATTAACAATGGTTACTTTGGGAGAACGAAACTTGGTAGGTACAGAATTATACTTTTCATACCTCTGTTGTATTTGATTTTGTTATTTATGGCACAGCTGTTTTACTTTTATAATTACAAGTAAATATATATGTTTTACTTACTGCACGGTTTCCCTTACGACCTTCTCTCCCATTGTGTTCTGGTAGAAATGTGCTCATCCCTACTACATAACTGTCTTAGGCACACCAGGCAGCCCAGCTAATCCTAGCTGCCTACTGCATACCGAAATCTCCCACCCACCCTTTCCTCTGGAAGTATCAGATAATTTCAACCCAAAGCAATCTAAAATGTTAAACAAAATATGCATCCAATCTTACCTTGCCCAACTTCTGAGAAGTAAATCCTCTGTAAACTGAAATGAAATAATGAGATAATGCTCCTGTCGGAGGGCTGCTGTCTTCCAGCTCCAGGAAGAGTTTCAATAGTCTCTGGAGGTAGCAGGCATTCTTCACTTCCCCACTGGCTGTTGCTTCATCTGGCATGAAAATCTTAAAAAAGTAGAAATAGAAAAGATACAAAAATCTGACTTCTTTAAAATGACCAGCGAAGGTAAAGATCACCCTACATGTCCCCCAAACCTATGTGTCACACAGTAAGTAGATATACACAAGACCATCACAGATTTCCCGTCTTTAAAATCAGGTATTTGAGCATTTGAAAATGCTGATACTAAGCATCTGAAGATTTAACGAGGGTCTGAGTAAAAGTTTTCAGATTCTGTTTCCGCTGTGGGAGTCCAGACTTGGACCTGGAGGACAGATCTGGACAGCTCTGTTCACTGAGGAGTGTCCTGCAGAAGGTAAAAGCTGACATTCTCTGTCATCGACATTTTTATTTTTTTTAAGATTTTATTTATGGGCGCCTGGGTGGCTCAGTCGTTAAGCGTCTGCCTTCGGCTCAGGTCATGGTCCCGGGGTCCTAGGATTAAGTCCTGCATCAGACTCCTTGCTCAGCTGGGAGCCTGCTTCTCCCTCTGCCTGCTTATGCTCTTTCTCCCCATCTCTCTCTGACAAATAAATAAATAAATACAATCTTTAAAAACAGGGGTGCCTGGGTGGCTCAGTCGTTAAGCGTCTGCCTTCGGCTCAGGTCATGGTCCCGGGGTCCTGGGATCGAGCCCCGCATCAGGCTCCCTGCTCAGTGGGAAGCCTACTTCTCCCTCTCCCGCTCCCCCTGCTTGTGTTCCCTCTCTCGCTGTGTCTCTCTCTGTCAAATAAATAAATAAAATCTTAAAAAAAAATAAAATAAAGATTTTATTTATTTGAGAGAGAGTGCGTGCACATAAGCAGGGGGAGGGGCGGAGGGGGGAGAAGCAGGCTCCCCTCCCCGACGCAGGGCTCAATCCCAGGACCCTGGGATCATGACCTGAGCAGAAGGCAGACACTTATCCGACTGAGCCACCCAGGCACCCCTGTCATCCATGTTTTTAGAGATGAATGAACTCTGGCTCCATCTCTTAGTGGCCAGGTCCAGGTCTCATAGGCAGGAGGCAACAGAGCCAGAAAGATAAAGTAGATGCTAAGAACAGCAGGTGGTATAAACACGAACAAGGTTTTAGGCCCAATGCATAATTATTGCTAGTTTTCCATGTGATAACTTCATTTTCTATGTGTCCACTGTAATTTTCAATCTTTCGACTCTAGCTATCATATGTCAAAGGTGATTTGCCAATTACCCTACAAAAGGAGTACCTATTTCTCTTTTCCCCAGTGGAAAAGCTCTGAACATGCAGTTTAAATCTGAGTTCTGGGGCACCTGGGTGGCTCAATCAGTTAAGCATCTGACTTTGGCTCAGGTCAGGTCATGATCTCAGGGTCCTGGGATGAAGCCCCATGTCCATGCTCAGCGGGGAATCTGCTTGTCCCTCTCCCTCTGCCCCTCCCCCTGCTCATGCTCTTTCTGTCTCTCTCTCAAATGAATAAATAAAATCTTGAAAAAAAAAATCTGAATTCTGGGCCCTTGTGCTAACATTTCTAAACTGGTTTTCTAACTGGAAGCCGGATATGTTTCACCATGACCTCAAATCATGTGTCCCAAACTCGACTTGTCCCAACCCTCATCCTTCCTCCTTTCCCTTCTTCTCCATCAGATTATATCACCCTGCCAGGGGCCCAGCCACAGGTCGTTTGAATCATTTCCACTGTCTCTTTCTCCTCCAACCTCGTCGTTCCAAATGCTTACACGGTCTGGCTTTCCCTCAGCCTGGTATGCTGCTTCTTGAAAAGAACACCTATTCATCCTTCAGGGCCCCTCACGAATTACTGAAAGTGATCCCACAAATTACAGCAGTCCTTGACTTTTTTCTACTTCACCCAGCATTTCATCACATCCATGGCATGCTATGATAATACACAGAGCTGGGTATTCACACACATACGTGGCTTGTCCACTAGGCCGTAAGCTCCTCAAAGGCAGGGACGGATCTTTTTCATGTTTGTATTTCTAGTATCTAACAGAGTATCTGGCTCAAAAAGGGCTCTAGTAGATATCTGACTACATTACTTCATCCATAAAATGTTTCTTTATTGTCCAATAGA
Source organism: Neomonachus schauinslandi (assembly GCF_002201575.2). Classification (NCBI taxonomy): domain Eukaryota; kingdom Metazoa; phylum Chordata; class Mammalia; order Carnivora; family Phocidae; genus Neomonachus; species Neomonachus schauinslandi. Next base: position 35,995,816 of record NC_058406.1, read on the forward strand.
GAGTGTTAGCATACAAAATTATTTTTCCTATTGTGCTTTTTATTCGCCAACAAATCTCTGTGGCCCAGTGAAACTATTTCCAGGGCCCAAAGAAGCTCAGGTTACACTCCCTCTCCTTATGGCCACATCTCCAGGGACAACCTTGAACACCTTTGAGCTTTAACTCTTTGCCTTTAGTCTTGCCACAGGTTCCTTCTTGTTGCCTATAGTAGGAGTTGGCCAATTTTTTTTTTCTACAAAGAGCCTGATAGTAAATATTTTAGGCTTTCTATGTTGCATGATCTCTATTGTGACTACTTAATTTTGCCTTTGTAGAGTGAAAGCAGCCATAGACAATATGTAAATGAATGATTGTGGCTATGTTTCTATATGGATTTTATTTATTTATTTTTAAAGATTTTATTTATTTGCTTTAGGGACAGAAAGAGACAGCACGAGTGGCGTGAGGAACAGAGGGAGAGAGACAAGCAGACTCCACGCTGCAACCACAGGGCTTGATCCCACAACACTGAGATCATGACCTGAGCTGAAATCAAGAGTCGGATGCTTAACAGACTGAACCACCCAGGCGCCCCTTTAATTAATCAGAGAGAGAGAGAAAAGAGAGCAAGCACATGAGGGGGGGAGGGGCAGAGGGAGAGGGAGAGGATCTCAAGCAGACTCCCTGCTGAGCATGCAGCTCAATGAGGGGCTCAATCTCAGGACCCTGAGATCATGACCTGAGCTGAAAGCAAGACTTGGATGCTTAACCAGCTGAGCCACCCAGGCGCCCCTGGAATTTGGATTTTAGATAATTTTCCCATCACAAATATTAATCTTCTCTTGAATTTTCCCCCCAACCATTTAGAAATGTAAGAAGTATTCTTAGCTTGCAGTTCATACAAAACAGGTGGTAAGCCAGATACAGCCTGTAGGCCAACCCAGATTATTTCCCCTCCTCACCAACTCCATGAACATACACACACGAACGCACCTCTTTTCACTTCCACCTCTAGCAGGCCTGTAGTAAAAATAACCTTCAGAATTTATTTATGGATTTTGTGTTATTCTGTTGTTTGGAACTACTCAAGGGCTGGGGAGGTAGAAAGTGCATGGGATTTTGAGCCATGAGGGCCTAGAATCAGATTCTGGCCTTCCTATTCACTAATGAGGTTGTCTTGGACATAATACTTAACTGCTCTGCTTCACCATCATCATCTATAAAATGGGGGCAAGAACACCTATGCTGCAGGGTTATTGTGAGAATTAAATGAGCTAATGTATTCCAAGTTCATGGCACAATGGCACATAGAGTAGGCACTCAATAAATAGCAATTATGACTCTAGCTTGAGATATGGCTTCCCCAGATCAGCGCGGCCCTGGAACGCACTCTATAAACCAAAACTGGGCACCAGAAGGAATAAACTGACAGCAAAGTACAAAGGCAGAGAGAGAGAATTTGGAGGTTTTCAGATTCATGACCCAGGATTCTAAGTGCCTGATTGGCCCTGATTCCTTCTGGTACCATTTCAAATTCCTCTGGGTCTGTTTTCCTCCTTAGAAAGAACTTCTGACTCTCACACTGCCTAAATCTTCTCAGCATTGCTTACCAAATACCCCAATGAGCACTGGAGCCCTCTTCTTCCTGGACCTCTTCCTGGGATACGGCTGGGAAAGGATGAATGTGGCCAGACCACACCTACACACAGCGGCCTGCCACTGGGCCTTATATAGGCTGGGAACCCAGTTTCCTCTCATTTCTTCTGAACTTCCTGCCTGTATATGGAATGAAATTTTTCCAGAGTTCAAGAACTAGTTTTTCTATAGAAGTTTTAGAGCAAAAAAGCCTGTATACAAACAAGGCATCCATCATATTATTTTCAAATAATATGAAAATATCCGTGAAGGGCAGATAAGACTAAGGCTTGTGGTATCTCTGTCCTTGGTCCAAAAAAGCCTGTCACTGCCTTGCTCCAACACTTCTAATAGGTGTTCACTCCCCTGGAATAACCAAGCCCCTATGCTATCACTCAGGGCCTCCACAACCTTGCCCCAGATTACCCCTCCTGCATTATGTCCTACCATTCCTCTACAGAAATCCTGACCTACAGTCCAGGCCGAATGGATGATCTGTTTCTACCTAATTGCCCTCGACAATTTCCAGCTCTCCACACTTGTGCATAGTCCAATCACAGCATCTGTAACACGTGATTGCACATCTCCCCTTAGCCTATGAGCCGGGGAGATCAGACTATGTCTGATTCCTCTCTGGATACCTTACACCTAGCACAGTGCCTGGCACGGGGCAAACACTCAATAAATGTTAATGAATGAATGAAAACACCTGAAGTTATTCTTCCCTTAAACTGTTTTAGCTGGACTCTTATTAGCAGACTAAGCAGTCTGGGTCACTGCCAAGAAATAGAAAAACCAAAAAGAAAGAAAAGAAGCATGACCAATGTGATCGAAGCAACGGAAAATAGGTTTTAAGAGTGAGGTAAAAGAAACCAAGGCTGCTTAGCCTGGAGAAGAGAAGAGGAGGCCTAACTCGATTCTGGCTTTAAGTACACAAAAGGTTCTCATGAGAAAATCTTGATCTCATCCTGCCTTTATAATCAGAAGGAAATTTTCCATATTAATGGAAAATGGAACAAGAAGAAATGGCTTAAGTTAAGGTCAGAGGGGTTTAAGCTGGAGAGAAAGAAGAACCAAATTAGGCACCATTTTTCCAGAGATACTGTTATTGTACTTTTTGGCAAGTGAATTGGAGGGGTCTTACTTAGCACTTTTGTTGAAGGCTGTGCAAAAGGGAATTAAGTATGCTGCTCTGTTCCTGTTTACTATGGAGAGAGGTGAGTGAAAACACAAGTCAGGTAAGATTTTCTAATGAGCCACTGACTCTTTTTTTTTTTTTTTAAGATTTTTTATTTATTCATTTGACAGAGATAGATATAGCGAGAGAGGGAACACAAGCAGGGGGAGTGGGAGAGGGAGAAGCAGGCCTCCCGCAGAGCGAGGAGCCCGATGCGGGGCTCGATCCCAGGACCCTGGGATCATGACCTGAGCTGAAGGCAGATGCTTAACGACTGAGCCACCCAGGCGCCCCGAGCCACTGACTCTTAACTGACCCTTTTCCTGCAGGCACTTTCTGTCATGTTACACTTTGCAGCTCTGTGATAGAACAATGTATTATTTCAAAGTTTCCTGATGAAGCAATGGAAGGCAAGAGAAGGCAGCGATAGAGTAAGACAGTAGGGAAAACTGCCCAAATAAATATACCTTCTATAAAAACAACAGCTAATGGGGCATTAATAATAATTGTTAATATGATTACTATTAAAGCTAACTTTCATTGAGCACCTACTATGTGCTGGGCCCTGTGCTAAGTGTTTGACATAAGTTATATCAATTCTCATAACAACGCTATGTGGTAGGTAATATTTGTACCCCCATTGTACAGATAAAGAAACTGAGACCCAGGAAGGTTAAATAATTTGCCCCAATCACACAGCTAGCAAGTGGTAGAGCCAGGACTCAAACCTAGCCAGTCCAACTCTGGAGTCTATATATAACCTAGCTACTGTCAATCCAGAAGAAGGATGAGAGGCTGGAATTTAAAGCCTAATCTCTCAGAATCCAAGGTGCATATTCCCAGCCACTTCCTTACACTACCCCAAGCCAGGAAGAGCAAAGCAACGCATGACATTAGCAAGAGAAGAGATCTCAGAAGTGAACCCATATAGACCTAATATTACAGAGAAAGAAACTGAGATCAAGGACTCACAGATGATAATGATTAGAACCAGGACTTGAATGAACCAGCCTAGTAACTCCAAGTGTGGATCTCTTTCCTCAATTATAGATTCTTGTTGAATTTGAGGGTGAGAAAATGAAGGAATGGTATCTACCAAATGAGTTCTTTCCCCAGATCCTTCTGTAATGAACTGCTAATCTCGATTAGAACTTATGCCTGAAACACAAGGATGCCAGCAGCCTCTGTAAACTGATTCTGAAATTCTACTAGCAAAAGATGGCAATGCACTTGGTTGATGGTGCTACAGCAGCTGCCAAAAATGCTCACACATTAAACCAATCAAGCACACCTGGGCCAGGCAGCCTCCATATTAGGCTGGTGGTTCACAGTTTAAGCCTTAACTGGACTATTCCAACAGCTTCCTCGTTGATGTCCTTCTTCTGGGACTTTTTTGCTCCAGACTGGCCTCCATTATGCAGCCAGAGTAAACAGAGTCCTAGTCATGGTATTAGGAGCCTTGCAGCATAATGGAAAGAACATAGGTCTTTGAAATCCAACACCCCTAAGTTTGGACCAAGCTCTGCCACTTACTTACTACCTGACCTTGGGCAAGTCACTTTAATCCTGCTGAGGTCTGGCTTCTTCATCTTTAAATTGGGCAAAAATATCCCCATATTGTGGGATAGTAAGGATTAAATAAATCGTAGTGTGCAAAGCATCTAACATATTGTAAGCCACAATGCAGAGCAGACCCTCAATAAATGTTAATGTTTTCCTCCCAGCCCCCCTCTACATTTTGGCCACAACCTACCATTTCAGCTTATTTCCTCTCCTTACCAAGTCCATTCCTCTCCTACACACACACACACACACACCTGCTCCATTCCTCTCCACACACACACACACACACACACACCTGCTCCATTCCTCTCCTACACACACACACCTGCTCCATTCCTCTCCTACACACACACACACACACACACACACCTGCTCCTTTCCACCTCTAGACCACTGCTCAGACTGCAGCTTCTCATAGGAATGAGCTTCTTCCAAAGCCCAGCAAAATTTCCATCTTCAGGAATCCTTTTCTAGACTCCCTTTGGTCATGCTGGGATTGATTTCTCCTTTTCCCAAACTCCCACTTTGTTTATATTCCTTACCACAGTCAGTCTGATTTCAGTTATTTATGTGCTTCTCTATCTTCCCAACTACACTGGAGGGAGAAGGCTCTGAGAAGACAATTACTTATTGGAGGGCAGGAAATGTGTTGTTTTCCTGTGTGTATATTTCTCAATACCAGGGTTTTGTACATACCAAGAGCTCAATATGTGTTTATTGAATTGAATCTTGTCACCCTTGACTGGGAATCTTTACAGAAAGATCCTGGACTAAGTTTATTCTAAAACTGCATTTGATAAACACGATAAACTAATACTCACTGGCTTGCTTCATTTTTTTCATCCATTCTTTCAATGCACTCCAGATTCCTCTCAAGACATCTCCCCAGGTTACAGGGGGACATTGCCAGGAGGACATCTCTTACTCACAGAGGTAGCATGATCTGGGAGCAAGCTCTCTGGAGAACTGTTCCCACCCACTGGTTAGGAGATGACTGCCATTTCCACCATATTAAAAATCAGAGTTGTGGAATCAGAAAGTAGATCTGAATGATTTCTATCTGCCTCAGTTTCCAAGTCTACAAACAGAGTTTTAAGGTGTTACATATAAAGCATGAAAACAGCATCTGCTGTATAGTAAGTGCTCAATAAATGTTAGATATTATATTAAAAAGGTAGTGGACTGGAAAAAACAGTCAGGACTTTCACTTTTAGTACTATCTCACTTTTAGTACTATCTCCACCATTGACTGATTCCTTGTGCAGTCTTAATCAAGTCCTTCCCCTCTTGGGGCCTCTCCCCATCTGTAAAATCAGAGGTAGAACCAGATGGTTCCCAAGCTCCTTCTACTATCAACGATGTGTATTTCTCTATGATCATCAAAGAACCTTCTGTTCCACATGCTGAAGCTGTTGGCAAGGAAAAATGTGAATTCGTAGTTGCAGGTTCCCAAATGAGAAGGACCAGGGCCAATACCAAGGCCAAAGGCAGAACAACAGATTAATAAACCACCTGTGAGTTTTCCCCTGCATGAACTGTATCACACTCAGTTCAGGTCCTTGAACAGAGCACAACCTTCCTTCCAACAAAACTCACAGCAAAGGCAAGAGAAGAGTAACAGCAATGAAGAATCTTGCCTTGTACAGAATTCCTGCACTTTCTTGCCTTTGATGCCTGTAATCAGGGCATCATCAATCTAAACTAGGGCTCTCCTTAGGCACAAAGAGAAGGAAAAACACAAAGGCCCACTCTGAACCTGAAAGCTCATAAAACAAAGACCAAAGCGAGTAAATAAAAAATGTTAATGACTCATTCAACCACAAACACTGCAAAGGCCTACTATGTGCCAGGAAGAGGGGGGATGAAACAGACATGGTCCCTTAGCCAGTGTACTCAGAGTACACATGGGGTAGCCTACCCCCAGGTAGACAGTCATCAGAGCTATATTCGAAGTTCAGCGCCCCCTACAGAAAATGGGATGGAGGGCAACTAATCCAGCAAGGGGATCAGAAAAGCTTCACTGAGAAGGTCACATGAGACACTGACCTTGAAAGAGGGGAAGGAAGAGGGAATGTCAGGAAGAGAGTGCAAGCAAAGGAACATGGAGGGAGTGTTTAAGGAACAAAAACTGGTTTATTTTGACTGAGGCACAGGGCAGGTTTGGGAGAACAAAGGGAAACAAGGCAGGAGAGATGTCTGGGAACAGATTATGGGGGAACTTGTCTATGCGGCTGAGGAGTCCAGACTCTATATAGTAGGCAAGGAAGCCTGCCAAGGTTTCTGAGCAGAGACATAACATGATGAGAACATTGTCTAAGAAAGATCACATGGGCACCCATGAAAAGGATGCAAAAGGAACCAAATTACTAGATTACTATGAGACCACATAACAGGAGACCACATACACTTCCTAAGCGTGTGCTGGAATCCAACAGGTCCTGTTCACAGAGCTTCTCTCTGCCAAGGTTCAGCTTCATGCAATCTAAGTTTAAGAGGTGCTCTCTTGCCAGCCCTCTAACCATCAAAATCTGCTACAGCACAAGAGTAACAGGTTTCCCAAAGTCAAGAACCCAAGTGACTCTGGGATCACAGAAAGGGAAGAGCTGAGGTGGGAGAAACTGGGAAAGGGGACACCAAAGTCTCCAGCTTGGTTCAGCTCCATATGAAAACCCAATCCTGGGTCTCCTCTACATCACTTCCAGCCTTGTCCTTTTCAGAGGGGCTGAAGCAAAGGGCAGTGAGACTGAAAGCACCAGGCCGATGGCTGGTGCTGAGGCCGATGGCCGATGGCTGAGGATCCAGTGCGACAGTATACATCAACGGGCCAGTGCAGTGCTTGGCACATGAGCCATGGGCAATAAGCACTAGTTCCCTTCCCATTCTGCAAGGTAAGTTCCAACTATAAAGTCCAAGGAGGCTTCAAGACTTAGGGCACCTCAACTCTTCCCCAGGGGCCTCTCTAAAGTACTCCCATCCAAAATGACCTAGTTCCTAGAAATCACACCTGCCATGTCTTCGACACACATTTTGTGATGGGTGCCATACTAGGTGACCCATGTAATCCTAGTCAACCTTCACAATGACCTTATTATGCCCTTTTTTTTTTTTTAAGATTTTATTTATTTGACAGAGAGAGACAGCGAGAGAGGGGAACACAAGCAGGGGGAGTGGGAGAGGGAGGAGCAGGCTTCCCGCCGAGCAGGGAGCCCGATGCGGGGCTCGATCCCAGGACCCTGGAATCATGACCTGAGCCGAAGGCAGACGCTTAACGACTGAGCCACCCAGGCGCCCCTTATTATGCCCTTTTTATACAAGACAAACCGAAGCTCTGAGAGGGGAAATGACTCAAGGGCACACAGCTAGGAAGTGGCAGAGGTGAGAGCTAAACCCGGGACTACCTAACACAAAGTCAAGCACGTCCAACATTTCATTCGTGTCACCTGCGCAGGGCTCTAATCTGCCACTGACCATCTGACAGGTAACCTGGAAACTCCCTAAGAAGAGAATACACCCAGCATCATCTCTCCTCACTGTACAGCAAACCCACACATGTCAAGAGCTTTTGGATGAAAACAGTTAACTTTAAAATAAGGTAATGCACATAGATGATAAACTCCTCATGTGAAAATCTATTCGTGATGTTGGACTTTGTGAGCCTTGAGCCCAGCCATACAGCATGGTAAGGACTGAGTTTCACACTGGCCACTGACTGAGCTCTGACCTCGGACACCTGTCACAACCTAATCCTGACCCCAGGTACCGGCTGAGCCCCGGCCGGGGGCATCACGCCGCGTCCTGAGCTCGCCACAGACGGAACCCCGCCAGGTCACAGACGGGGTCCCTGAGGAGAGCCCTAAAGAAGCGTTCCCTTCGACGGTCACTCCGCAGCACGATCGGATCGTGACCTCGGGCCACTCTGAAGGCCCTGACTGCCCTGTCCCGGGCACTCCGACTCGTTCACAGACCCCCGCCCCATTTTGCTCGGAGGGATACCTCGCTGCGTCGTCTTTACCTCACCTGCGGGACCGGTCGCGCGCACCCACCAGCAGGTCGCTCCGAGGACGCGGAAGAGGCGGTACTAGACCCGAGGGGCGGGCCCAACCGGAGAGGGGCGGAGTTGCGCATGCGCCCTGATGGCTACGCCGCGAGAAAGGGTGGGGGCGAGCTAAGTAAACTGAGAAGACGCGCTAGAGAGGGGCGGGAAGATTGCTGGGGCGGAGGGTGGAGCTTCGCTTCTCTCCGCGCTGTTTGTTTTCCGAGTGAAGGTCGGGAAGTCGGGGAAGGGCCAGGAGGGAGGCGGCCAAGCGGCGGCAGGTGTAATTACCCTTTACTGAGAGTTTCTGAGAGCTTCCGTGTGCCAGGATGGAATTTTTAAAGTGCCTTTTGCATATGGGGAAATGCTGCCAGTCTTTTCTAAAACGAGGGCTAATTCCGTAAAATTTCTTCAGACGTTTGTGTACCTATCATTTTACTTTTTTTATTTATTATTTTTTTAATTTATTTATTTGACAGAGAGACAGCACAAGTAGGCAGAGCGGCAGGCAGAGGGAAAGGGAGAAGCAGGCTCTCTGCTGAGCAGGGAGCCCGATGCGGGGCTCGATCCCAGGACCCTGGGATCATGACCTGAGCCGAAGGCAGACGCTTAACGACTGAGCCACATAGGCGCTCCGTTTGTGTACCTATCATTTTACCCTAAGAGTTTTCCTTAAGCAAAGCGTTACCCCCAGTAGTTCAAAATTAAACACTTAAAAGTTCATTTCTTGGAGAAAACCAGCTGTGTTTAAATTGATATTTCAACCAGCCCCCTGCCGCTGCTTGGCGGCCTACTTCCTGGCAGCCGAAGCCTACAAGTGTAATGAGGGAATGGGAGTGCTGCCTTGGGTTTAATTCAGGTCCTGACTTTGAGTGTGTTTCCTCCTTGGTGAAATGGAAGTAAAATATCCCTTCCCTGTCTGTCTCAAGATTGTTGTGTGAGTCTGGTGAGCACTGCTAGTTAAGAGCCTCTTAGACTTCCATCCCACCATCCTGATGAATGTTTGTTCTTTTCCCCTTCTGGGCTCACTCTTCGCATCTGTATGATGGAAGAAGGTCTGGAACCTGAGAGAACATTCAGGGATTTGCTGCATTTCTCACTCTGGGTGAAGGCTGGAGAGGGGGCCTTCTCCCAAGCTTCTGTGTTGAGTCACTTACAGAATCCCTCAGTCCAGCCCGAAGGCCCCTGTATATCCTGACCTTTCCCACCCATCACCTTCTAGGCCCACTCAAACTTCATGTCTTCAGTGCCCACGCTGGCCTGTTCCTCTCTCTGTTCCCTGAATATCTAAATAGCCAGCTGGTCCTGAGTCTCTCAGGCCCATGTTTCAATCCAGGTTCTCAAAATTGTTATGTCTCTATGTACATGGTTCAGTTAATACTAGATGAGGGCTCTGGAGGATTCAGAGAAGGAAGGGCTCCAGGAGGGCTCCCCCAAATCAGGTGGACCTCCAGCTGTACTTTGGCTCCCTTCACCATGCACTACATATAGCTTCTGGGGGTGGGAGAGTGGGAATGGCAACAGGAAACCTCAAAGAAGCTACAATGTTCACCAGGGCCAAGGGTGGTGGGGTATCCTTTATTCAAAGGTAGATGCTCTGCCCCAAAATGGGGAGAGTGCCTTGCTTCCACCTCATTCCCTGCTCTAAATATTTTTATGGATCTTGAACAAACAGGAAAACAAAGCCTTCTGCAGTGACTGCCCAACCAAACTGTCTCTCTACCCCCAACACATTGCCCCTCACAGGACCTTCTCCTGCCAAGTTTTGCCCTATGGGGTGGGGGAAATGCTGCTTGCTTTCCTCTGGCTTGCTGAAGCCCTAGCTCTCTCTTCTATACCCTTTTTCTTTACCTCTGCTCAGTCTTCTCTGAGAATCCCTCTCTGAATTTTTTTTCCTCTCTGAATTTCTCAAAGCAGTTTTGTGATGTCTTCCTGATGTAATCAGACATTCCCATGTTAAGGCCACACAGTTCTGAGATAATTTACCTTCTCTGCTGCAGTGTATTCCAAAACAAATATGAACGCAGAGCCTGAACTTTGAGTCTGAGCTGTCCAGTCATTGAGGAGGTAGTGGTGACCTGTCATAGGAGGTATGCAAGCAGGGCCACCTTTTAGGATGCTGGGCTGGGCCTCCTCTGGTGAGCCTGGAGAAGGAACAGCAGAGTGGAAGGCCTTCCAGACATTAAAGCAGTGAAAGCAGGAATACTGGGCACTAGGAAGGGAGCCAGGCAGCCAGCCAAAGACAAACCTGATTTGGTAAGCTATTACATGTCAAGCATTTAGAACTGTGCCTGACACTCAGTGAGTATTAGCTATTACTGTTGTGATTGTGAATGATCCACAGACTGTGAGTAATGAAGGAGCTCAGAGATAAGTCAGTCCCTCGCTCCCACACCTGCTCATGAAATGGACTGGGAAATCGAGGTCTAGAGGGGAAAGAGGCCCACCATTGTACCTTAGGGGCTGGGCTGGGACTAGACCTCAGGACTCTACCTCCCAGGAGAGCCACTGCACAAAGCCAGCTGGTCTCCTTCTCAGGGAGAGGAAAGAGCTCTAGATGGCCCTTTGCTGACTCTTGTCTGGGCAGCTGGTGGGTAAGGGATAGTGGAATCATAGCAAGACTTGAGCTAAGGGGCTCAGATGTATCCTGAGGAATAAGCTCAGAAGTCAGCCCCATGTCTTGCCACCCCCACTTTGAGCTCTAGCCAGCACCCAACAAACAGCCTTTTCTTGAGAAAGGCTTCCTTTGCTGTCATTAGGGTTAGGACTATAGTTCTGCTCTGTCCCTTGACCCATTCGCTCCAATAAACCACACAGACTAAGGGGGTGGGATGAGAATAGCCATGCCAGGGAACCTGAGCTGAAACAAGGAAAGACTCCCAAGAGACTGAATTTCCCAAAGGCAAGGGCCAGCCCTCCCTACTCCTGGACTAGGCCAGAAATTCTGGGTCCAGAATTCCTAGAGCCCTGGGAAAACCTTGGTGTCTCCACCCTGGAGAGCTAGGCCAGACATGACCACACCAGCCGGCCCTCCACATGGCCTGGGATCTCAGGACAAAAAGCCCTCCCTTCTCCATTCTGGCCCAGTTCCCTCCACAGCCTGCCCAGGAGCCATGTGGCACCCAGACCACAGTTTCCCACCAGTGCTGCTTTAGTTTGCCTCCTTTATTTTACCAAAAATAACAATAATAAACTCTTCCCTCTGTTTCACAAAAATAGATTTCCCGTCTCCCCACCCCCTCCACAGTCAGCACTGGCCACAGCCTAGAACCCATCTTCCAATCCACAGTCCTCCCTGAGGGAATCTCTGATCCCCCCGGACCTCACCCCACCCCAGAGCCTCTGGCAAAGCTGCTGGGTCAGTGTTTCCCTCGGGAACTTCTCCAGAGGCAGCGGTCTGGGGTCCAGATGGGGGCCCCAGGAGCCCCATCTGCTTTCTCAGAGATCAGGCAGCTGCTGGGCCACGGAGAGGGGCATAATTTTGGAGGCTTGGCTCAGCATACAGCCCCAGCAGACCTGCGAGGCAGTGGGCACTCTGGCATTCACTAGAAATCCTTGCTCAAAGCAGGAACAATTATGCTCTAAAGAGGGGCTGTCAAACCCTCTTTCCACGTGCAACTCATCTCCCTATGTAGCAATCCACAGGCCTTGGGGTGGGAGTCAGGACCCCTGTTTGCTAGTCTAGCTCCACAAAAGCCTCTCTGTGAGGCCTTGGACAGTTTCTCTCTCCTTTCTTCCTGGCTTCAGCTTCCTCCTACATACGTAGATGATTCTGGGAGACTGGATGATCCTCAGGCCCTTTCTGGCTCTCCATCCTGGCCTCCCAGTGTAGAGGCTCTGGGAGGGAGGGCCCTGTCCCTGCCTCAGCTTCCCCACCGGTGGGTCTGGGCACAGGGCTAGGCATGGCGGTATAGAGTAATGGAGTGTCGAATAAACATGCCAGGTTCTCTGTGGATAGCTATCCAACCAGCTGGAATGTCTCACGGATGGCTGGGCAGGAGGCAGGTCCTTGCAGGATGGGGGCTTTCCAAGCCTGGAAAAGTCCATTCACTAGCAATACGTCTTCACTGGCCGGGGATGGGAAACGAGTCTCCAGGGTTTCTGAATTCAAGTTCCACTAGCTCCTTGGGTTGGAGGATTATCTTGCACTGGGCTTCAGATCCTGACAGCCAAGTCTATAGATTCTGGGAGCTAGATTGGAGTGTATGATTCCCAATTTAAGGACCAGAGGACCTTTGTGGACATGAGGGATCGCTCCCAGCCCTCAGGAGGCTGTCTATAATCAGGCTTTCCTCGAGGCAGAGGGATGAGTGAAATGACAGTTCCTGGGCATCTCTGGCTGAGCAGATCAGAACCTGTGTCTGTGGTGGGCCAAGGGTTCAGGTACTCAGGGCGACTGACTCCCTTCTTAAGTCCCTACGGCTCCCCAGAACTCATGCTTATGGAAGCTGGTAGCCTGAAGGTTCAAATAAAGAACTACGTCTACAGTCATATTTTGTGCACTTACACACATGGTTAGACCACTGACCTGTCATCACTCCCCCAGGGGTCATGGTCTGGTGGTCCCTATCCCTACTTCCTTCCCTCCTTCCTTCTGTTCATTCATTTACCTAGCATTTATGGAGGGTCTTCTATGTGCCAGGGAGTGTCTAAGGCAGCTAGCTCTTACAGACACACCCCACAGTGAAAATCACACACTCACACACACTCACGCAGAGTCATCTCTGCTTTTTCACACACAGCTTACTTACACTCTTGTACCTTTCTCGCTATCACTCAGCCATATCCACATTCCCCACATGGGCACGGGAACCACCATGGAAGGGTCAAGGACTGGAGCAGAAACCTAGCCTATTCCACCCTAGACTTCATGTGAAGATGTAGCTCCTTCTTTCCTTCTGTTTGCCCACTTTTAAGCTCTCCCCTTCTCCACTGATAAGCAGTCAGGGGGCATGTGGGCAGACTCTTGAGAACCACAAGTCCAGGGGCTTTGTGTGTGTGGAGGGATCCCAGAGACTTTAGGTTCCTCTGCCACCAGATTCCTGAGGGTCTTCTCCTCAGCCACTCTGTGTTCAGATGGTCCACCTGACAGGAACAACTCTAGGCTTGGGCTCAGTGACAGATCCGCTCTGTCATCTCCCTCTGCAGAGACAGAAGGTAGGTAGGGGTCAGTCAGAGCTCAACCCACCAGGCAGCCCCTTCCCAAACCACGGGGCCTGGCTGTTCTTCTGCCTGAATCTGGCCCCTTCCTGCACCCCCCCACCCCAACTCCAGGCTGTAGATCTGAGTCTATAAACTGAGACTAGAATGAATTCTCTATTAAGTACAGAATCCACTGTTCAATGAATTGCCTTCCCCTAATTTATCCACGTGGGGATTGGATTTTCTGAAAGTAGGTAGCCTTTGGATCTGAAAACTCCAAGGTTAGCCCTGGGAGGGGAGGGCGGCAGGGGCCTGGCCTCACCAGCGGCTCCAGCTCCCGCTGGTCCACCAGGCTGAACTCACGGATGAAGTAGTAGAAGTGTTTGTAGCAGGTGTTGACGTGTGCTTCAGCCCCCATGCTGAGGATGCTGTCGAAGTGGTGGATGTAGACATGGACGAAGACCCGGAAGAGGCGAGTCAGGATCTTGGTGCAGACCTGCTGGAAGTTCTTGGGGAAGGGAACTCCTAGCGGGCGGGGATGGGCAGAAGTGGGGGGATCAGCAGCTGGGGTAGAACCGCTGCCCAACCCTGCCCTCCCCACCACAGGCAGCCTTCACCCAGGATGGCCACTTCCTTGCAGGGGACGGAGAGACCAGGGCCCGCTTTTTCCCCACTTCCCCTTTAAACAAAGCACAGGTCTCACTGTGCCTCTCCCCTGCTGAACTACGAATCATCTCCCACATTTCCCCATCACCCAGAGCCAGACTGCAACCATGCTGGGGCCACTGACCAACCCTTCTTCGACTACGATGGAAGTTACGCCCAGATTCCCACAGAAATATGTGTGTGTGTGCAGGTACTGCCCCGTGATATCTTGGATGTAATTCCAAGGTGAGTTTATCAACATCTCTAGTCCATTTTTAAAAACACAGGACTTCGGGATTAAGTTCTAACTTCGCAGCATGGTGCCTGCTCAAAGCCTTTCATGATCTGACCCCAACCTCCTTCGCCAGCCCCACCCCAACTCCTTCCTCTTCATAACATTCACACAGCAGGCCCCAGATCCTGCATCCTGAGAATTACAAAATCCTCAAGAACTAGTTCAGATACCTCTCATTGCTTCAACTATTCAATGACACAAAGAACCTTCCATCTTTGAGCTGGGCCCTGTGCTGGGTCCTCTGCACCTTTTGCCCCCTGTGATATGGGTACGGTAGCCCTTCTAGACCTGATAAAGTAGAGGTGCATGATGGCGACCCCACTCGCCCAAGGCGATACTAGCAATTAGTACAGACTGGAGGCAGGATTCAAACCTGTGGGCACTGCCCTGCAGCGACCTGCAGAGACAAACGTCACACCCCCTGCCTGAGAGAGGCTCCGGCACCTGTAAAAAAGGTGTAATTTTGCCACAGTCCCCCCGCGCTGAGGGCAGAGATCTTGGCGACTACGCCTTCTTCCCCGCTGTGGCAGAGCCATCCCCAGGGTTAAGGCACAGACAGTGGGGTATCCCAGGCCTGGGGGTTAAGCCTAGAAGGGAATAAGAGCCCAGACATGGGCCCATACTGGTCCACCCTGCTCCATCCGGGTCCTCATGGCTCTCAGGTGGGGTGGAGCCTGCCTCCTTGTGAGCCCTTGCAGGCCCAGCCCAGGTTCCTCAGACTTGTCCTGCCCATCTAGACTTGGGGGCCTGGACCCCAAGAGACCTGAGGTGCAGTTCTGAATCCCTGATTCAGTGCACTGTCCCTCTCTGTTGGCTTCAGTTCCTCCTATGTGAAATGCAGATGCCCACTGCTGGGCATGATAATGCAGGAAATGACAGGCCCCCAGATGGGGAGGGGCTGTGAGCCCTGAATTGTGACTCAGTGCCCAGCCTCCCTCAGTATTCAGACTTCTCCCCTCTGGGCTTGCCCACCCTGCCCCACCCATCTCTGATTCCCATAGCCTTAACGTGGAGAACAGCAGGCCAGGTGGGGGTGGTGATGCTGTGATGAATACAGTGTCATGCTTGCTTGGCTCCTGGGCCGACACCCGCTCTTGCTGCCCTTGGGTGGGGAAGCAGGGCCAGTGTGACTTCACTCATCTCCTCTCACCACCCTCACCAGGCTGCCCAGCTGAGATAAGAAAAGGCCCCAGAGCTTGGGCCTGACAAGGGAGAATTCTGCCCTTAGACCCCTCTGAGGTACAGATACAATCTGGCCCTCCCAATCCCCACCCCCTTCCCTTTCCTGAAGGGAAGAGTCAGAAGTAACAGGCGACTGCAAGTCCGTCAGCCCAGGCAGGGTGACGGGCTAGGAGCACCTAGAGGCATTCTCTTCAAGAAGGTTCCAAAAATCACAGTGGTCTTGCCAGGGTGGCTCCTGGAGGGACATTTAAGCTTCAGATAAGAAGAGTCCCAAGCTGAGAGTCAGGCAGTCCTAGCTCTAGATGCCTGATCTTGGCAGACACTTAAACTTTCTGGGCCTCAGTTTCCTCTTCTACAAAATGGGGATGAAAATCATGTCCCGCCGCCCCCCACCCCCCCCCCGTTACAGAACTGCTATGTCAAACTAAACGCCCATCTACAGAACGGGCTCTGGCGGCTCCCTTCCTCCCCGGCCGGGTGTGACTCGCCTGCCGGGAGGCACTCACCAACACGAGTGGGAAAGACGTCCTCGTCATTGATGAGGCCCTCAATCCAGTCCATGAGCAAGGCCATGTAGTGCGGGGCCGAGAGCTTGGCGGGCCGCCGGTACCGGCGCTCATCCTGCCAGCGGTACTCATAGCGGGGCCCGCCGGCCATGACCGGGCAGCTGGTCTCGCTGCAGCGCTCAGCCATGGTGCCGTAGATGAGGTTGATGCGATTGAAGAAGTCCACCACGTGCACGGCAATCCAGTCGTCGATGTTCTCCCCCGGCGGCAGCCTCACCACGCTGCGCAGGTCCAGGCCCGACTTCAGCGATGCTTGCGCCTTCTTATACAGCTCGAAGCGCTGTGTGCCTGGCTCGAAGCGCTTCCGAGGCCGGAACGTCTTGTCCTTGGCGAACACCTGCTTCAGGCACAGCGCCATGGCCGGCTGGGCGGAGGGCCAGGTGTCCAGGGGCAGGACCTGTGGATGCCCTGCCAGGGCCAAGGGCACGGAGGGAGTGTGGTGGTCAGGTCCTCACCAAAAGGCTTTGACTTCCCAACACATCATTTCCCTCACACCCTCAGCTTTTGGCCAGCCTCTGCAGCCTTCGCCTGGAGTCTAAATCCCCCGCATCCCCTAGGGCCAGGGCCCCTGCCCGGTCTCCAGGCTACCCTCGCTCCCCCAGCCAAGCGGCCTCAGCCCTCCTAGCTCATTTTGTTTCCTCTCCCCTCTCACTGCGTCTCACAGAGCTCTGGGCTGGGCTCCAAAAAGGTGCTCATCTGACTTCTTGTTGACCATTAGAGAGGTGGCGGAGGCTTCCTGCAGGCTCGCCAGGAGGCAGGAGCCTGGATGAAATGACCTCGGGGGCGCCCTGTGGGCCAGCCGGTGCAGCGTGGGAGAGCCTGGCTGCATTGTGCTGGGGGTCAGGGTAGGGGCAAGGCCCCGCCTTCAGCTTCCTCTGGGATATCCCGTAGTCCATCCGGCCACCGGGGATTCC
Source organism: Neomonachus schauinslandi (assembly GCF_002201575.2). Classification (NCBI taxonomy): domain Eukaryota; kingdom Metazoa; phylum Chordata; class Mammalia; order Carnivora; family Phocidae; genus Neomonachus; species Neomonachus schauinslandi. The sequence continues at coordinate 36,012,948 of NC_058406.1, forward strand.
CAGGGAGCAGGAGGGACTTTTCTACCAAAAATGTACTTTCCTTTTATTACCCTGGAAGGGGACAGGGCCCTCATATGGCCAGCTGGGTGACTTCTGAGTGTGGCTGCAGGCGCTGGAGGAGAGGGGGATGTGGCGGGTCCGGATGGGGGCCACTTCCTCTGACAGCGGCTAGAGATCCTTCCCCCGCCGAGCCAGCCTCCTCCTGCCCCAAAGCAAAACAAGCCACTGGCCTCTCCCCCTGCACCTGACATACATGTTCTGTGAGTACCTACTACGTGCCTGGCACCGGGAGGTAGGAGAATGCAGTCAGGTCTACCCAGCTGGGCCTTTCTAGAATTCAGACAAATTTGCTTTACCTCTCAAATGGAGGGATCCCAGACTCAGAACAGACTTTGGGACAGCAGAGCCCCAGGCTTGGGGGCAGGAGTCCTGGATTCTAGTTTCAGCTCCACCATGGCTGGTGACCGCCAGAGCAAGCACGAGTGTGACCCATACAATGTCCTGGGTCACACAGGCATAGGCCAGGTGTCTGGGACTCACGTGGTAGTCATTTCACCTCCCCTAGGGGTGCGTGAGTCCTCGGGAAACGTGGACCCAGGTACCTGCTGAGACCAGAATTTAGCCACAGACTACGCTAAGGCTGAGCGTAGGCTAAGCTCAGCCACTGAGCTGTGGCTCCCGGCTGACCTCTGACCTGGCCCTGATCCCGGTCAATCTGAGTCCTGACTCTACCCCGAGACTGAGGCTGACTACAGCCACAAACAAAGCCTCGCCTTAACCTCAGAGCTGACACAGGAGCACTTAACCTTCTCACATCTCTCATAATGCTGGGGCGGGATGGGGGAAGGAACGAGGCAACGGATGGAGGGAGGTGCATGTCAGACAACAAGTCAGACTAGTGGAGAAGTCTGGAACAATGATTCTTCCTTGTACCCACAACAAGCAGGCCAGGATGGGGATGGTCAAGTTAATGACAGGCGTTTGGGGAGTAGGGGCAGGTCTCCCAGCAGGACCTTGTCCTCTTGAAAAAATCCCTCAAAGATGTGGAAAGACATCTCATCCATTCCTTGATCCTCGACTTCTACCCAAAGAAGTGTGGATCCTGGGTTTCCTGATCCCAGAGGAGGAATTTCCACACTTCACATGCCACCTGTATTCCACACTCTGCTCGGGGCAGGTGCTTCCAAAATCATTCCTACTGCAGTTAGGTGGGGTTCCTGGTTCTCCTCCTTTGCACAGCCCCCTTTACTGACAGTTACCAACATTCATCACCTCACCCTATCTTTCCTGCCCACTTCCCTCTGCCATCCCCCCGCCCCAACCTTGGCGCTGCTGCGTGATCCCTGAACCTATCCCCACCCTCCTGCCTCTGTGTGTTTTCTCACACCAGTCTCTTTGTCTGACTATACATGGTCAGGTTGAATGCTATCTCCTCCCACAGCCCCCTCTACTGAACCCAGATGTCTTTCTCCTGGGTGGGGAGAAGGCTGCTCTTTGGCCACTGTTGTTCCCCCCCAGTCCTCCCGCCCCTCCCCCTGCCTAGGGCAGGGCCTGGCACATAGTTGATGCGCAGGCTTTAAGTAAAGCTTAGAGTTTCAAGAGCCCTGAGAAATCAACTGACCAACCCACTTCTTGCACAGATGGGGAAACTGAGGCCCTCTTTCTGAGGAGCCGCCATTCACACAGCAGTTACTGACAGGGGATCTCCAAAGGCAGAACTGGGAACTGGGATAAGGTGGGGCTCAGCCCATCACAATGAGTAAAGGGCCATTTTCTTGTGCTGGCTGGTCACTGTTCTGGTGGAGGTAAGGGGAAAAGAGGGAAGTGGAGGGAGAGGGGAAGCATGTTCCCACCAATCAGACCAACCTAATTCCTGTTCCCCCAACATGCTGGACCTCCCCCATTCCCCCACAGCACCTGAGTGTCCTGATCAGTGAGCTAGACTCCCATCGTCTGGATATTTCAAGACCTGGGTCTTTTCCCAGGAAAATGTAAGCTTCAGGAAGGGCAGGGGAGAATCTATACAAGCCACTTGTCACTTGTCTCTTCCCTTTCCACTCCCATGCCCTTATTGGGTCTCCTTGCCTCACAGAACCTCTGTCCCCTCCCGGAACTATGGCCATTTCTGCCTCTTAGCCCCCCTTTCCTAACTCTGGGTGTCCTTTTACTCCTAAAGTGCCCAGTGATGGCTCACTCCCTGGGTGGGCATCTGGGCTTCCCAAATGAAGACCACAGAGTGGCCCTGCCTGTTTCTGACATTTAGCCCCCTGCCAGGGCCACACCTGCCACTCCCCAAGCCTGGCCCAGGATCTTGGCAGGGGGCTGGCCCCAGTTTGAAACCAGAATGCTGCCTCTGCCTGGGCCAAGTGTGTATGTCTGTGTGTGCGCGCGCGCGGGCGCCCTGAAGGCAGAGATCCAAGAGAAAAGTAAAGGCGGGACTCTGCCCAGCGGCGCTCGGTCCCCCGTGTCCACCCCTAGGCCGCCCCCGGACCCCCTAACCCCACTCGTCCAGATGCCGGGACACACCGGTCGTAGGACCCAGAGGCGCAGGCCTGACGTTTCCGCGCCTGAAGACACGCCCCCCTCTAGCACCGCCACCCCCGAACCCCGACTTTCGCAGCTCGGAGCCTCGGACCCCGGACAGAGCGCTGCGGCCAGCCTGCCTGGGGGCGGAGGTCGCCTCCGGACGGAGCCACGCCGGGACAGCCGCAGAAATGAAAGTGGCAGCGAGGCTGGGCCGTGCGCCGGCGGGGGCGCGGGCGCTCACTCACGGGGACCGCCTCGGTCCTCCTCTGGCCGCAGGGTCACATCCCCGGCGCGCCGGGTCGCCTCCTGCTCCGGTCCTCCGGCTGGGCCGGTTCTCTCGCTTGTGCGCCCGCCCGCCCGGCCGGGCCGCGGTCGCCCTCCGCCCCCGCGGCGTCGCCAGCTCCGCCCCCGCCCTCGCGGGCCCCGCCGCGCCGCGGCCTCCGGGCGGGGAAGGGGCGGGGAAAGGGGACCCCCTCCCAGTGCACAGACGCACTCCGCCTTTCCGGAAAGTCCGAAGCGCGCTCCCAGCTTCCCTCTGGGCGGAGGACTGACTGAGCAGCTGGCCCTGGCAGCAAAGTCCTTGGGCTTTGCCACAGAGGCAGCCTCAGCTTCCTCGACTGTGAAATGGGGACAGACCCAGCCTCTGTGTGGAGCAGAAACAAAGGGGCTGCTAGGTAATGGTGGTTTCCTTGTCCTCCTAGAATCATCTGTGTCCCAGTTGTCCCTGAGCTCAATCAGGCATGGGGCTGCCCTCTCCATTCTCCTACCCCAAGTTCCTGGCAAAGTGCCTGGCACATAGCAGACACTTAATGCCCATTTTCTGGGTAAATGAATGCTTTGGGAAACACAAGCTGAGTCCCTCACCCAGCACTGAAAGGACTGGCCCTGAGGAATGCTCAGGTGACAGACGTTCACCTCCCCGACCGACCAAGGCTGGGGTCTTTGCTCAGGCTAGGCAGATTCTCCTCACTCCTCACCCAAAGTCACCCCATTTCCCCCCACAAGACCTTTGTTCCAGCTCTGCCCAGTTTGGAATATCTTCTTTACCTCCTTTCTTCCAGCCAAATCCAAACCTTTAAGACCTGACGTGCTCTCTCTGCTTTTCAGCTTAGGTTCCTCCCCTGAGGGCAGACAGATACCCCATAGCAGTACTCAAGGCACTATGGCCCCCAGGCCCAGAGATCAGTTGGCTGACTCTGTTCTGGGATGGGAGGGAAGGTTGGAGACCTTCTAGGATGGGAGGACCAAGACCGAGAGATGGGCTACAGAATTCACTCTGGAGGGGTGCAGAAGATGAGCAGGTGGGGGGGGGGGTAGGCATTTACTACTGCACTGATGCCCCACTGGGCTCTCCTTGTGTCTGGATCTTCTGTTTGCTTGATGGCAGGACAACAGACTGAATCCTTAAGAATCCCAGCTCATAGAACTGAAGATTCATTCTTTTGTTAAGCACCTATTTTTGCCCCAGTCTAAAGTTCTTTTTTTTCTTGATGTCTGAGTCTTCACTCTGTCCCAAATCCCCTACAAGCAAACAATCACACGCTCTCATGTATGCAGAAGGAATTCTAATTTAGTCCTTCATTTGTTTGATATCCTAATCAATACCCTTTCTGTGCCCTGAGAGTAGACCAGGTGATGAAGCTGACCCTGTTGCTGACCTCAGGTGCTGACAAGTTAGCAGTAGGGACAACCCAGAGAGGGATAATACAAGGTCAGAGCTCAGTCATCCAGAAGTGAGAACACGGTTAGGGACTGCTGGCGAGCATTTTAAAAGCATGGGGTTATTCACAGGAAGCACATGGAACACTCAAATTGGGCCCTTTGAGGAGAATTTAAGGAAAGCACTATTTAGAGGTGTAGTTGGGGTGCAGGGAAACCACAGGGTGGCATATCACTGAAGGGCTAGCAAGAGCAGCCTTTTGCTATCTACCCTAGGCCGAAGCTGTGCCCTGAGCTGAAGGGGTGCTGGGAGGGAGTGGTGAAAGTGGGAACTATGAGGAGGGGGCGACTGACAGGAGCTGCGGCCTAAGCTTGACAGGCATACCCAGCTCAGAGCAATCATGGTGCAAAGCACTGGGGGTAAATCCTACGGAAGCCCTGGACAACGGAATGTCTATGCAGCCCATAGAGGTGGGCACTCCGGAGCCTAGAGCTGGAGGGAGGAGGGTGCAGAGTGTAGCCGGAGAGGCAACGGAAGATAAATGCTTGGCACATGGGCCCAGAGACTGTGACTTCACAAAGGAAACAGAAACTGCTTATGCTTTCCTTATCATTCAGTTCTAAATATTTTGAAATTTCATTGTCATTTCCTCTTTAACTCATGGATGATTTAGAAGTATGGTTTTAGTTTCTCAGCCTGTGGGAGGTTTATATTTTTCTTGCTGACTTCTAATTATCATGCATTGTGGTCGGAGATCATGGTCTGTAAGATACTTTGGAATGTGATGTGACTCCCTCTGTGGCTTTGTACATGGTTATTTGCTGTACCTCCGAGCTGGGTTTTCTAGGATGGGCAGGAGTTTGCCTGGTGAAAAGTGAAAAGCACAGAATCTTATGTTGTGGAAAATATAAATGATCCATTTTGAAGGCACTTCATAATTCCCAGCTCATCCTCAGAGCTCCCTGGTGTCTGCCTTAATACAAGCTGACAGGCTGACAGGTGGGATGGGAGGCAGATGGAAGGGTTGGGAGAAACCTCTTCCTATGGCTCTCAGTCTGGGCTAGAGAGACTGTGTTCTTCCAGGAGGCTCTTCTGGGACTAAGACCCAGACCCTGGAGAACAAGGTCCTGGCTATACCACGTATTAGCTGTGTGACCTTAGGTTACTCCTGCCCTCTCTGATGGCATGCTGGAACCCTATAGGACAGGCACTGGTCTGTGCCACTGTGTCCTGAGTATAAGTGGCTCAAATAAGGCCCTGTCTCTAAAGCTTGGCGGGAGCCATCGAGGGCCTAGTTGAGGACGTACTCTCTTGCACCGCACAGCCTGAGCACATGACTCCTCTAGGAGAGCTCCAGGGGGCCGCTGGGCTGTGGCTAGACCTGGGCCCCTGCCCTGCTGTGTGTGTCTGGGAAAGTCTCTGCCCCTCTCTGTGTGTCTCTGGGAAAGTCTACTTTCCCCATTTGTACCACAAAAGTATCTTCCAGCCACACCATTCCAAATGCCTTTTCAGGACCAACTTCCCGCTCCTGCCCCCATAGGCCTGTACCCGGTGACTCCACTGATACAGAGTGACCTCTCCCTGGGGACTCCCCAGCCCTCCTGTGCCAGGAAAGCCCCCCTCATTTGCACACTCCTCCCAGAATGAACTACAGCACCCCCAGCTCACCCCACCCAGGTATCTGGCAGCATCTATAGCCTGATGGCGCCCATCTTCCCTTCACTCTCCCAAGAAAAGGTTTCTATTTCAGCTTCTGCCCCTCCCTGCCCAGAAGGCAGGATCTCTCATCCTGAGTCTTTCATCCTGGCAGTGAGGAAAAAGTGAGGGATACGTCATGGCAGTAAGAGGAATTGAGCTGACTGCCTTTAGCTTGAGGAAGACAAGGTTCAAGGGAATGTGACAGGGGAAGACAAGGTCGAAAAGGATTTACGGTAAAATTCTGTGTGACTTTGGACAATGCGTTTATTCTCTCCGAGTCTATTTCTCCTTCTGTAAAACAGAAACAACAACAATAATAATATGTGCCCCACAGAAGAGCTGTGAGGGTCGGATGTGATAGTCCTTGTAAACTGCAGAAAGCTGTAGCCAGTCTTTTGGGGGGTGCTGCCTTCAAGCATCCAGCAGGTTTATGTGTAGAAGAGGGATTGCACTGGTCCCCGTGGTCCTGGAAGCCAGGCGGCAGAGACCCAGGCAACAGGAGACACATCAGAGCTGTCCAGCCACATAGCCTGCCTGTGCTCCAAGGTGCTCCTCCCTCCAGGCTCCCCACCCACCCTTGCAGTGGGAGGCAGAGTGTGTGCCTAAGGGCCCTAGGACAATGTCACCACCCTCTGCCCTGACCCCCAACATGGCTCTGGTAGACACTGCCCCCTCCCCTAAGTGCACACCCTCCAACCACTGGGGTGAGTTCCCATTTAGTTCCCAGGGGAGGTGATAGTAAAGGGGGGGTGGTGGTCACCAGTGTCCCAGGCTCAGCCTTCCATAGAGCCCACCACAAAGCTGGCACAGGAAGTTCTGTCCATCCCTACTTGTGATGGAGAATAGACCAGTGGTTGCTAGAGTTAGGGTTGGGGAGGAGAGTGTGACTACAAAGATGTAGCACAAGGGACTTTCTCTGGGTCACAGGTCTGCGTCCTGATTGTAAGTCCATAAACCTGTACATGTTGTAAAATTTCATAGAACTATATCCAAAAAAAAAAAGAAAAATGAGGGGATATAAAAACTGGTGAAATCCAAATAAAGTCTGTAGTTTGTTTTTTGTTTTTTGTTTTTTAAAGATTTTATTTATTTATTTGACAGAGAGAGACACAGTGAGAGAGGGAACACAAGCAGGGGGAGTGGGAGAGGGAGAAGCAGGCTTCCCGTGGAGCAGGGAGCCTGATGTGGGGCTCGATCCCAGGACCCTGGGATCATGACCTGAGCCGAAGGCAGATGCTTAACGACTGAGCCACTCAGGCGCCCTATAGTTTGTTTTTTTAAAAAAGATTTTATTTATTTTATTTGACGGGGGCAGGGGAGGCAGAGGGAGAGAATCTCAAGCAGACTCCATGCTAGGCATGGAGCCAGACACAGAGCTTGATCCCAGGATCCTGAGATCATGACCTGAGGCAAAACAAAGAGTCCGCCGCTTAACTGACTACCCATCCAGGCCCCCCTAAAGTCTATAGTTTTTTGTTTTTTTTTTAAGATTTTATTTATTTATTTGACAGAGAGAGACACAGCGAGAGAGGGAACATGAGCAGGGGGGAGTGGGAGAGGGAGAAGCAGGCTTCCTGCGGAGCAGGGAGCCTGATGCAGGGCTTGATCCCAGGACCCTGGGATCATGACCTGAGCCGAAGGCAGACGCTTAACTGGCTGAGCCACCCAGGTGCCCCTAAAGTCTATAGTTTTAATAGAATTATACTAATGTCAGTTTCCTGGTTGTGACCCTTAGTGTGGTTATGTAAGATGTTGTCACTGGGGGAAACTGAGGGAGGGGTACATGGGAACTCTCTCATTTTTGCAACTCCTATGTGAGTCCAAAATTATTAAAAAATAAGTTAAAAAAAAAAAAACTGACCAAAAGATGTATCAGTTGCAAATCTTCTCTGGATCCTGATTTGAACAAATAAACTATAAAACATTTTATGAAACAACTGGGTAAATTTGAATGACTGCACTTTTGATAATATTAAGGAATTGTTGTTATTTACTTTAGGATTTTTTAAAAGTACTTGTCTTTTAGAAATATAAACAGATGTATGTATGGATGAAACAATATGATGTCCAGGATTTGGAGGGAAAGTGGGTGAGGGTATATATGAAACCAGATTGTCATGTGTTAAAAATTTTTTATGCGAGTCATAGGGACTTGGGATTTATTACATGTTACACTATTGGCTCTACTTATGTATACATCTTAATATTTCAATAATAAGTTGAAACTTATTAATAAGTAAACTTAATTAGTATTACTTAAATAATAAGTATTTTAAATAAATAATAAGTATTGACTTATTAACAGTAATAAGTAAAGTTATTAACAGTAAGTTTAAAAAAGGAACCACACGAGGGCAGGTTTCTGGGCCTCTCTCATAGCAATTTTGTTTCAGGATCTCTGGGGTGGGTCTCAATCTGCTGCTTAGCAAGCTCCCCAGTGATGTTTATTCAGAACACTGAGGTTTGAGAACATCTGGTACAGACTGAATGCTTACATCCCTCCCCTGCAAATCCGTATGTTGAAACCTAATGCCCAGTGTGATGGTATTTGGAGGTGGGGCCTTTGGGAGGTGATGAGGTCATGAGGATGGAACCCTCAGGAATGAGATTAGTGCCCTTACAAAAAGACACCCCACAGAATACCCTTGCCTCTTTTACCACGTGTGGACACAGCAAAAAGGTGGCCGTCTGTGAACGGGGAAGCAAGTCCTCACCAGACACTGAAACCATGGATGCCTTGACTTTGGACTGCCCAGCCTCCAGAACTGTCGAAAATAAATGTCTGTTGTTTTTAAGCCACCCAGTCTATGGCATTCTGTTACAGCAACCCGAACAGACTAAGACAACCTCTTCCTGTTCCCTGTATCACCTGTGGGGCGGGGTAAAGCTGGAGGGCCTCTAAGAGGGCGGGTGATGTCTTCTAGTTATAATGGTAGTAAATTAGTATAGCTTTAACACCTTATGGAAACAGTATGGTGGAGTGAGAACAGTATGCCCATGTGGTTCATTTGTTCATTTGTTCATTTATTCTATTCTGTAAGTATTTACTGAGGGCTTACTAGATGGCAGGCACTGTACGTGGGCCCCATGCAGACCTTGCCCTTGCTTTGTGGGTGATAACAAAAGCCTCAGTCTTCTAAGGATTTTCCACCAGGCCTAGGTGTCCCATTTCACAGCTCATAAAACTGAGGCTGCACTGAGGCTCCTGGCTGGCTCAGTTGGTAGAGCACATGACTCTTGATCTCAGGGTGGTGAGTTCAAGCCCTACTCTAGGCATAGAGCTTACTTTGAAACAAAACAAAAGAAAACAAAAACCTGAGGCTACAGAAGATCATTATATGCAACAGGTCATAAAAGGGTTGGCTCTTAAAGGGGAAGGGCCCAGTGATTATCATCACTTCTTTTAACTTCCTGAGAGTAAATGGGGAAAAATGAGGCACCGGGAGTGAAAGGGATGGGCCCAAAGATAAATAAGGACAATAAAAGCCATTCAGTGAACCTTTTATGTACCGTGCTTGAGATAACATTTTCTCATTCCTTCCTCTCATTGACCCTGGGAGGGAGGGATGGAGGGGTGGGCAAGAGAAAAAGAAGTTACACCAAGGGGGAAGAAGGCATTGGACATGTTAGGATGACACCCCACACTCTGCCCTACAGTTCTCTCTGGGAGAATCCCGAGGTCCCATCTTGGCTTCATCTCCCGGAGGAGGGAACACTGCATCCCCTCCCAGCCAGAAAGCAGCGGTCAGGCGGTGGGTGGGGGCCCGCTTCTGAGCAGCCTGAATTCCACCACCAGCCAACACAGCTTGTGACGGCTTGTGACTTCCCACAGTTGTCCTCCAGCTCATCGGGGCGGGGTGAGAGTGGGGGGCGGTGCTGTGTTTAGGGCTTTTTCTAGAAGCAGCTGGAGGAGCACAGCTTTGCCCAAGGCCAAGGGAAATAAGGGTGTGCTCTCCTCTTCCAGGGAATCTCCTTCCATTACACCAGCTGCCTGGAACCAATCCTCCTCACGGGGGAGCCCTTGGCACAGAAAGTTCTTAGCGCTCCGCAGATGGGCTCCCTGGTGAGGCCTATGAGATTGTCTTCCCCTTTGGACAGGAAACCCTGAAAAGTGGGCTGTTACTTATTTTACCTCCTCCCCTGACACCCTGTAGCAACAACTGACAGTTGTAAGGAACTTTTTGGTTTACAAAATGCTTTCACCACTCTGGTCATTTTTGAGTCCTGTAACAACCCCGGGAGGCAAGGACTAGCTCCAGAAGGTGAAATGACTTGGCCAAGAGGCAGAGCCTGAAAATGGCAGAGCTGGGACTCAAACCCAGGCCTCCTAACTCCAATCATCCCCGCCCCCCGCCAACACACACACTGAGCGCTTAGCAGACTCACGGTTTAAGAGCTATCTCATATGACCCACCCAGTTAAGTCAGGGAAAAGGAGAACTTCTCCTGGGAAAGTAGATGATAACACAGACATTTGTACCTGGATCCATGTCAAAGCACTTAATAGCATTAAGTTCATCCACCATCCTCAGTAACCTTGACACCACGTTAGATTTCTCGCTCACTCTTTTGATATCCTTACAAAATCTGCCGGTGCAGGTCATATTTCATACATTCTACAGATAGCACCCAAGAGAGAAAGTCGTTAGGGTGAGCTGCAGGTAAAAAAGGAGAAAAGGAGAAAGACACAAGGAGCCCAAACACAGCGAGAAGGGGTTCAGGAACAGAAGGCTATCTGAGGGTCACTTGGTTTTTAGAGTGGAGGGTCTCCGCCTCTGGGAAGAAGGTACATGGTAGACCACCACTGAGATACCCAGAGCTTCCCTGACCTTGACAGCAATTCCCTCTCCACAGGGGTAACAAGAGGACACAGTGCAAGCTGCTGGCCTAAGACAAACTGAGAAGGGCGAGAAAGTTCCAGCCAATCAATCCCAGCTCCAATGGGGCGTGTCTCCCCCAGCCGAGCTCCGTAGCTGAGTTCCCATCCATCCCCCATGCCTGCCCAGCTTCCATACATCATCCCCCTCTGCTCCCTCACCACAGGCGAGAGCACATGTGCACAGGATGGATGGAGAGCTTCAGCTTGTGCAGGCAACACACAATTCTCCTTGCAGCTGCAGGGGCCAGGCATAGATAATCCAGCATTTGGCTCCAGGGGTCATGAGCTGGGGAATTCTCAGCACTTACAATCAGACAGGGAAGCCATCTGGACTCCAAGAGACTGGGAAGGCCTCTACTTTCCTCTGTTATCCTTCAAAGTCCTTACCTGGGACATGCTAGGAAGGGCTAGTCTCATCCCAAAAATCTTTCCTAAAGGAAGATAATAAACAAACTCTTGTTTTTCAGATATTTTACAGATGGGCTGCCTGGAACTGAAGTGCAGGGAAAATACACAACAAGGAGAGAGAAGGAATGTTGCTACCAACACACTGTGTGACATTGGGAAAATCATTTCGCTTGGTTTGGGGCCTTTTTCTTCAGGTGTAAAATCATTAACTTATTGCAGGAGTTCCCAAACCAGACTGAGCCTCAGAATTACCTGGAGACTTTTTTTTTTTTTTTTAATAAATGGTTTCCCAGGCCTCACCCCAGACCAAAAGAATCCATATTTTCATGGTGGGGCCTAAGAATCAACATCTTTGATAAGTTGTTCAAGTGTTTTTGATGCTCAACCAGGTGGGAAAATTACAGGCTTTAGACTCTACGCTGTAAACTGTTACGTCTAATGAGCTAAGAAAGCAGAGGTCTGTAATCTGGAGGAACTTGGTCTCAGATAAGCCATCCACCAATAATCAGGCAGGCCCTGCACTTTGGCCTGAAACTCCAAGTGTCACCCGGTTCCTGACCCTGTCCTAGGTATGGGCCCTGGGTCTAGCCAGCTGGTGATCAGAAGAGATAAACAGTGCTCATTCCAACCTGTATGCTCCGGTCTGGGCTTAACCCAGCCTTCCCCTCCTTGCTCCCACCTGCTAGTTTGTGAATCCAGCCTTGAGATCCCCAAATTCCTACTGCCATGCTCTCTGGCATGATATTCCTACTGCCACGCTTTCTGGCATGATACCTGTTGCTCAAGCCTCTTTATATTCGTGGAAGAGAATTTTTATAAATGACAACATAGTGCAGGAAGAATGGCACGATAGAAACTTGTGTTTAAAAGTAAGTCTATGTTCTAGAAGTAGATCTATGTTCTCAAAGCAGAAGATCCCACCTCCTCCCTATAGGAGATGTGTGCTTTGAAAAGATGAAGTACTTAATCTAGCAGCTACTCTGGGTGTGTGGGTGGCTCAGTCGTTAAGCGTCTGCCTCTGGCTCAAGTCATGATCCCAGGGTCCTGGGACTGAGCCCCGAGTCGGGCTCCCCGCTCAGTGGGAAGCCTGCTTTTCCCTCTGCCACTCCCCCTGCTTGTGTTCCCTCTCCCGCTGTGTCTGTCAAATAAATAAATAAAATCTTTAAAAAAAAAAAACCTAGCGGCTGTTTTGCACTTTTATTATGTGTGAAGCATAGTGCTAAACACTGTATATATGTCATATCATTTAATCCTTTTCTTTTGATATAGGACTTTTTTTTTTTAATTTACAGATGAGAACACAAAGGCTCAGAGAGACTGGGTAACTTGTCCAAAGATAGACCTGGGATTCTAATTTACACCTTACTCTTAACACCTCTGATGCTGTCTTCCCAGTGTCCTCATTTGTAAAATGGGAGTAATATCCTCACGGTATTGCTGAAAAAGATCAAATGGAAGAAACTTAAGTAGTGGAAGCAAACATCTCAGAGTCTTCTGGGAGTCATGTACCAAGTGAGGCTCAGCAAAGTACCTCTCTGCTCCCTCCCTTCCCCTGCAAAATATAAGATCTGTCAGCTACTTCCCACCATACCAGAGGGAGGTCAACATGGGAGAATAAATGTGGGTTGAAGAAATATGAGTGCAAGGTGGGGATTCGTGCCACATCGTAAATGTGGGAATAATAATGACTCCAGCAAAAGTGATCTGGGGATCACAGTGGACCAAAAGTCAAAAATGGCCCAGTAGTGAAATTGCAAACCAAAGCAGGGCTTTTTTTTTGGAGGGGAGTGGTTAAGTGAAACACTTGAGGGGATACCACTTATCTCTGATCACTGCCATGACAGAAGTAGAAGACCAAGGAAAAGTGAGTACCACACGTTGAGAGGGACACAGGTGCTGGGCAACAGAGTCAAGATTCAAGTCAAGATGTGATGGGCACACTGGCCTGCAACCAGCCAGATGAGAAACCGGGATATGTATAGAAGCCTCGAAGTCAAGACTTCTGGATAGGAAAAACCATGTTTGACAGCAGATCATTGGGAGACAACAGAGGGTGGGAGTGGGACAAAAGTGAGGAAAGGACAAGGTGGAGGGGTGAGTCAGGTGAGCTCAGTGAGGGGCAGCAGTGTGGGGAGATGACTGCCAGGTGGGCCACGGCAACTCCCAAAGGACCGCCACACTACATCCACTCTGGTTACCCCACAAAGTCATCTTAGGCTCAGCTCTAGGCCCCAGTGTGAGGCAGACACTGGTGGGTTAGACTTTCCATAAGCAGGGGCTGGGGTTTTGAGTCATAGAAGGAAAGAGAGAAGGTGGTTTCATCTGCTGCAAAGACTTCAAGGCAACTTGAGAGCTGCTGTGGTGGTAGTAAAGTGAACAGACTTTTCTGGAAGGCTCCAGCAATGGTGTGCAGAATGAAGCCCAGTGAGATGAGAACTAAGGGGTGGCTAGGTCTCAGTGCAGGGTGGGGAAGAACTTGTCATCACTCAGAGCTGTCTCAGCAGGGCCCAGGTCAGCTAGCAGGGGGGACAGCTCCCAGGTTCTGGAAGTTTTCAAATAGTTGCCCAGGGGCTAGGGGATGCTGTAGAGAGGGCTGCTGTCATGGCGGGAGGTTCAACTAGACCACGGTTTTTCAATCTTTCTTGGAGAAACTGTTTCTTCAAATGACAGCTAGGGGAAGCCCAGTAAATAAAACCCTGCTTCTCTGGTTGAGTTAGGGGTAATAAGGACCAGGCTCCCAGGATCCCTACCTCTAAGGAACTGTTGGTATTCCCTGAAGCATAGTTGAAAACTAGCGACTGGACAGTCTCCAAGGTCTTTTTTAATGCTAAGATTTGGTAAGCCAAGACAGGAGCTTGAACATGCTTTAAAATAATGATCTTGCTCCAAAAGTTTGGACATTGTCTCTCAGTTTTTCCTGCTTATATACCCTGAACCTGGTTGCCTCCTCTGATGGCCCCATGGTTTTGTTTTCCACATGCAGCCTCCGTAATAAGAGCAAGCAAAATGCCCACTGCCTGGGCTGGGACATTATCACAATATGTTTTGCCAGGGCTGGATCTCATTGTGCAAGGGATGTTTATAGACACAGGTGGTCTGAGTTGAGCGGTCATCAAAGAGGAATTTATTCCACATTCGCTGGGTATCTTATCTCTCTGTGTAGGCTTCATGCTGGACCCTGGGAAGATAATGTCCAGTAAGATATGATCCCTGTCTCCAAAAAGTGTCCAGTCTAAGGGAGCGACAGCCTTGTACAGGTGGGGCACAAAATGCTGGGGAAGCACAGAGGAGCATGTGATGGGCATCAGGGAGGCGGGCAGATGTCAGGCAAGGCTCCAGATGCTTCCGTGGAGCTTTGAAAGGCATGTAAGAATTAACCTGATGAAGGGGAAATGGCATTTGAGGCAGGCAGACATATCCCAAAAGACCAGCACAGAGGTGAGAAGCTCACAGGTTATTCTGGGAACTGCTGCTCATCCAGAATGACTGGCGCTAAGGGAGTGGGTGGGGGCCTGGCCCGAGAGGGGCCTGGAGAAGCTGACCAGATCCTGAAGTTCCTGTGTCCTGTGAGCTGATCGAAAGGGACTTGGTTCTGAAAGCTTGGGGGAGCCTGGGAAGATTCCTAATGGTTTGAACCAATTTTTCTTGCAGCCCTTTCAGCTCCTGAGGTCCTTAGAGCTCAGAGGTGGTCCTATGAAAGTGAGAGATGAGTCTGCTCACTGGATGTTACAAATGACACCATTAAGTCTGGAGCGTGGACAGTCGCCTTCTATTCCTGGCTTGGCTCCTGATGCAGGCAGTGACCTTTCAGTCATCTCTTCCCTTTTCGTACACCAAGTCTCTCCTTCAGCAGAACAGGGAAGAAATGCTGCCACCAACCTGCCACATTAGGAGAACTGCCAAGACCAAAGTGCTCCGGGCAGCACAAAACAAGTTCTCCTTAGTTGGGACACAATGCCTTTTGAAATAGGGTTTGGAGAAATCAGAAATGTCAACACATGCATTTTGTTCTTTAGCTGATGGCAGGAAAAGTGGCATACCTGTGTCTCAGAGCAAGGGCTGATTCCAGAGCCACCCATGACTTCTCAGGGCCTGGGCTGGCTGCTGGAGCTAGGGTTAGGGGTAACTGGGAGGCTGCCGTCTCCTCTGAGCTGGAAGTAGGGGAGGACAGGGCTGGTGCACAGAGAGCAGCCACGCGTTTCACCAACCAGCAGGTTCCTGCTGACCTCACAGGCTTGTGAGAAGGGCAGAGCTGATACATACAAAGGGCTTGCTCAGCGCCTGGCACATAGTGAGCTTCCAGTAACCCATGCTAGTGGTTACCGTTAACGTGTATAAATTGTGACGCCAGCTCTGAGCTCACCGGACCTCTCTGCACGGAGCACCTATTCTTTGAGACTGTGATATCGTCTACCTGTTATTCTCTTTTAAAACCATAAGCACTTCGTGGTGGGGGCCATGGTCGGGGAAGATGTGCATCCCCACGGTACCCAGTAGCGCTCTCGAGCCCTCCTTGCCCCTTTGCTGGGATAGCATTGGGCCATTTGCCTTATATTTTGATTATTCATGTCAGTGTCTTGCTTGCTCAACTGTGAGCTCCTTGAGGGCAAGGAATGAACCCTGAAATCTGCCCAGAAACACTCATGCTTAGCCCGGCCCTGCTGCAAAGGCCTCACCACTTGCCGTTCTCTCAACCTGCTACTTTCCCTCAACTCACGTATCAGCTCTCTCCTCTGCAGAGATGGCTCTCCTGACCACTAGGTTATTGTTTCCACTCCACATTCTAGCACACTTTTTTTTTTTTTTTTAATTTTCATAGCACTACCAGCATTTGAAATAATCTTATTGGTTTATTCATTTGTCTTCTCCGCAAGGATATAAACTCCATGAAAACAGGGGCCTTATTTGTCCTATTTGTTGCTGTATTCCCCAGTTTCCTGTAACTATGCTGGGCACAGAATAGGTGCTCAATAAATATTAATGACTGCTGACTCAATGCTAAATCAAATGACTGGGGTGGGCGTTTATACCTCTTCTCCAAGACTGAACAAGACATCGGTATTGTGGAGACTGCAAAGAAACCCAGAACACGTAGTTCCTGCTTCCAAACTGTTTGAGGAAAGAAGTAGCAGCATAAACATCCTGAGAACAGGACAAGGCAAACTACGACGAGGTGCTAGATGTGAGGCCCGAGGGAAGAGAGACATGGACAGTGGCCAGAACAGACCTGGAGAGCAGGGATCATCCTCCTCATCTTCCTGTGTCGGCACACCTAACATGGCGGTTGGAGTAAGTGCTCTGTGAGGGACTGCTGAATTGCCCGGAGCCCACAGCCCGCCAAGGTCATACCAGAGGATTGGTGGGATACAGAGATGGTGTATAAGCTTGGCATCTTGGCTTGCAAATATTACTACTTAGTAAGTTCCAATCTATGCATGTTGAGAGAGTCTCTTAATTCAGAGTATTTGATTACAGGTACATATACATAACAAGATAATGTTTTGGCTAAAATCATCCATGTCATTTATTTATTCAACAAACAACTGAGTATCTTCTATGTTCCAGGCCATGTCCTTGGCACTGGGAATAGAGATAAACCCTGGCCCTCAAGGAGCTCACAGTCTAGTGGGGAAAAAAGATACATACATACATACTTACACTGTAAAGTATGCAAAGGGAGACCACTATAGGGGGCAAGAGCAAAGGAACCAATCCTAAGTTTAATGTCCACAGGAAAGAAAGATCTCACTGATGGGTGTTTTTTTGTGAAGAACAGATTAGGCAATGGTTCTCAAAGTGTAACTGATTAATGACCTATATCCAAATCATTTGGAGCACATATTAAATGCAGACTCCCAGCACTTCCTGCGAAGATTATGATCCAGCAGGGTTGGGGGACCTGAGAATCTGCATTTTAAAGTGCTCTAGGTAATTCTATTGCAACTTAAGGTTTGAGAACTTCTGAGATAAGGTTTACTTTTTATACCGCAATGAAGAATGATCTGCATGTCTGAAATGGTAATTTGTGTTGGTCTTTAAAGAGAAGAGGGGAATTAGAAAAGAGGAAGGGTGTTGACATTTATTAAGCTCTACCATAGTCTATGTATAAGCCTATTTAATTCTCACAATAATCCTATGAGGTAGATATTATTATTATTATCATCCACATTTTACAGAGAAATAGAATCAGAGGGTTTAAGTAATTTGTTCAACAGCATAGAGCTAATGAATCCCAACACTGACATCTGAACCCAGATTCATTTAACTCTAAAGCCTGTCCACTTTCTATAACACCATGTTGCACCTGGGTACAAATTTACGGACTTAAAATTTTCTTTTGGTTCTTTGCCAGATCGTACCAGGTAAATATAAAGAATAGCCAGATGGCATTTTGATCGTGTCCAATGTAACTGTCCATGTATACATCCCCTTCCAGCAAGTGGGGATTTAGGGCAAAGCTGGGAGGAACGAGCAGCCAATTCTTATTTCTTCTCCCATCATCTTTTCACCCTCTGGTGGAGGCATTATGAAAATGTACAATGGCCAAGAACTGGGTCCATCTGAAGGGAAAAGCAAACATAACCGGATACCCACGGAGGCAACTCCACCTGATGTCAAAGATTCCTGGGACTCAAAACATCCAGACTCAAGTTTCTCAAAAAAGGAACTGTCAGAACCAGAGGCAGGTCCAGAATTTGCATTAGGAAACAGCTCAACCTTTAGAGAAACTGTGAAAGGCTAGCAGCAATTCCAGGTTTAACAAACACTATCTCTTTCTACACACAGACTCAGAAGTACGACAGAACAGACACAGCCCAGAAAATAACACGAAGTCCAATCCCATCTAAAGAGCTTGGGGACAGGTCCAACCTATAAACAAACTTCCGTAATAAAGAAAATACACAAACACACCAACTGCAACTACCGGTTTCCTTCCCACTTACCAACTCAGTGTCACACGAGCAGGCCTCAGGCAGGGGTAGCAAAGCGGAGCACACCAGATCAAGAAAAGGAAAGGCATAGTAAAGGGGGTCCACAACACTACCGGGCGCCCTGGGACCTCAGATTCAGAAGGCTGGCGTGTAACCACTGCCCTCTTCTAGCACTGAGCTTGGAGCCACAGCAGTGACACTACACACCAAATGTGAGCTTCCAGGGCCGGAGAACGCCTTTCTTATTTTTGGCGTTTCAAGCAAATGCTGAGTCCAAAGATGAGATTTGCCCTGACACCAAGGGCAGCACACAGGTTAGATTTCACTGCTCAGTGTAAAAAGACTGTAAGCCAGACTTTATTTTATTGCTACATTTCCCCCATACCCAGTTCGGGAACATTTGCTTCCACCTACTTTTTCATATAGTACTGGCATGGCTTAGAGTTGTTAAAAAAAAAAAACAAAATAAAACAAAACATGCCAATCAGGATGGACCCTCTCCTTACGAAAGTGGTGATTTACTTACACTGCACTGATTCGCCCTCTCCATATACACGGCTTCTAACAGGCAGAGTTAGGGGGCAGGTGTAACAAACCGTGGTTTAAAAGTACGTCGGCACCATACTTGTGTGCTTCACTGAACCCCAAGTCTACTGACCCTGCAAACCAGCTACACTAGAGGCAACTCTGGGGACATCTAGATGAAGTCTGAATCCTGATGCCAATATCTGGTCGTTCTAGAGTCTAAACAGGATATTTGCGCTATACCTTTGGCCAGCCAAGGGGCACATAGGAAGAGTATGCAAAGCCCACATCTAACTACAGGTCTTCAAGCTTACTATCCTGTCACAAGTTTATAAATATGAAGAACTAATCATCTGGGAGCTGTGTGGTCAAAAGGAGATACACAGCACTATTACACTGTGTAAAGTCAAGTCGCCATCCTGTGGATCCTTAGCTCTCTCTGGTTATGACCTCAAACACTTTAAAAGGAAAGCTTAAGTATGCTGGGAGATAATTATCAGAATGTTTGGGTACCTCTGTTCCTGAATGTCAAGTAATAGGGCTCACCTCCACGATTACTTCTTGCAATAAGCACACAGGACAACCCATTAGAGACTGCTCCTTATAGCTCCTAAGCTCCCAAAAGTTCAAGGGGCAGGTGGGCTGTAGAAAACTACCCCAGAGCTAAGCAGACTCTAAGCCAACCCTCACAGCTCTAAGTCTTATCCTGGTTCTGGGCACATTTCAGTTCTGCTCCAAGTCCACTTTGCTCCAATTCAGCGATGACAGACATATATTTGAACTCATTTGGTCTGAAGTTAAAGGTCTCCACTAACCCATAGGTCTCCTTCCGGTCAGTGGCATAGAAGAGCTGAACTTGGTTGGCAATGCACTGTGCCTCAGCAACATTCTGTAAGGTAAAAAGAATAGTGAGGTCATTCCCTGCACAGGGCCATAAAACTCTGTGGCAAGTGGAGGGGCCTTACCCAGGAGTCACTGTTTTCAGAAAGCTTCTCTGACTCCCTGACATCCAAGTCTTGGTAAGGTGCCCCTTGTCTATGCACCCAAATTACTCCACGCTGACCTCTACCATAGTATGTGTCATACTACATTGTATCTGTCCTTTTCTCTTTTGCTTTTTTGTCCATCTTCCCTTGTATGAATTCCTCAAAGTATATGTTTGCTTTACATCCCTACACATGGTCATATCTAGCCCATATTTGCTGAATAAAGTAACACATATGTTTGAAATGTCCCTCTTCATTCAGTTCCTTAATAACTATTAAGTATATCTTCAAGGGGGTTGGGGAAGAGCAATAGTTACTCAGCTTCTAGAACCAGTTTGCGAGTCACTACTGAGTTCTTAACTAACGAGACATACTCTTGAGTAAAACCTGTTCCTGATACCACCTCAGTCAGAAAAGTAGTGCCAAAGCCAGCTGTGTAGTTCTATAGTAGGTCCCCCAATTCTATGACCCTTCTCTCTTTGAGGGAGCCTAGTTTCCCTTTCCTGAGTGTAGGCTGTACTTACTGACTTCCTTCTTCCAAATGGACCATGGTGAAACGATGCAAGAATGCCCTCTGCTACGAAGTCACATTAGACACCGCAGCTTGTGTCCTGCTCTCTCTCTTGAATTACTTGCTCTGGGGAAAGTCAGCTGCCAAAGTCATGAGGACATTCAAGTAGCCCGACGAAGAAGCTTATGTGGCAAGGAAATGAGGCTTCTTGCTGACAGCCATCTGAGTGGGCTTGGAAGTAGATCCTTGAGCCCAATCAACCTTCTTCAGATGACTATGGCCTGAGCCAACATCTTGGCAGCAACTTCATGAGAGACTCTATGCCAGAGCCACCCAGCTATGCTGCTCCTGAATTCCTGACCCATAGAAACTGGGAGGTAATAAATGGTGTGTGTGTGTGTGTGTGTGTGTTTTAAGCCACTAAGTTTAGCAGTAATCTGCTATGCAGCTCCCTCTAACTACTCTGCCAGCAAAGCTCCAGGGAAGCAGAGGGTCCACCTTCTTTCTTTATAAAGCTCAGTGGCAGAGAAATGGTGCACACTGTGTAACAGAGGTGGGGTCAGGACACAGCTATACTCTACTCTCAAAACCTTATAAAGCAATGTCCTCCAACTACTATTACTTTTGCTTCCTATACATCTCACTCATCCTAGCTGGCCAGAGGCACTTATTCATCATCACGGTGTTCGTATGACCAAACCCAACCCCCCAAAATACTGGAAAATTCCCACTAAAACTATCAAAAGTGTGCTATGTCTAGCTACAGAATGATGAAAATGGATTTATAAATACCATAGGCTCCTTTACCTCCACTCCCTCCCATAGGGCTTTCAGGTCATTTCTCATAGGCAGGGACTAATCTCTGAGACTGGATTTTCAATCAAAAGCCTTTTTCCAAAACGCTGGCTATTTCAAATTAATAGAATTTCAGAGCTAGAAGGGGCCTCAGAGATCACCCAGTTTTCATTTACTAGGCCAGGAAACCAAAGGAGATGAGGTTCAGGGATGGGCCCAAGGTCATACGGCTAGCAAGTGGCAAACCTCTGGACTCCTAGACTGGTACTCCCTCTACTTCATCCTGATACTGTTCCTGGTGGGGCAAGATAATTAAGACTGATCAAGGTTGATAACCCTAATTCATCAATTTTACCTTTCCTATACTCAAACATGCCTCAAGAGTAAACTGTTTCTAAAGCAAGCACACTGCCATTCTTGGAGGTAGATACCACTACTTCCTGGGCCCATGAACTGTAGTCCCGGACCTCTGATAACTGACTTTAACTTGAGGCTCAGGATAGTGGAGGTAGGGGTAGTTCCGGCTGTATTCATTCTAGAACAGTGCTGTTCACACTGCAGAGTTCTAGAGGCTCTGTGGAGGTGCCTCAGGTCCCTTCACCTCTGTTTTAGCTGTTGTATCAGAGGTTTCACATAATAAGATCTTGTCTGGGGGCGCCTGGGTGGCTCAGTTGGTTAAATGTCTGACTCTTGATTTTGGCTCAGGTCATGATCTCAAGCCCCGCGTCAGTAGACTCTTTCCCTCTCCCTCTGCGCCGCTCCCCCCACCCCCCGGCTTTCTTGTTCTCTCTCAAATAAATAAATAAATCTTAAAAAAAATAAGATTTTGTTTTGATAAAGGTTTCTGACCACTAGTTTAAGACCACTAGTATGGTGGGTAAGGAGACATGTGTATTTATCTCTCATGGAGGGTTATGGAAAGCCCTCTCCCCACTGCCTTAGTTCTCACCATGAAGCAGTAGTCTCCTACTTTTCGAGGACCTGAGAAGATAAACATATTAATTCCTATGTTGCTCAATAAGAAGGTATACGAACAAACCTGATTCCTCCCTTTCTTTCAGTCTTCATAGATACTATCACCCTACCAAGTCCTGCCCATTTTACTCCCTATATATTTCTGGGGTCATTCTCTCTCCACCATCCTCACTATTCTACTTCACGTCTTCACTATCTCTTGCTCACACTACTGCAACTGTCTTTTAAATGATCACACTGATTGGGACAGAACTAAAAAATATTTAGGAAGCAAATAATTGAGATTAATAGCATTGAAGTCTAACACTCTACATGTTACTCCCTGTTCAAAACCCTTTCATGACACTTTCATGTCCTCAGGATAAAGCCAAACCTCTAAACACAACCCACCAAACCTTTTTAATATATTAATGATACCAAACTGTTTATAATACCTCAAGTCATTTTATGTGTCCTAACATGTACTTATGCTGTTCCCTCTATTTGGAACATTCCTCTTCCCCTCCCCCCTTTGTTTATCTGGCTAAACTCCTGCTCATCTTTGAGATTCAGCCCAGGTGTCATCTCTAGGACCTCTCTTCTTCCTCTTTCTGGGCCAGGGAACATCCCCTGCATGAGCATCCTAGCACTCCATCCGAGCCCTGGCTGCATTCCGATGAAAGCATCTACTGACAGAGAGGTGGAACCAAATGAGGTTTTCAAACATTCTCCTCAATTTCAGCATTAAGGCTATTAGTTCAGAAGAAACCTCTAGTTTCTGTATATTTCTATTCATTTGCTTTACTGTATTTGGAAGTACTATGCCAAAGTGCAAATTCATGCATGAGTAGCAAGGGATCATATATTACATTTCTACGTTTCCCATCTCTGAATCGTGTACCCCTACAATAAATTCTAACATCTCTAGTTCTGTACTACATAAGAAGCTCAGAGCCAAATTGATTTCTACAAGGCAAATCTATGTTGTTTGGTATGTTGTCCAGTATTATAAGGCCAGGAAGCAAATTTTCACGTTGATGTGGCGTGTGTAGCAGTTTGAGACCACCAGAGTGAGGTGGTAAAAATGCCAGAGCAGAGAAGGACCTCCTGTCACCTCCAGAGTCCACTTTCAATATGGTTAGATGCTGGGCTTTACTGAAGACCAGAAACTAAAGTCTCTGTGTCACTCCCTCCTTCTTGTGGGCCAATCTTAAACCTTGTCATTATTGGTAACTATATCCCCTCCAAATCTCAATTTCAAACAGCCATGCTCGGTCTATTACTATTTCCTAATTAATTAATTAGTTAATGATAGGGGCTTGAATTCACGACCCTGAGATCATGACCTTGAGATCAAGAGTCAGACACTTAACCAACTGAGCTACCCAGGCACCCCATATATTTCCTATCTCCCAACTTCAAAAATCCTTGAACTCCACCAGGACTCACAGTTCTTACAGTCTCTAACCTTCCTTATGTTTTCACTTCCCTCTTTATCCAGCTTGCATTCCATGGTCAGTAATTATCATCATTCTTTTGCACTCACCTTTAACTTTCTGGTCCCTGCTTACTTCATTAGATCACTTGGCTGAACCATAACTCCAGTTAAACCCAAATCTCAGCCCTCTCTCTGTGCCTGTACCCACACAGCCATTCTCTCTTCCAGTTTCCTAGACCACACGCCGACACTTTCTGTAAAGGGACAGACAGTTAATATTTTAGGTTCTGCTGGCCCTACAGTCTCTGTTGCAACTACTTAACTCTGGTGTGGACCTAAAGCAGCCACAGATAATATGTAAATAATAAGCATGGCCGTGTTCCAATAAAACTTTATTTACAGACACTGAAATTTGAATTTCAAACACTTTTCACAGGCCATGAAATAATATTCTTCTTTAGTTCCGTCCCTCCCCCCTCCAACCATTTAAGGATATAGAACACATTTTTAACTCATGGGCCTTCTAAAAACAGATAATGGATTGGATTTGGCCCACAGGCCATGGTTGGCTGACTCTGTCCTAGAAAATCATTTCACACTTTCTCTTTCTTTTCCACTCAATTATCCAACACCTATTCTTCCATCTTCACTCTCATCTGATGACCTTTCACTGAGATAAAGTCTTAGTCTTTTCACTAAGCAATCTGGAGAGAATTTCTACAAGATACCACCACCTCTCTCCATTTAACTGTATTTGTGTCCTTATATTTTGGCTTCTCTGCTATTATTACATTTCTGGCAAAGATCAATCCCTCATTTCCAGACTTAACCACTCAAAAATACTTCAAAAATTCTCTCCTCTTTCTCCTGCATTATCACTATTTCCCTCTCTACTGAATCTTTCCATCTGTATACAAATATAATGTTATTTCTCTCATATTTAAAACAAAACAAAACACATTCTTGTCTCCACTTCTCCCTCTCCAGCTAGTGCCCCATTCTCTCCTTCCCTTCACAGAAACATCCTTGGAAGACTTGTTTATGCTTACTCCTTACAATTTTTCTTCCCAGCCTCTTTTAAATGTACTCCAATGATGTTTCTGTCCTACCACTCCTCTGAAACTGTCCTTAAAAATCTCGCTATGACTTCCATGTTGTAACATCTAGTAAATTCTCAGTCTTCATCTCATTTGCCTTACCAGCAAGTGAGACTTGGCCAGTTGAGCACTCCCAATTCCTTGAAACATTTTATCTTAGCTTTCAGGGCACTTTCCCATCTTAGTTTTCCTCATATCTCACTAACTATTCCTTTTTAATCTTCTTTGGTGATGCTTCCTCATGTCTCCAGGCTCAGTTCTTAGACCTCTTTTCTTTTTATCTTCATTTGCTTCCTTAGTGATTTTATTTAGTCTCATGGTTTTAAATAATAATCTGTATGCTGACAACTCTCAATATTTGTATCTCCAGCCTGGACCTCTCCCCTGACCTCCAGGCTCATACATCTAACTGCCTACTACTTGGGTATCTAATAGCTAACTCAGATTTAACATGTCCAAAATTGAGCTCCCGATCTTCCTCCCAAATCTATTCCTCCCGCAATCTTGTCTAGCTCAATTAATGGCAACTCCAGGGGAGCCTGAGTGGCTCAGTCAGTTGAGCATCTGCCTTTGGCTCAGGTCATGGTCTCCGGGTCCTGGGATCAAGCCCCACATCAGGCTTCCTGCTCAGCTAGGGGGGTCTTGCTTCTCCCTCTGCCTCTGCCTCTCCCCTGCTCATGCTCTCTCTCTCTCTCATACAAATAAATAACATATTTAAAACAAATGGCAACTCCATTCTTTTGGATTGGATTTTTGGTGATTTCCATTTGAGTGTGATGGTGGAAAGAAGAGTTCCAATTCCAGACTTGGGGCTTACTGCTACTGTGAGATACTAGCTGAGTGTCATCACTTTTTCCTTCTCTGTAAGTAGCTGCTAAGAGAGAGAGCAAAAATAAGTGGGTATTGTAATGAAGAAATTAAGGGGGAAGAAGCACTACAGTGTTCACTATCTTGACATCCTGAACTTAAATCCTGCCAGATAAATGAGGCAGAAATGAGCAAGGACTAGACAAACCGGCTTTATAATAACCATAAAACTGCTCCTGACCCTGGATATACAGAGAAAACAAACACAGTGGGCATCATTATCTATGGACATATGGTCAATGCTCTATCTAAGGAATGGGAAAAGGAGGAAGGGAAATCATTATGTACGCTGAATGTAATACACGTGAGCAGTGTGGGGGAAGAGAAAAGATTGAGAACTATTCCAGACTTTGAACATGTCCTGACCCTTAAGAAACCATTTGTTTGTCCACAGTCTCTTACTTGAAACCCCTAGGGCCAGGTGTGTTTTGGAGTCAGAATTACTGTATTCTAGAAAGGCAATAGGTACATAATGTAACTCCCCATGATCAAATACATTAATATTTCCTTAGTAAAATGCATGAATATTCCATACCAAGTGGGATTAATAAGGACTACAAGTGGCCTTATATCAGTTTAAATGAAGATTTAGCTACCAAGTAAGTTCAAGTCAGATAAGGTCTTGTGACCAAATGTATTATGACAAAACTTTGTTTTCAGAGCTTTTGGACTTCAAAATTGTGAATAAGTGATTGAGTTAGTGATTGTACTAACTTCAACTTGGAAGAGCTTGTGCAAGACAAAATTATTGTCAACTTTAAGAAAAAAGTACCTGTAGGTCTCTAGAATCTTACCTCTCAGGAGGTAAAAATTAATTCTTACCAGAAATGTGGGATCCATTTCTGCTGTCATCAGCACTATGCCCTTTTCTTCCTTAAGTTCAGGGTAGTGATATAAAACCAGCTGGCTGGCTGCAGCATCCCCTCGGGTCTGTAAGGAGAAACACTTATCAAGGCTCAATAAGGTACCACCACACAAAGCTGCAATTTCAGAGCAATAGAGTCTAGAGGAAATTCGGGCTCCTAACAGCCCCTTGAGTGGCTAGTGAGTCAGAGGACTGGTAGGTGGGGGGATGGTCAGGCGTGCCAAGGCGCAGTGAAACTGACAGTTTGCACAGTGTTATTTGTGTCTTCAATTGAAAAAGGTTTGGCTTTTTTCCCAGAAAATGTTTACAGTAGGCAGTGAATCCTTCATCATGGCCATATATATAAAAACAAAATGACACAAGCAACTACCAAATCAAGTTCTAAAGAAAGCAATATGCCTGTGTAATTGCCACTTTTATGGACTAGTGCATTTCACAGTTGAAATCTACTCCCCTTGGCTGGCTCTGAAGACTGAGCTCTTTTAAGCTGTAGCAAACAGCTGGAGAGTTTGCACAGGGGCCAGATTTGTAATGTGCCCTTCTAAAATATAATCTAGGTGGGAGATAGGGGGGAAAGGAGAACGGGAACATCATAATTTTATGAAGAATGGACAGGGCAGTGGTTATCAGACCTCAGTCCAGACTAGGAAGAGAGGCTGGGTTCAAAGTTAAAGCCCTTATATGTAGGAGGAAACAACTATACATTCAAAAAAGATCTCTGGGTTTCATCTCTAAATTTCAGCAGGAGTCCTTTTAATTATTAATACCTACCTAGTGCTAGGGTTCAGCCTCTCAGTTCTCCCCATTTACTTCAAATATACTGATCATTTTGATCATAATTATGTTTCTGGATCTTCTTCCCATACTCGTCTATGAGCTTCAGTAGGGCAGGGACCTTGTCTCACAGGTCTCTAAGTCCTGGCATCGTCTCTAACACAGCAGCGTAAGGGTTCAGTTCACAGACTGGAATCAATCAAATCCAGATCTGCTACCTATTACCACACTCATCCACACTAGGGACTAACTTCTCTGAGCCCATGCTCTTCTCTATAAATAGAAATAATATCTGTAACTATCTCATGGGACTTTTGTGAGGATGAAATGACATAATATATATAAAACACCTGGCACATAGTAAGTACGTCAAATATTGATTATAGGATGAGCAATAAATGTTATTTTATAATTCATCCAATATTCAAGATAAAAACTGGGCGCCTGGGTGGCTCAGTCGTTAAGCGTCTGCCTTCGGCTCAGGTCATGGTCCCAGGGTCCTGGGATCGAGCCCCGCATTAGGCTCCCTGCTTGGCGGGAAGCCTGCTTCTCCCTCTCCCACTCCCCATGTTCGTGTTCCCTCTCTCGCTGTTTAAAAAAAAAAAAAAAAAAAAAAATCAAGGTAAAAACTGCCCCTTCATTCTGCTTTTTCTTTTCTTTTTTTCTAATCCCCCTTTTTTTAAAACACATAACACAATTTTAGGATACAATCATGAGCAAACTCTCATTCTATTTTGCATTTCCTTTACCCCAACCTTCAAAGCCACTGTAACACAGGCTTGTTTTTTGGCAATTTGGCCTCCAAATACAGAATGTCAATCCCAGTTACGATCTGATTTAAAATACTGACTTCATTTTAAAAGCTTCAAATGCTTTGGATTCAACGTCTTAATCCAATATTTGGGAATAAAACAAAGAAAAAAGGAAGGAAGGAAACAAACAAAACAACATCTATGGAATGGAAACTGCATCTTGCATCTTGGAAAGTGCTGACTCTGTTAATAAAATACAAGTAAGACATGCAGTCTACCTTAGAGTTAAAAAGATAACCATCACAACTCACCCATGTTAGTTAAGTGAGACACAAGCAGTAAACGTTATAGAGGTATGGGGAAGAGATGGAAGAGACCAAATGTAGTCAGAGAATATGTTTTGGGGTCTTTTCCAATTTCTAGGTATTGAGTAGGGCTTAGAAAGCTAGCCCAATATGCAAAGTGTAACAATTCATCAACGCTGAAGCAAAACAAAACAATTCATCAATGCTGAAGCAAATACTGCTGAGAATTAGTAGATACTCTGTGTCCTCAAGCCTCAGCAAGGGCTCACAGGAGTAGGCCTCTTTCTTCTAGGGGATGAGCACAAGCCACCTACCTGAATATTTATAAGTGCAGTGAAGTGGAGTTCAGTACCTGTCCATTGTCCTACAAAGAACTCATAACCTTCCCTTCTTGGTAGTGCACAGAGAAACTGGGAAACAAATACATGAAGAGATAGATGAATAAATACAATCATTTGCTCCATGTCCAAGTGCCTAATCATTTACTCTATTTTTTCACTGTCTGGTTTTTAAACAGTTTTTACAATTATGAAATTCATTAAGTGATAATTTAACAAATTCTCATATACTTTCCAACCCAACTAAGAAAGAAAGCATTAGAGATCCAACTAAAGCTTTCTCTGTAACCCATTCCAATCCCATTCCAGAGTAACATTTATCTTGCATTTGGTGTCTGTCATTCCCTTTCAGGTTTTTATTCTTTAAATGCGCACACACATATGCATATCCATAAACAAGAAATACTACGTTTAAAAACTTGCTGCATGTTTAAAAACTTAAATCTTTAATCAAACTATATGCCCATTTTTCAACTTGCCTTTTTCACTTCATGTTACACTTTTGAGATTCATCTATGTTGATAAATACAACTCTAATTCATTTATTTTCATTGTTGTATGGAATTCTACTATAGATATTTACCACAATTTATCTATTCTTTTATTGATGAACATTTGAGTTTTTCAATTTCTAAACTTTCTAATGCTGCTGAGTTAACTTTTGTTCCAATTATTATAATCACTTCCTATTCTATCATCTGAAGCTGATACTGGAACATGGTTGTAAACACAAAGAAATGATTAGTTTTATGCTTAAGATGTTTAGAATTAGGGATGAGTGGTGAAGAGACTGATGTCAGGAGAAAACAAAGTATAATCAGTCCAGTATGCGTTAGTCATGGAACTACCTCCTTATGGCCAACCGCTCAGGCTCTATTTCATTTTTCTTAGCTGACATAACCTCAGTGCCTAGATAAGAGGTAACTGATTTGATTTCTGTCACTCCTGGTCACGGTGCATTTTCTAGAAGTTTGTATAAATGGAGCCAAAGAATCTATACTTCTTTTTTTTTTTTTAAAGATTTTATTTATTTATTTGAGAGAGAGAAAGAAAGAGAGCACATGAGAGGGGGGAGGGTCAGAGGGAGAAGCAGACCCCCTGCTGAGCAAGGAGCCCGATATGGGACTCGATCCCGGGACTCCAGGATCATGACCTGAGCCGAAGGCAGTCGCTTAACCAACTGAGCCACCCAGGCGCCCCAAGAATCTATACTTCTTTTGGGTATGATTTCTTTCATTTAGTGTAATTGTTTCGTGATCTATCCATGTTGTTACATGTATCTATCAATAGTTCATTCTTCCTATTGCTGAATATTATTCCACTGTAGATGTATATGTACACACAATCCCTCTCCCCCACAATATCTTTATATACCAGTGATAGGTATCTTTTAGGATTTGGTTATTACAAATAAAGCCGCTGTGACCATTTGTGTGGTATGAACATATGCTTTCAATTCTTGGGAAAATAACTAGGGAGTAGAATAACTGGGTGGTATGGCAGGTGTATGCTTAACTTTTAAAGAAACGGTCATTCTAAGGTAACTGTACTGTCTCACATTATTGTATCAGCAGTGTATGAGAGTTCCGGTTCTTCCAAACCCTCACCAACACGTGGTATGGTCAGTCTTTTTAATTCTAGTCATTTTCGTGGTATCTCACTGTGGTTTTAATTTGCAGTTCGCATGACGACTAATAATATTGAGCATCTTTGCAGGTGCTTATCTGCCATTCCACTTTGTCTGAATCTTTTGCCCATTTTTTAATTGCGTTGCCTGTCTTCTTAAGTTGTAAGAGTTTTTAATATATTCTAGATACAAGTCACGTGTCAATATGTGTCCTGTAAATATCTTCTCCCAGTCTGTGGGTTGTCTTTTCATTTTCATAACAATGTCTTTTGAAAAGTAGAAAATTTTATTTTTTATTTATTGTGGTAAAATACACATAAAAGTTATCATTTTAACTATTCTTAAATATACAATTCAGTGGCATTGAGTACATTCACACTGTTGTGCAAACATCACCATCATCCATCTCCAAAACTTTTTTAATCTTCCCAAACTGAAACTCCATACCCATTAAATGAGAACTCATTCCCCTTTCCCCCATCCCCTGGCAGCCATCATTCTACTTTCTGTCCATGAATTTGACTATTCTAGGTACCTACACCTAGTCTAGATACGTAAGTGGAATCATACAGTATTTGTCCTTTTGTGACTGGCTTATTTCACTTAGTATAATGTCTTCAAGGTTCATCCATGTTGTAGCATAGATCAGATTTTCCTTCCTTTTTAAGGATGAATATTCCACTGGGTGTATATACCACATTTTGTTTATTCATCTATCAGTGGATACTCAGGTTGCTTCCACCTTTTGGCTATTGTGACTAATGCTGCTATAAACATGAGAATACAAATAGAAAATTTTAATTTTGATAAAATCTAATTTACTGATTTTGATTTTTTTCTTTTATAGTTTGTGTTTTTTGTGATACATTTAAGGAATCTTTGCCAAACCCAAGATCACTAACATTCAACCTAAGATTGTATTTTGTAGAAGTTACATTTATATCTATGATCTATTTTGAGTTAATTTTTGGATACAGTGTGAGGTAAGAGTAGAGGTTCATTTTTTGCATATGGATATCCAAACTGAAGTGATTATCCTTTTCCCATTTAATTACCTTGGCACCTTTGCTAACAAATAACTGACCACACATGTTGGTCTATTTCTGGATTCTCTCTTCTCTTCTATTGATCTATATTTCTATCTATATGCCAATATCACATTGTCTTCATTATTATAGCTTTATAATAAGCCTTGAAATCATGAAATGTAAGTGCTCTAACTTTGTTCTTTTTTTTTTCAGAACTGTTTTGGGGCAACCGTCTCGAGCCCCCTCTCTTTGGGAGCTTTGTACTCTCACTCAATAAACCTTGCTTTGCTGACCACTGAAAACAAAAACAAACCTGTTTTGTTATTCTAGGTCCTTTGGATATCCAAATAATTTTTTTTAATTGGCTTGTCAATTTCTTTAAAGGAAAAAAAAAGCCCACTGGGATTTTGACTAGGATGATATTTACTCTAGAGATCTACTTGGGGAGAAATGATGACAATACCCAGTCATCCAATCCATGATCACAGTCCATCTCTCCATTTACTTAGATGCTTTTTATTTTGTCTCAGCAATGTTTGGAAAATCTTTTTGAAAATTCTAGAAATTATTAGAAATTATTACTGACACCAAGTCAGCTGGTCCACCTCACCAATTCCCTTTCGCTTGGGTCTTCTGGCAGCTCATGACTCCAACAAATTCATCATTCCTTAGGCACACACAAGCAAAATAGCATGGCCAAAACGGAAAAGAAACTGGCAATAAAACGGTAACTTAAAGGAGGGTGAAAATGTGAAGGGTTCAGGTGTTGCCTCCCATGTTCACTTGTACTGACAGAGATCCAAATCAGAAAGGGCTGCACCATGTCAGAAAGCTAAAGGGCCTGACACACCTACTGGGACAAACCCACATAATTCCTTATGGCTGAAAATCTCACTTATCAGTACAGTCAACACATAAGCACCTTTGTTAAATAAACAGAGCGCTATAACACATGAGATAGTATGGAGTATGAAGAGATAGGTTAGAAAACATCCTTGTTTGGCAGCACTGATAAGCAATCCTCATCTGGTCACTGGAAACTTACTGTTGGACAGGACTGAGCCCGGGTCCAGATCAAGTCAAACTTCTCTTTCTGTAGGTTAGAAAAGAATAAAATTCAAAACCAAGAAAACTTGAGGCTGCAATCATATTTAAATTCACAAAGACTGAACTCTAGGACTAAAATACAACCAAAAATATCTCTTATATTCTATCATTTACAACTCCCTCTTACGACAGAGAGAAAAACCGGGTGTGTGTTTGGCTGCTCAATGTCAGAATTAGATGTGAAGAGTGGATACTCCAAACTCTGCAAGGGACTCTGCCAAGTGTCAGAGACTTCAGGCCACTGAGGCTGTCTAAGGGAAAGCCAAGAAGGCCTGTTTAAACAATGAGTCGGTATTACAGATCTAAAATATCACAAAAGGTGCAGATCCTTTTGGCCATTGAACTCTTCAAGGGCAAGGGTCGATGTGTGTACCAGGTGGGGTAGCAGTACTCTCAGGGCAAGCAAAAGACCCGGCTTGACTTTTCTGTCTCTGAGTTTTCCTCCTTAATCTTAAACTCACACATGCAAACTCAGTACTTGATGTAAACTTAACCTAAATGGCTTTCTCTTCAGGGAAGAAGAACAATTAAAGAACTAGCTGATAACCCAGTACATCAAATGCTTTCTTATGCAGAAGTCAGTGTGAGGACATTAAACTAGAAGAAGCCAGCAGCACCCCTTCCCAGTCACAAACCTCAATGGTCAAGAGTGGCCAATGACTATCTCCAAGACAGAAAATGCCACTTACTAAGGGAAAATGCCAGAAAAAGCCTAGGAGGAAGCTCTAAGTCAGCTCAGTAATAGGTCACTTATAGACAAAAGGGGAAGAAACCTATGCTAGAGGCCCTGTCTGAAATTCCAACTGTATGGTTGGAAAACACCAAAAAGAAGTAAAACACATTTGGAAATTGCTCAGCAACATGACTTACACTTACATGCTCCCTTGTCAGAGACTTGAGTAAAAGAGACATTGCTAAACCAGAAAGAGGGAAAACAAGCGCCATAAATATATCATATGGAGCTTCCAATCTTTGGTGCTTAGGGCATAATAAAAACCCTCAGAGTTATAAATGTAAGTTCTCAAGAGGCAATAAACATAGAAAAAGTAAAGGTAACTGCCTGCTAAGGTTAGAGCCCTGACCTTCATGCCATAACACTTCCATTTCCCCCTCCAAGCTACTTACAGGAATAACTGCGTAGACTGTATCTTTTGCTGCAAAATACTGCTGCCAAATCTGTACGAAAAAGAGAGGGTGTCTGTGACATGTGGGTAATCTTTTGAACCTGTGCCAAGAAATGGTGACAGCTTTTATTGCTCAGAGTAACATGCTATTTGATAACAAGGAAGAAAACCCAATGTAATGCTTTTATTACTAGCACATGATTACAAAAAAGATTTAATACCATCTACTCTTCTAGATGATTAAACTGTAACTCTTAATAACAAATTCCTGTCAGACAAATGGATTCCATGACCTTGTGAATCATTTCTCTCAAGACGTGCCTGTATGCAACAGACATGTTCTTTTCTCATACCTTCTCTTTTCCTTCCCAAAACCCATATTCCTCAGCCAACTGTGGGCTTCTCAGACAGCCAGAACATCAGTCATTCAGAACCCAGTGTCTGAAGTCAGGTGGACCTGGATGCAAATTCCAGCTCCAATCATTTGCTGACCATGCTACTTGAGGCAAATTACTGAAAATCACTAAATAACACCAATATAATCATAAGTAAAATAGCAATAATATCAACCTAACAGGATTATTGTGAGGACTAGTTGAAATATAGGTTTGTGCCTAGCACAAGAGAATTACAATGCAAACCAGAGCCAAGGTGCTCTAAGGGGAACAAAGAGGCACTTAACCCAAGTTAGGGAATGAGTGCCAGATGAGGGGATACTTGAACTGTATCCTGAAGAATGATCAGGAGTTAGCCAGGTGAACAAGGAGGCTAGGAAGATAAACAGGTAGGATAGAAGAGACACATTCTAAGCAGAGAATGACAGCATTAGCAAAGGCATAGAATGCAGGGAAGGCATCACAGCCAAGGTGACACCTGAGTGAGCTTTTGAAGAACAGGGCCACCCTCCTTTAGAGATGCTCTGCTTTGTCAACATTTTCATTAAGAATGGAGGGGGGCCCCCTAACTGAAAATACTAATCAAAGTATAATCTAACTAACACAGGGTACAGAAGGACTATTACCTCCCAGGACCTGGGCAAATTATTATCAATGCAGCCCAAGGCTGCTTTGCCTTTTTTTTTTTGTTTTTAATGTCAGACACGGTCTTTTCATTTTAACGACAGCGTATACTGCTATTTTTTTTAATCTATACTAGTAGATAGTTCATGAATCAACACTGAAATTTATAGACAGATAGATGTTTCTTAACATAATTGACCTTGGTTACTCAAATTATTTTAACAAACACAAATTTATGTCTAAAATTATAGGTCTAAATGATATTCATCATATGAATATCAAGCCTCCTGGGCCTGGCTTCTCTCTCCCCTAAAGAGTATGCTTGGTGTCTGCTTTCTATTGGCATCTCTTCCCAAAGACACAGTTTGAGGTCTCCTAGAGACTTTGCATAAGCCTCTATTAACACAAGTTAGAACCTTGTGCTGTTCTCGTCTGTGTCTGTGTCTGTCCTTCTACTAGGCTAAAACTCCTTGAGAGTAGGGGATTCTCTCATTTATTTCCATGCCTTGCATACAACCTGACATTTAATAGGTATTTAATAAATGCTTTTGCTGAAACAAATGATACAGCACCCAAAGGAAACTCATGGCAATTGGCACAACTTCCCATAAGGGAACAGGGTGCAGAGTCAAACAGACATGGGTTTGAGTTCCAGCTCTACCCTAAGTTACTTAATCTCTTGAAATTACAGTTTCCTCAGTTGTAAACTGGAAATAATAGCACCTACACTTCAAGGTAGTTATGAGAATTTAATGAAATAGTGCATGTGAAGCACTAAGTACAGTACCTGACATATAGTCTACTGCTTTTATTATTATTTTGATTTTCTCAATATACCTAAAATAATTCACGGAATTATAAGAAATGCCAATAAATAGCTTATTATAGTCTAATTAGAGAGAAAAGAATCACAGACATGAAAATGTAAATAGCAATGCAAATCAAGGTGTATGGAATGACCAAACAGGTAGGGATAGATCATGAGTGCTCTGAAGGAAGGTGTCCAGAAAGCTTCCAGAAGAAGGTCCTATAATAACAGAGGACTCTGAATGGCAAGCAAAGGAATACAGGAAGTCACTGAACATTCGCAAGCAGGTCACTGACATAATATTTATTTCTATTCATTTATTTAAAAACACAAATGTAGCACTTACTCTGTGCCAGGCACTGTTCTATGTGCTTTACAAATATGAACTCATTTAATTCCCCAAAGAACTCTATAAGTACTGTTATTACTACTATGAGATAAGTACTATTAATACTACTATTAGTATTATTATCTCCACTTTACAGAGAGGGAAACTAAGGCTCAGAGAGGTTAACTAACTTATCAAAGTCATTCACACAGTAAGTGGCAGAGCTAGGACTTAAAACTGGTGGCTTGGCTCTAGAGTCCGTGTTCTTTTTTTTTATTTTTTAAATATTTAATTTATTTATTTGACAGAAACAGAGAGAGAACACAAGCACGGCGAGCGGGAGAGGAAGAAGCAAGCTCCCCACTGAGCAGGGAGCCCGACTCGGGGCTCATCCCAGGACCCTGGGATCATGACCTGAGCCGAAGGCAAACGCTCAACCGAATGAGCCACCCAGGCACCCTAGAGTCTGTGTTCTTAACGAATACACTATGCTTTTTCATAATGAAAGCAGAACTTTAAGAGGATTCAACTGGTAAGGCTATGAGAGGTGGAGGAGCGGGGAGGAATGAGAGCAGGGAAACCTACTTAGATAGGTAGTACAGTAAGCCAGAACATAGTACTGATGATTTTAAATAAGACGTGGGCAACAGGAATGAAACAGAAGGGGGTATTGTGAGTTGATTAGACATATAGGAGTAAAATCAAGAAAGACAAGCTTTCTTATGCCATTATGTTTCATGTAACTGATCACTTTTGCTTTCTGTAACCACCTTTCATTTTGGCTAAAAAGAGGTATCAAGAAACGTATGCTCCTTTCTACTTTCAGATTTGGCTCACAGAGCACATGTTTTCATCAAGTATGCCAGCCCATTTTCATTTATTACCTGTCTTATTTCTTCTGCAGTTTTGTCTTTCACCATCTCAATGTTAAAGATTGAACTGAGAGTCTGAATGAGAAAATAAAAGGCAATTAACATCCACAATTAAGAAAAATACAACAGCTTAACTATCTGTAAGCCTTGTGGGAAGCAACAGGTCAGGACAGTGGAGCAGATCTTCAATAAGTACAGAACATGTATAAGAAAACCTGTATGCTCAGAGAAGTGAACCCCTAAGCCCAGGCAGGTTTTCACAGTGCTATTCCTGGGGAGTATCTAAAAGTACTTTCTAAATGCTTTACCCTCACTAATGAGCACCGCAGCATTTTGCAGCTGGTAAGAAAAGAAAATCTGGTTGTCACCTTTAACTGCTATTCTACTAGGGGTGGCTCCTTATTTGCAAATTAAATGAGTAAACATGCTTTGATTTTTTAAAACTACTTCCTATAGAAAGAAAGCATATCACCAGGATTTCCCTCATATTTCCTCCAGCAGCCCCAGGACCCACACTATGCTAGAGGTTATATCAAGGACATAAAAATTCATAGAAATATTTTTCATCTCCATAGTTGGAAAAAAAATCACAAAATCACAGAACCACAGTAAGTATGTTCAAATTTGCAGCCTCTTGTTATAGATGTTCCATATGACTTCAGACTTAGATCTTTAATTAGAAACCTACCTTGTCCTTAGTGAATCCTCTGCTCACAGGCTGTTTCCCCAGGGTGTCTGTCTGAAATACATGATGAGACAGGACATTTATCTGTACCTTACTCATAAGAAAAAGACCACCATACTAGTGAAGTGTACAATATCTCATTTAGTAATCAGACACTTGAAAACTCACTTTTCTCCATTCTATATAGTAACTGTACACACTGTTCTATGAGTTATTGTTTGTGAGACAACTTTTCTGTGACTAAGCTTTTGAGACACAGAGATGAGAAAAGATTTGTTAGTAACTACCACCTACCGGTACTTAGAGACCATATCCATACCTGCCACTATGGATATGAGGGACTCCCTCCCAGAATGAGGCCTGCTTGGGTTTCCTGTGCTCTGCTCTCTGATCTGCTCCTTGGTGAGCCATAAAGGAGGTAAGCAATGGAAAAATGTATTTTCAAAGGCTGCTTCTCATCTGTGACACACTTCTGATGGCAGGCATCCTCACCAGGCTGGTCTTTTCCAGCACTCAATCTTAATATTCCCTCTATCAAATTAGTGATTATTTCTTCTCCTAGCCTGCTATCTCGGATAAAGGCCACAGTCAAGAAATCCTATTATGAGGTTTCTGATAATAGGGATGGGTTGGTTCTAAGTCTCTCACTCAATTTCTCAGTTCAAGTCCATTCCTTTCAGGAGTACAATCTATACCTGGGATTCTGAGGCTAAAAAACACCGTCTGCATAAAATCCTGTCTTTTGTTATTCTGTGCTTCAAGGAATCCAAATCTTTCATAAATGATGCCCACAGAACTGGTACAAACAAATTAGACAAAAGTCTGGCATAGAAAAATCTGTTGGATACACCCTTGTCTTTTTGGTCATACCCCTACACAGTGGCAGCATCCTAATGTAGTCTGTCCTTCACAGGTAGACTTTCCAGAAAAAAGAGAATTGATTTCATTTTCATACCATTCACTTTCAGGTGCACTATGAAAACAAAACAAATGAAACCCTCCATTTGCACAGCTGTCTTCACCTTTTATTTTTTTATTTTTTATTTTTTAGATTTTATTTATTTACTTGACAGAGAGAGATAGCGGCAGAGGGAACACAAGCAGGGGGAGCTGGAGAGGGAGAAGCGGGCTGGAGATAGTCGATCTTAGGATGCTGGGATCACGACCTGAGCCGAAGGCAGATGCTTAATGACTGAGCCACCCAGTCACCCCACGACTTCACCTTTTAATCACTAAGCCTGGTATATTCTTTTCCCACAATGTCCCTCCAATCCATTCTTTATTTCCACTTGTACTTATAGAAATAACAAATTTAAGTTCCAAGTATAAGCTTATTGCATTTTAACCGAAGACACTACTTAAGAAACACCATTGTTTTATGATCAGAAAATGATGCCAATTAAATAATAACACAATACTTTCATATCAGATCAATTTTAAGACAATTCTGGAGATGTTAAAATGCAACAAATAAATGTGGGCTTTAGAACCAATGAAATATAGTAATTAAAATTATAGTTGAAAGTATGTGCCAAAAGTCTCAAGAGCACTTAATAAAGTGTTTATTATTATTTTTTAAATTTATTTATTAGAGAGTGAGAGAGAACGCACACACAGGGGAAGTGGCAGAGGGAGAGGGAGAAGCAGACTCTCCGCTGAGCAGGAAGACTGACTTGGGGCTCAACCCCAGGACTTTGGGATCATGACCTGAGCTGAAGGCAGATGCTTTAACTGACTAGCTATCCAGGGCGCCCCTTAATAAAACATTTAAATGGGTACTTTACTACTCCCGTATTGATGCTTTGGAAATCTCTGTGGACATCTTTTCTGTTATCACAACAGTTGACTGGATAAGGACATTCGTATTTATGGGAGGGGAAGCGGTGCCAGGAGCTGCGATCTTGTAAATGAATTCCACATAATAAAGAATTTTCGCTCATCCTGGACAATTTTTCAGTGTCTAGCCAGATGCCCTCATAAGTGAAAAACCTTTTTATAATTATTTGGGTCTAGGGACGCCTGGGTGGCTCAGTCGTTAAGTGTCTGCCTTCGGCTCAGGTCATGATCCCAGGGTCCTGGGATCGAGCCCCACATCGGGCTCTCTGCTCAGTGGGGAGCCTGCTTCTCCCTCTCCCACTCCCCCTGCTTGTGTTCCCTCTCTCGCTGTCTCTCTCTTTCCAATAAATAAATAAAATCTTAAAAATAAATAAATAAGGGCGCCTGGGTGGCTCAGTTGGTTAAGCGATTGCCTTCAGCTCAGGTCATGATCCCAGGGTCCTGGGATCGAGTCCCGCATCGGGCTCCCTGCTCTGCGGGGAGCCTGCTTCTCCCTCTCCCACTCCCCCTGCTTGTGTTCCCTCTCTCGCTGTGTCTCTCTCTGTCAAATAAATAAATAAAATCTTTAAAAAAATAATAATAATAAAATAAATAAATAAATAAATAAAAATAAATAATTATCTGGGTCTAGACTCTGTTTTGCTTTTCCTTCCTTTCTTTTTTTTTTTTTAAAGATTTTATTTATTTATTTGACACAGAGAGACAGCGAGAGAGGGAACACAAGCAGGGGGAGTGGGAGAGGGAGAAGCAGGCTTCCCGCTGAGCAGGGAGCCCGATGTGGGGCTCGATCCCAGGACCCTGGGATCATGACCTGAGCCGAAGGCAGACACTTAACGACAGGCGTCCCTCTTTCCTTCTTTCTTTTAACATGGCTTTAACAAACACTGAGTTTTCTAGAAATGCAACTAGTATATAACTTAAAAGAAGGCTGCACATTGTGGAATCTCATGAGGATCACTGATAACAATACCGCTCACGGTCTGGAAGTTTTTAAAAGTACTAATACAACACCCCTATACCAGTCAGTATTTGCTGCTTATATATTTATGGTAATTTCACATATAGGTGAGAGACTCTGATGACTGCATTAGTTTTCACAGCATAGTTGTGCTGAAGAACTTATATACTAAAGTTCACTCATAAAAATTTCATTTATATCATTCATTCATTTTAGAAATTTCATTCATATCATCTACTAAATAAGTATTTTATGAAAAAGTTCTTTCCTTGGGACATCTGGGTGGCTCAGTTGGTTTCAGCTCAGGTCATGACCTCATGGGTTGTGAGATTGAGCCCTGCATGAGCTCCACATCAGGGCTCCACTCTCAGTAGGGAGTCTGCTTGAAGATTCTCTCCCTCTGCCCCTCCCTTCATTCTTACATGCACTCAAGCACAGTGCACACTCTCTTCTCTCAAATAAATAAATAAATAAATCTTAAAAAAGTTTTTGGGGTGCCTGGGTGGCTCAGTCAGTTAAGCGTCTGACTTCGGCTCAGGTCATTATCTTGGGGTCCTGGGATCAAGCCCTGTGTCGGGATCCACATTCAGTGGGGAGTCTGTTTTTCCCTCTTCCTCTGCACCTCCCCAGCTCATGCTCTAATAAAATAAATAAATAAATAAATCTTAAAAAAAAGTTCTTTCCTTCATATGACAGCTAGGGCATTATATTGATGCCCCCCCCCCTCCGAAATTATGTCTACTAGTGGGTTACATTGTCTAAATTTCATTTCAGGGTACAAAATGGAGAATTAAAAATATTTTTTACAAAAAGGGGATGTTGGAGGGCTCCTGGGTGGCTTAGTCAGTTAAGCTTCTGACTTCGGCACAGGTCATAATCCCCGAGTCCCGGGATCAAGCCCTGCGTCGGGCTCCCTGTTCAGCAGGGAGTCTGCTTCTCCCTCTGCCCCTCATTCCGCTCTTGTGCTCTCTTTCTCTCTCAAATAAATAAATAAAACCTTTAAAAAAAAGGGGGGGAGATGTTGGGTCTCATGTGGTAGGGAGCCAATGACTCAGAGCAAAGAAAAGGCTTTGCGAATAGAGTCATTAGCCCCCTTCTATCTAGCTAGATGAGAAAGACAATAAGTCATTATTTACCCAAGCGTTGTCATAATTTAAGCTCCATCCTGACTTATGTTTGCATCTTGTCATCATGAAGTTGAATTTCTAAGTCTGTTTACAAAAGGGGGCAAAGAGCTTTCCAATGTCATACTTAAAGTTTCTAATATAGTAATATTTCCAAGAGCTACTGATTTGTAACCTTGGCACTATAAATGTTTACTATAGGAAACTACATATGTTAAAATATTTGTAGTAGAGACTTGTTTGTTCACATAAAGTTGTAAACTATGTTTGTCATAGGAGGTTGAATTTGCTCCCCAACCTTGTAATGATTAACCCAATGACTTGCTTTTGTTCTTATGAACTCAAACAGTGATTAAAAGACCAAGTGGATTCTCTTAAAATTTAGAATACCCAAGGCAAAAAAAGTTACTGCCCAAATTAAATAAATATCTTTCATCCTAAACACAATGTAGAATCCCAATTTTCCACTGTATGTTATTTCAGGCCCAAACAGCCCACACATGATTACTGCATATCCTTCCTGGTATTAGCTGCTCCCACTCCAATTTGCTCTGTGTACCACCCTAGGTTAGTATTTTTCAAATCACAGGTTGTGAAATCAATTTACTGGACTGTGGCCAAAGTTTTTTTAAAAGAAAAAAAAGTGCATTGCATGTAGTAAAAATAAGCATTGTTTTGTAAAAACTCTGCTTCAGTTATAATCATACACATGTGTATGTACTGAACTACAGTGTAAAATACATTTCTCACTGTGGATCATGATCAGAAAGTTTGAAAAGCACTGTATTAGATTTCAACATGCTTTTCCCCAGCTTTGATTCTTGTTTAAGGATAAGAGCAGCTTTTAAGCACTTTTTTGTCCCGGATCTCTATAGCCTGCTGCCAGGTATGCTTTGCCTTGACCATTCTACCGCATCCCCCAGGAGCATGGACTGCCTTTTTCATCTCTCTATATCTCTACCATGACCACAGTACTTCGCCAGAAAGAGCAGGATACCATTTATGGATGGAGACTGAGCTGTGTAGAGAGAGGCTACATTCAGTTCATCCAGCTGACCCATCAGTGAGCCCACTCCCAGGTTAGGGCTGGTGGGCTCACCAGCACACTGGTGAGCCAATAACACAAAGAGGGGGCAGGTCTTACCTTCTGTTCTACACATTTGATAAAGTCACCTTGCCTGGAGTGCCCCACCG
The DNA here is from genome assembly GCF_002201575.2 of Neomonachus schauinslandi. NCBI lineage: Eukaryota > Metazoa > Chordata > Mammalia > Carnivora > Phocidae > Neomonachus > Neomonachus schauinslandi. The sequence continues at coordinate 36,054,967 of NC_058406.1, forward strand.
GCTGCTTCTGAAACTCAATGCGCTTTTCCAGTCGGGATTCAAAAACAGCTGGATCAGACCTGATTAAAGGTAAACCAAAAGTGAAACCACTTGGGACTTTTTGAATTTCGAAATAACAAAGCATCATGTTGCACTTCCAGAGAGAGAGGACACAGGCATTCAAAGGCTGAAGGATTTGCCTATAAATCAAGAAAGTGGAAAAAGAAATCCAGTTATTTAACTACTGTTAATCTTCAAGGGTCCTGTGTAACATGCTATTTCCTAGGGTGATGCAGACCTTGGTCCCACAGGTACTTATACTCTGGGTACTTGGAATTCAAATCCTCAAGATGGGAAGGGGACTCTGAAGTCATCTTGCTTGATCGTCCTTCTCAGGCAGGAATCCAACAGCACTCCCAGTGAGTGTCAAGCTTTTGCTTGAACACATCTAGTTCCTGGACATCTTATTCACCCCACAAAAAGGTTAAACATCTGTTTATTCAGATGCAGGTGATTCAGAGGCTTTAAACCGCATAGTTTGTAGGAAAAGATTTAGCACCTGAGTTTCTCCCTGACTCTCTCTCCAAAGAACTTGCTCCTGTAGACGAAACATCAGAACCTGTCCTTTATGTCAAAATGAGCTGGTCTTCAGGCCTGAAGTCCAGGTTGGGGCTGTCATCCTTGTTAAGAATTCTTCAGGCTGTGTAGCCAACGATGTGATATTTGGCATCGTACACTTTGATGAAGACATCATACAGGGATTACAGCTCCTGGGCCATGAGACCTGTAGTGTCACAGGTGTGGTCTGCAGGATTCAAGGACATCCTGATCACTTCTCTGGTGGAGTGCTTCCTGATCAAGACATTGTACGGGGCCCCTCTTTCATAAAACTCAGTTCCGGAGGAGACATTAAACACTACTCCCTTCATGCTATTACATGGGCAGATCTTCTTCCTCCCCTCCATAGCAGGCCAGTAACTCAGTGCGGAGTCATTCCAGGGGGCCTGTCCTGTGGGGTGTGGCACCTGCTGGGGCTGCAAATGCCAGGACCAGGGTTAGTGCTGCAAGCATCCACAGTCACACCTGCGCCTGCCATGCTGAGTGGATAGAGTGAGAGGCGGCCTAGGCATTGGAGTCTGTGCATTCCCACTTTGGACATCTTTCATTATTAAAACATTCTGAGCCTAAATCTATCCATCTATATCTTTCACACTCAGGAACAAGAAAAAATGTCTAATCCCTTTTATTTGAGTACTTGGAAATTGCTATTATGTCACCCCCTAAAGTTTTCTGTAAGTTGAATTTCCTTAGTTCTTTTGGCCCCTCTTCATATGTGATTTGTGAGTATTTCCTCACTATAAACCTGCTCTCTGGACACCCTCCAGTTTGTCCACATTCTAGATATAGTAGGCCTGCAGCTAGATCAAATACTCCCAATTCACCAATGCAAAGTGTGATGCAAAAATCTAGATACTAGGCTGAAGGAGTCAAGAGGGCACACAGCCTTGTCCTGCTATTGGCTCACATCAAACTTGTGTCTGGTGCTCCAAGGGCCTAGGTTTTAGTGAATATAGAGAGACTGACAGATGCTACAGCATGAAAACCTTGTGTGGAACACTAAGGAATATGGAGATTATCTAGAGTCAGTGAGGGTGCTTTGGAACGCTCACTCTTTGAGACAGCAGTATGTGTAAATATTGATGGGAATGAGCTGGTGGGGAAGGAGAGTAAAACCAGCCATTAGTTGGTTCATGAATAAGAATGAATGGCAACTGTAAAGTATTCAGAGTATACGCAGACAGCTCTCCTAAGATGCTGCCTGTGAAAGGGATCCATGAGAAAAGGCTGGAGGGGAATGTAGGTCAAGGAAAGGTTTTAAAGAAGAGAAATCCTTGAGTATATTTGAACGCTGCTGGAAAAAGGGCAAAAAATACTCATTCCTTTATTCTGTCAGTTTTTTCAAAAAGGGAAGAAAGATCACCACAGCAGCAGTGAGATGGACTGGGGTGGAAGTGGGGAAGACTAGCTAGAGGATGACTGCAAGAGTCCAGAAGATGCTGGAGGAGGACATTAAGGTCATGGAAGTGGAGATGAGACAGAACTCAAAGAAGTAACAGTATGCAGTTTTTGGTTACCCTTCTAAGACAACTGCCTGCCTACCCTGCCAGACTCTCTCCCAAGCCCCTCTAATTTTCACCTTTCATCTCCTTCAGCTCTTTCCACTTTAACTCTTCAGACCCTCCCTTGGTCCCCTTGCACCCACCTCAAGCCTCTTATCTCCAAGTCCTTTTATCTGGAAGCTGAGGGGTAGTGTTAGGAGCCCTGGATCCCAAATCAGATGAATCCCAACCAGCTGTGTGACCTCTGGCAGGTCGCCGCCGCTCTCTGATTCTGTTTCCTCCTCTTAATGACAGGGTTGGTTCAACGGATGATCCATCTGTGACTCCATTAGTCTTTGATGTCCTGCTCCCTCCCCCAACCTCCTTTCCTTGTAGTCAGGGCTATAGCTAGAAGCCTAGGAACCCGAGCTCTAGGCCAGGCCTCAGTGACTCAATATGTGACCTTGAGCAAGTCAAGTCCCTTCTCTGGAAGGCTCTATGTTCCCGTTTCTGTAATCAGGGCAGGTCTGTTGGAACCGTCTACTTCATCAGGGCCGACACAGGATTCCACCTCAGCGTTTTGAGAACTAGAGCACAAGGAAAGACAACTTGGGGGAAGAGGCAGGACTTTGCAGACACTCATTTCTGAGACTAGCTGTGTGATGTTAGCAAGTCACCTTGCTTCTCTGAGCCCACAGACACATCATCTACAGAGTGCGGAGAGCAACCGGGCCCCACGTCGCGGGGTTGTTCTAAGCACTGAAGGCGTCGGATCCACCAGAAACGTGGGCCGCGCGCCCCCCTCCCCGCCCACCGCCGGTCGGCCGGGATCCGCACCTGCGCAGCTGCTGGATCTTGTCCCGGTAGCGGTCGTAGAAGGGGTTGGCCTCGAGCTCGGCCCCGACCCCGCTGCCGTCGGCGCCCCCCGCGGGCCCGCCAGAGCCGCGGCGCACCGGGAACACGCGCAGCTGCGCGGGGGACACGAGCCCCAGGCCTAGGGCGCGGCTGCGCACGGCGCACAGTCCCCGGTACAAACCGGCCACCTGCAACACGGCCGGTCCCGTGCCACCCGCCGCCGCCGCCACGGCAGCCATGGCCGCCCCCTCCTCCTCCTCCGGCGCGTCGGCCTCAGCCCGCGGCCCGCGCGCCTGCTCCATCGCGCTCTGGGTCCGCTGCGCCCCGGCTCCGGCACCGAGGTTCCGCGCGCGGAAGGTTCCGGGCTCTGGGGAAGGCGAGGCGGGGCGGGTAGGAGGGGGGCTCGCGGCTCGGCCGCGGAGCCGCGCGTTCGGCCGCTCGCCCGGCCCCTCGGGGTGCCGCGGCCCGTCTCCTTCCCCGAGCCTGCCCGGCTCCACGCCTTCCCGCTCGGGCCCAGCAGCCTCTGCGCTCCGTCTCCTCCACTCCCTCTGCTTCCTGACATCCACCTTGAACTCCAGCCAAACCTCCTCTCCAAAGAGACACCTGGGTCTGTCCTAACAAGTCTTGATTTTGGCTGTTTTTGATCCTTGTAATGCTCTACCACCATCTTCTTCATCCCCTTGAACCAAGCGGGAATTACTGGGGTCAGACACAGTGACATCTACATCTCTGTGTCTCACCTTCTCCCACCATAGAGGGCCAGCCCTGAGGCAAGCCCACTACAATGGCATGATCAGTTTGCCTTCGTGGAAGTCCTTCCTGTCTGGGTCTTACGTGGTAGAAACCCCTCGTGAATGGTGGACTCCTCTGGGGTAGGGTCAGAGCCTTCAACTCTTCTCAGTACAGCCTGCACTCATGGGGGTTGGTCCTAGGCCCTGGCCTGTGCTAGAAGTAGTGTGGTGGACTCGGAGATTAGTAAGTCCTTCGACTGTGCTGACCTATACCTGCCTCAGGATCCTTGCACTGGCTGATGATCCCTCTGCTTGGATCTGCATGTGGCGGCCTCCTCATCATTTATGGCTCAGTTCATAAGTCGGCACCTCAAAGGAACTTTTCTTGATGCATGCTATCCGTTTATATTCTTTATCCCGTTACCTTATTTTATTTTCTTCATAGCAGTTATGACTATTCTTAGGTATTTATTTCCTTGTTTACTAATTCATGGATCTTACATTCTAGTGGGATGAGAGATAACAAACAGTTGACCCTTGAACAACACTGGTTTCAATTGCGCAGGTCCACTTACACGTGGATTTTTTACAACACTGTTAATGTGTTTTCTCTTATGATTTCCTTAACATTTTTCTTTTCTCTAGCTTACTTAATTTGTAAGAATACGGTATATGGGGGCGCCTGGGTGGCTCAGTTGGTCAAGCGTCTGACTCTTAGTTTTGGCTCAGGTCATGATCTCAGGGTCCTGGGATTGAGCCCCTGTCGGACTCCATGCTCAGCACGGAGTCTGAGTCTCTCTTCCTCTGCCCCTCTCCCCCCTCTTGTGTGCACGCACTCTCTCAATAAATCTAAAAAATATATAATAATTTATATATGCATAGTATGTGGGGTTTTTTTTAAAAGATTTTATTTATTTCTTTGACAGAGAGTGCACGCAAGCACAAGCAGGCAGAGTGTCAGGCAGAAGCAGGCTTCCAGCTGAGCAGAGAGCCTGACACGGGGCTCGATCCCAATGACCCGAGCCAAAGGCAGACGCTTAACCGACTGAGTCACCCAGGCGCCCGCATAATATGTGTTAATCAACAATTTCTGTTATTGGTAAGGTTGCTGGTCAACAATAGGCTATTAGTAGTTAAGTTTGAGGGAGTCAAAAGTTGCAGATGGATTTTCACCTGTGCAGGGGTCATAGTCCCTAATCTCCATGTTGTTCCAGGGTCGATTGTAATGTTATGTGAGGATATATGCTATGCAGAAAAACGGAGCAGGCTAAGAGAGAGATACGGGGACCCTTGAGCAGAATGCCGATGGAAATGAGGGAATCATCTGTCTGGGTATCTGGGAGAAGGGCCGTCCAGATTGAGGGAACAGGGAGTACAAAGGCCTTGATACAGGAGCATGCTTGCCCTACCTGTGGACAAATGAGATAGGAGAGCGAGTGTAAGGGGAACCTGGAGGGAAATCTGAGCTGAATAGTGTCCCCAGTCACACATCGGTGGGGGGTGGGGTTATAAAGGGGGAAGTAATTAAATGGCGCCAGTAGCTGAGCTAGGCCCAGGGGTACAACCTCAGGGAGGCAGACTTGGGCTTCATTAGGGAAGGGCTTTCTAACTGAGCTGCCCCAGGAGGTGTGGCACGTCACACTCAGGTGAGTCCTGCGGCGCTGGCTGCTGGGTGGGGGACATCTACCCCCAGGGCTCAAGCATCTGACTGGAGCTGGACCACACAACTGTCTAGGTCCCTTCAAACTGGACATGATGGGATTTGGGGAAGCCAACAGAAACAACTGTCACGGAGTCAGGGGAACTGAACTGGGCCTTGAAGGATAAGTAGCTGTTCAGTCCAGGGAAGTGGGAAGGGCACTCCTAGGTGGAGGAGCAGTGTGAGCAAAACTCTAGAGATGTGAATAGGCTGGGTCTGTTCCAGAGTCTGGCCTGGTCAGAGGGCAAGGTGTGTGAAGGATACGGAGGACGGTGAGGCTGGAAAGAGAGGTAGGGCTGGATGGTGGGGCACTCCTACAGGGCCTGATGCCCAGGAAACACTTGCTAACACTTGTTAGTTAGAAAGGTTATAGAAGTCTTGAGGGTGGGGCGCCTGGGTGGCTCAGTCAGTTAAGTGTTTGCCTTTGGTTCAGGTCATGATCCCAGGGTCCTGGGATGGAGCCCCGCATCAGGCTCCCTGCTTAGCGGGGAGTCTGCTTCTCCCTCTGCCTGCCACCCCCGCCCCCCGCAGCTTGTGCTCTCTCTCTCTTTCAAATAAATAAAACCTTAAAAAAAAAGGTCTTGAAGGCAAGGCTGCCCAAAGCTGTGTATGCTCCCTGCCCCACTCCTCCCTGGCAACAGGTATCCATCAACTGTTTCTTGAAGCCCAGAAACATGGATAGACCCCTGGGACACCTGGGGGCTTCTCTGTGGGTTTACCATAAGAGGTGGGGGGCAGACAATTCAGTGGGTGGGTCAGTCCCTGGCAGCAGAGACACACACTAGGCCTACGAGATACCATTGGATAGAGTCCCTTCCTTCCATCAACCCAAGACTTCACAAGCACTGCCTCTAGAATGTTTAATGCTCAGAACCCAGTGACCTCACCTTTAGGGAACAATGGGACTAAGCATTCCAGGGCCTTCTATTGGCTGGGCAGACGGGTAGGTGAGCTCCCTCTCCCCAGAGCCATCAGCTGGGGACCAAGGCTTGACCTTATGGATTCCCAGCAGGAGGACCTGAGCCTCCCTGGTGGTAAATGCCCTTCCAGTCCCTGCCTCTTGCCTTGTGCCCTTAGTGTGGGGCAGACACTCAGGGAAGACTTTTTACGTGGATGGGTGGTGGCCTGTATGGAGGAGTGCTAAGCAGTTAGGCTATACTTTCCTCTAGAAAACTAGGGATTGGGGGCAGAGATGTTTCTCTGCTGAACCAGAGAGGGGTACAATGAATACCCTAGGACCATGACAGCTGAATGGATAAGGGGTATGGTGGAATGGGATGGGACACTGGTGTCCCCGTCCCCTATAAACTTACTTCCTTGATGGGTTTTGCCTTTAGTAAGGCTTCTCAATCAGATGGATTGGATGGGTCCAGGGTTGGGAACAAGAGGCTTGACCAAGTCTGGGCAGGTCATGGCCCCTCTAGACCTAGCTTTCCTGATCTGTAAAGGGCTAAAGGTGGCCTCTTAAGCTCCCTGGAAATCTAGCATTGACTGAATAAGAGATTGATGAGGCAAGTCAATGAGGAGGGAAGGGGGAATGGAGAAAGTAGTTAAGAGGATGGGATAATTGATGAATGGGATAGGGAGAGGAATGAGAAATAGCTCAGGCCCCAAGTTAGAGCTATCAACCAGCTTGCCTCTTTTTCTTTCTTGCCTCAGTGTGGGTCTCACTGTATTTCGGATTCCTGGGGCTGTGTTCTGTGGTAACCGGCGGCTGCATTCTCTTTCTGCACTGGAGGAAGAACTTGCGGCGGGAAGAGCGTGCCCAGGAGTGGGTGGAGGTGATGAGGGCCGCCACGTTCACCTACAGCCCGCTGTTGTACTGGATTAACAAGCGTCGGCATTATGGCATGAACACAGCCATCAACACGGGCCCTCCCCCTGCTGTCACCAAGACCGAGACTGAGGTCCAGAATGCAGATCCTCTATGGAATTTGGACATACCGGCGGGCAGGAACTCTGCCGCCCAAGACAGCAGCCCCAAGGTGGAGGCCCCTGCCCCGCTACGACCTCCGCGGCAGCCCCTACCTTCGCCAATGCTGCGGTCCCACACCAGCTCCCCAGTCCCAGTTCCCGTCTTCCAGGAGGTGCCCTTTGCCCTTTCCCTGTGCAACCTGCCCCCAGTGCTGAACCACTCAGTCTCCTACCCTTTGGACACTTGTCCTGAAAGGAACGTCCACTTCCATTCCCTCCCCACTATGGCCCATGGAGACCGCTGCTTCAGTGCCAAGCCTTTTGCTTCAGAATTATAGTTTCCTCTCACTGAGGGTGGGAGCTGGAGGTATCAGGGGCAGAGCAGGAAAATGGAGCTAACCCCAGGAAGGTGGTACTGACACAGAGGCCAGAGCCCATCTGGATGTCACATTATGAAAGACTGAGAAAAAGCCCAAGGCTCCCTTGTGTCTCATTTGTCATTAGGAGGGCAATGTCCTTCCCGTTTGATGGGGGCACTTTGCAAAAAGAGCTGAAGGTCATAAATGGGAACCAGAGAGTTGGCTGTGGGGAGACACAGAGAATCAGTAAACATGAGCTCAACATCCCTCTATTCAGTATTTTAAGACCAAAAACGCATGCTAGACCATGGGCCAGGTACCCAGTGGCACTGCTGTTCTGTGGGACATTTAGCACAGCTGCCACAAGAGTGAGAGCTGTTGGGGGTGCGTGAGCCATGGCAATTCACAGTGACTGTGTCACATGCAAAACAAGTCATTGTGAGATCCGTGAGCCACACTGCATTGCTGGCTGAATTGCATTCTTTATTAATATTGATGATGCAGAGTTCTTTTATGGTCGTCTCTACATTATGTCTAATACAAGAAAACTGCCAAATGGACCTCACAATCCTCCACTTATAAATGAGGAGACAGGTTCCAAGGGCATATTGTTTTTATACTGCAGAGCTAGGTCTCAAATTTACATCTGCCTGGCATCAAAGTTCTTGGTCTTCTCAGCATACACCATGGTGTCCTTTCCCTAATGATAAATCTTGTTAGAAAACACTTGGCAAATGTTTGTGTTTGTGTGTGCACGTGCATGTCTGCAGGGCATAATTAACTTGGTCCATGAATTGGCTTAGGAGGAGGGCAGGTCATTGAACCCTCTAAAATTACACAGAAAATTAATTTTTTTAAATCTTTATCAAAGGGATCCATGGACCTTCCAAAAGTTAATACCCATTATAGGGGATATTTTTGTGCATTTTGGAAACAATCCTAAAAGGAGAGAATACTGGCTTTTGGTCCCACTCTGAAGATAAGAAAGCCCAGGGGTGCCTGGGTGGCTCAGTTTGTTAAGCCTGCCTTCAGCTCAGGTCATGATCCTGGAGTCCTGGTATTGAGCCCAGAGTCCCTGCTGATCAGGGAACCTGCTTCTCCATCTGTCTCTGCTGCTCCCCCTGCTTGTGCTCTCTCTCAAATAAATAAAATCTTAAAAAAAAAGAAAGCCCAGTTCCACCCCGGGATATAAATTTTCCCCTTCACTTTGGGAATGAGGAAATAATCTGACCATATTTGTAAATGAGCTAAGCTTTATGTCTTCCCTGAAGGGAAAGGCCACCCAGATCGTGTATGTTTGCTTATGTGTGTATAATCCTAGAACCCTAGCAAACGTGTAATTTTTCTCATTTTTTTTTTTTCTGTGTGTGAAAAAGCCCCAGCCCCTATATGACCTTTCTCTTGGAATGGGTTTCACCCCCCACCCCCTGTATAAAAAGGCAGTGGAACATTCCTTGTCAACACGCTCTTCCACTGAATCTTAAAAAAAAACTCCAAGAACCAAAAAAACAACAAAAAAAAACCCAACTAACCGACCAAACCAAAAAAACCCCCAAACGCAAAACACCAATGGAGACCCAAGTGGAGCTTGGCTGATACAGAGAGGGGAAGGGACTCCCTCTCCCCTTACCACCCCCCACAACCCTGCAGATGCCCAAGCAGCAGCCTTCACTTTTTCAGGCTAGATACTGCAGTTCTTAAGGCAGATTCTTCACCATCTGTTAGTTCTTGCTTTCAAAAGGAGAAAGGAGTCTATACAAATAGGGATCAAAGCAGATTTTTGTTTTCTTAGTAACTGAAGGTATGGCGGGGGAGGGGGGAACCTTTAATCACAGACACTGGGAGAAAAAGGAAGTATTTTATTTAGATAAATTAAAATAGCTGTATTACTGATATGAAGTAAGCAAAGCTCAAGTCAGAGACCTTGAATTCACTCTCCAAACAGAACCAAAATTGCTCATACATTACCAAAATAGCTCCACTAAAGCAAAGTAGATTTACATTTCTTAATATGAGAAAACAACAAGGTAGGTTAGGTTCGTATAACAAACAATACACACTCTATAAAGTCTCAGGAATACCCAAATGTGTTCTGGTTTGGATATGAAAGAAGGGACCACATCTAGCTGGTGTTGGTAAGTAAGCCAATGAGGTGTGTAGCAAACAAAAGCTGTCACTAAAAACAACTCAACAGCAGGCCATTATGAGTATGAGCCCATCACACTCAAAGTCTTCAACTGTGACCGCAAGACCAGCAGTGGGAAGTGGGGGCAACGGAGTTGCGTCCAGCAAAGCAACATAAAGTGAGGAAACACCACTGGCAGGAAAAGTAGCCAGCAGCAGGTGAAGGGTGTACTGTCCTAGGTGCCAGGTCCCTCTCTGCCCTTAAGAGGACATTACCCTTATCCCTAAGCCAGGTTCTCTATTCCTTTGATTCTTCTCTTCCTAGAACACCTTTTTGGTCCTCTGATTTATAGGGAGGCTCTTGAAGTAAACATTATCCCAGACAGTACAGGCAAAAGAAAAGAAGGACCGAGCAGCTGTGCTTTGGGTCACTTAAGAAAGCCTCAGCAGAAGCTGCCAGGGGGAAAAGGTGAAAGTATTTGAAACAAACAGCAAAACCCAATCTTCCTCTCAGAGCTGAGATAGGAGGCAAGGAGGCTTGAGTACAGCTCAAAAGTCACAGGTTGGGGAAGTTCAGACAACTTTCAAATAAAACTCCCAAATAAACACCGAAGAATAGGCTCATCAAACTCTTAAGCCAATGAATCTCCTCAACCTGATGCCCTCGTTCTGCCTGGAAGCTAGGGCAGCAGCACGGCAAGGGTAGTCAGTCTGAGAGTGTGGCCAGAAGACCTCTGCCTGATGTGACAGCAATTGGTACGGTCCAGCTAGCTCCAGGATGATGCGAACCAGCTGAGCTCGAGGTGGGACAAACAGGTGAGAAACTGAAAAACAAAACTGCCTTCTCCAGGTGTAGCTATCTGATACAAAAGAAAAGTACAGACAACAAAGACTTAAGCGGTCCTCAGAGTATCTGCCTATGAATTAAGAATTTGAAACTAAAATGGACAAGCTACATTACCCTCAAGTATATTTCATATAAATCAGTTCTCAAAAAAATACCTTCCAGGTACAGACATACTATTTATGGTACAGTATATACAAATATAGCAGTATAGTTCAATTTATTGCTAGAATTTTATTTGGTTGTTACAAAATCTATAAGGGTATATATATTTAAAAAGGGGGGAGGTGCAAGGAAGGCAGCCAGAAGAAAAAGAGTGGTCTTCAAGTTACCTAAAATGCCAGGCTAACTTTATGCTATATTTTAACCTTTCCAAGAAAGAGAAATAGCTCAGGTAGGCAAAAAAATGTTTTTTTTTTTTTAAAAAAAGAGAAGCACAAGCCAAATGAGGTAAGCAGACACATTCATGGGAAAAGACTTCATCTTGCTTTAACTAAATGTTAATACTTTCAGAAAAAAAATCAAAGTTAGCCAACACTAAACTGAACACTACATAAAGAAAAAAACCAGCCCTTAAATGTTTAAAGGTGCTCGATGGCATCCCTGGGTAACAGGGGAACTTGGATGAAGTGAAAATGGAAACGAGCTCTACTAAAGTCTGTGCCATGAAAGCTCTAGTTTCTCCCTGACTTGGCCTATATATAGAACAGTTAAGTTCCACAACATTCTTCCTTTCGTGTTGCCCAAAGCCTGCGTCTAAGAACAGCACAGCACACACACAGGTGACACAGACGTGTGATTCCTTCCGGTCTGGGGACCTTTTGTACTAGGCCTACGGAAGTATTTAAAGGGAAGAGTAGTACACTTGCTTGTTAAGAGATTTGAAAAACCTTGCTGCCATCGTGTGATGCCCCCCTGCTCCCCAGGCCTACTTGATATGGTTCGGCATCCTCTGGACACAATGCCTCTAGCTACTTCTGAGCTGACACCTGTAAGGGAACCTGATGTGATTTCATGTGCTGCATTTCACAACCCCTTTGGCTTTAGCCCACAGAGGAACATACTACGTTCTTCTTGGTAGGCCTCCAGGTAAAACGTCAAGGAGCTTCCTGGTCACAATGAGGGGCAAAGCTATGCCCTAAAGCCCCTCCTGGGTAGCCGGTGGAGACAGTGAGCTGAGGAGCGCAGCCCTGCCATTCAGAATGGAGCCTGCACCAGAGGCGGCCGCCAGCTACAGCTAAGAGAGGTTTGAGTGGGCGGGTGGGGGAAGATAATCGAGCTCACTCAGTGGGGAAAATGTAGCTCCCCAATGCATAACTGTTTATGCTCATAAACCCTGAAATAGGATTAAAAGTGAAAAAACCCCCAACAAGGCTTCTCTGGTTCACAGGTTGGGATCAGCCGAGGGGACAGGAACAAACAGCCAGAATCTTACTTTTCTGAGCCAGGAGGCAGCACTGTCCTTACAGGGTCACCTCCCCAAATCTATTCCTCCAGCCTCCAAGGCAAACGCCACAGCAGCACCTGAAGGAGGTGCCTTAAGGAGACATGGACACAGCTTCAGCTGTTACCAACATTAGCGATTTTTAATAACAAGTCATTTGTTCACAGCCTGTTTCAAACCATTCTTCCGACTTCCCACAAAATATGCACAATTCTTTCTTTCATTTTAAATATTTACAAACAGAAAAGGTCTAGCTTTTAAAAGAAAGACATTTTCTGAGTCTGTATAAAGTGCAGCTAATTTAAGGCAAATTTATGTGAAATATAAAAGGTGGCTTATTCTCTCTATATACACACTTTCCAGTTTTAAAAGATAAGGTTTCCTTCCCTAAAAAAAAAAGGAAAGAGAAAAAAAAAGAGGGCTTGACTTTTTTCCTGGCAATTTTGAAATTAAGATCTTACTGGTTGTAGGAAATCATAGATTTCTAAATATCATATAGGTAACATGGCCTTCTTTTTTAAAAAAATAACTTTTCTTTATAGCTTTTTCAAACAAGTTAAAAGGTGGCAATGTGTCTGCTACAGTAGTTTGGAGGACTGGAGGATCGATGGGCTGTTTGTGTTAGGTGAGTAGGTATTAGGTAGTCCTGGGTATATACCCATTTCTAAAATATGCCTGATGAGGCTAGACACCTAAAGCTACCCTTAGCTCCAGGAAAGAGTATCTTCCATCGCCATCAGAATCAAATGCTCTCAAAGTCTCTAGTTCTGGCACAGCAGAACCTAAGGAGTTCCAGATTTCCTGGTAGGTCAGTTTCCCATCCATGTCCTGGCCAGTCTTGTGGAATAAATCCTGAAGATCTGTTAAAAAGGAATTACAAAAAAATGAGTATGTCTATACATATAGCTAAATTTACTCAACAGTTTAAAAAGGAGCCTCAGCTGAATGCAAAGTACTAAAAGCTATTTTGCGGACTCTGTTTCCAAAAGGTAAGGCTTACTATCTCACTAAATCAGAAAGACCAATTCTTTACCCTTTAAGAATGAGAGAAACACTGGCACTATCCTTCCAAAACAGAAGCAGCGACAGATGATCACAGAGAAATGAATGGGCTGGCATTCTCTCTGTCCAAGGCTTTCCTTTTAGATTTACCAGATTCTATTCTTATGTTGAATGGGTAAAAAGGACTGGAGAGGCCTTAAGAGCTAATGACAGGAGCTGAGCCCGTAAAACAGACTGTTAGTCAGAGGTACCATATCACCCAGCAATTCCACTCCTAGGTATATACTCAAAAGAAATGAAAACATATCCCCACACCAACACTTGTACATGAATGTTCATAGCGGCATTATTCCTAATAGCCAAAAAGCAGAAACAATCCAAATGATGAATGGATAAAATGTAGTATATCCATACAATGGAATATTATTTGGCCATATAATGGAACGAAATACCGCTACATGCTACAACATGGATGGACCCTGAAAACATTACGCTAAGTGAAAGAAGCATGTTGAAAGAAGCATGGATATGAGGCCATGGATCATATGATTCCATTTATATGAAATACCCAGAACAGGCTCCAAAGATTTTGGTTGAACGATTAGTGGTTGCCAGGGGCTAGGGCATGGGGGAATAGGAAGTGACTATTTAATGGGTACAGGATTTCTTTCCAGGATGATAAAAAAATGTTCTGGAATTAGATGGTGGTGAGGGTTGTACAACATGTGACTATACTACAAACCACTTAATTATACATTTTAAAAAGGTGAATATTATGGTATGTTAATTTTATCTCAATTAAAAAAAAAGCAAAGGACTACAGATCTCTTCGAAGTGATATTACAGTGTATATGAAGCATCAGGCACCTGTGTGCTCTTTCTCTCTCTCCCAGCTAAGAGAGAGAGTAGTATCACCCATTGATCTGTAGCTTCTTTTCAATTTCGAAGGTAGTATTTGAGCCAAAAGGATTGGACAGTTTCTATCAACAGTCTCTTCTGGTATTTTCTCAAAGGCCCATAATAAAAAGGACTGATTACTTACATAATGTTTTAAAAGGACTTGATTGTGTCCCCACAGAATGACTTAATAGATTTTGTCTCTAATACCAGAAGACAGTCAGAGGCTTCTGTTTCTTTAGAAGTCTTCCTAAATCCTTTTCCTCTCTTCATTTAGTCAACCCCACACCTAGATTCTATAGGCCTCCTGCTGTTTGGTACTTAGGAAGAATGCAAATGGCCTGAAGGGACAGAAAGCAGTTGCAATACAAGGTCAATCAAGGAGTTTTGAGCTTTTGAAGAAGGCCCTACCTTCAGTCCTGAGACAGATCCAGTGAAGCAGCTAGAGAATCTCAAAAGCTCTGAAAGCCAGGAAAAGCAGGTGGGACGCTTGTTCTCAATGCCTGCCACCAAGTGGCTAGCTGGAAAATGTTTTTTGTGTGTATAGGGCATGAGCTTATAAAATTGTTGTAGTATTCAAATAAAAATCTTATTGCTGCTTTGGGTCATTTCAAAAGTATAGTCATCCAAAGTACATAAGGCCTATGTTAGAGACTGAAGTACAAATGTTAAGATGGCTATTTCTTAATCTGCTCTAACAGTCTTTCCTCCATTCATTCTCAATTTTTGATGTAATAAATGTCAAGTGGGAGAAGGCACTTGTATTGCCAATCAACAATTTAACACTCTCCTGTCTCCCCAGAAAATAGAAAGAAAAAAAAAACTGGGGTGGGACGCCTGGGTGGCTCAGTCGGTTAAGCATCTGCCTTCGGCTCAGGTCATGATCCCAGAGTCCTGGGATCGAGTCCCGCATCGGGCTCCCTGCTTCACGGGGAGCCTGCTTCTCCCTCTGCCTCTGTCTCTCTCTCTGTCTCTCATGAATAAATAAATAAAATCTTTAAAAAAAAAAAAAGAAAAGAAAAACTGGGGATAAGGGGAAAAAGTAATTGCAATTATATGGCAATATAATTTAAGTCTTCTATGTTTTAAGCATTAATTATAGACCGTAGATAACTCATTCACTTAACAAATATTCACCTGTACCAGGCACTATGCTAGGGGCTGGGAGTAAAGTTAATTTTCTATCTTCCCAGGAAATTACAACAGAGTGACATGTGCTAAACGGGCAAATATACAATATTATAAGACAGCAAACACAGGAAGCATCTAATCCAGTCCTAGGAGATAAATTGTTTCCTGGTGGAGCAGTATCTAAGTTAAGGTGGAGAGCCAGACAAAGGTAGGTGGGTGGGAATGGGTGATTTTACAGGCAGTTATCCAATGCAAGATCAGGTGACTCTAAACATCACAATGAAGAACAGCATATACGTTGCTGGAAGCAAGGCGAACATGTTTTACTGGGAATCATCTCCTTCCTACTAATGTTTATTTTCAGCCAAAGGACCCCTCCTCATTTTTGGAAGGCCTTAGCAAATAGGGTCAACTTCCATTTTGCTAATCTCACGGTATTGTGGTTGCTTATTTGCCTTCTCCACTAAACCGTCACATCCTTGAGGAAAGTGAGATCGTATCTTACACTGTATTTTTACTGCTTAGCACTGGGTCTAATTAGGCACTCACTCAATGAATGAAGGCTCTATAGTGCACTGGTTAAGAGTGCAAACTTTGGTGTCAGATTGCCTTGGTGTAAATTCTGCCTCAGTCCATTATTTGCTGTGTGGACTTAGGCAGTTTCCCTATTGAGAAAATGGGTATAACACATGAATATTTATGTTCCCAGGACTGTTAACAGGATTATATGATGTAATGCATAGCATATCAAGTACCTGGCTCACAGGAAGTGCTCAATGTTAGATAGGATTCTTTTTCTTGTAAGTTAAAAAAATTACAAAATTTGAGCTTTGAACATTTTCCCTATTACTCCATGGTATAAAAATTTACCTTTGATGCTAGAAATTCCTGGTAGGGCAATAGGTCTCAGCTGCACAGCTTTCTCAGTTTGATCTCCAAGAGACTGTGGAAATTTTGGCAATGCCGACGGCTTTGATGTGAAACTCTGTATTTGCTCTGTAACAAACACATACTGTTGTAGTAGTATCAAATGCGACACCAAATTAAACCAGTACTGAAGGTCACTTTTTAGGGCAATTGCATATGTACTTAATTTAAGAAAAATAGTTCAGAATTAAGTAGCACAGTGACTACCTGAAGTTAAAGGCATGGACTGAGATATGTTGTGTAGGCAAGTGAAGATCAATCAGTATCATATAACATTAGGGTTTAAGTTGTGGGAAGCCCAGGGGCAGCTCTTATAGTACAAGTCAGCATTATATAGGTTTAGATGCTAAGAGTTTAAGCTGCAAGTAAGAACAGCACTGGATATTTGATATCCTAGGAGCCATACTATAAGCCTGACCTGGGGTATGTGCCACCAGATCAGCTGGTGCTGAAAGAGGGCTTTCATACAATTATGCAGCATGATGTTAGGACAAAGCCTCCCACTGTAGTCTGCCCCCATCCGAAAGAGAGTAAGAGAGGTTGTAATGCTTTCCCCCAAATGAAAAAATATTTGTGGGGAGTAGGGGTCAAAGCAAACCCAGTCCAGTGCTTTGGTTACATCCTTGTGGCACCTGCTAATATTGATTAGGTATGTCCCTACCTAGAGCCAAGGGCCTTTCCAAATCAATGATCCTATCTATCATTATTTGTTAATGGTTTTTCAGAAGGACTAGTATTTATTTTTAAGTAAATTTTATGCACTTAGAGTAATGAAAAGACTCCGTAAACAACATTTAGGGCTGGTTTAATATACACTATGACAGTTACATTTTTGCCTATAATTGGATGCAGACAGCATGGAGAAGTCTATTTCAAGCTAAACATTACCCATTCTTTCCTTAATAGTCTGGAATACAAATCATGTACAAAATGGGCTTTTTCTAAATGAAACCAAAGTGTATCAGCTTCATCTCGATGCACTCAGGCATCATTCCCTCAGTTTGATCGGTCTTGCTGGAACACCTTTCCCCAGTCCCTGTGTGGGAGGCAGGCTGCCCAAGCCTGCGTGAAATATTCAGAAGCCAGCCCTGAGTATCTCACCTTTGTTAGTGGTGTCTGGAGGCCTGTTGCTCTCAGGTTTGTTTGTGAGAGCACTGATCAGCTGCAGTTTTTCTCTTAGCTTGGATACTTGAGAATCTGAACTATCTTCTTTCTGCCCAAAACAAAGATCACAGAAGGCTTAAGGTGGAAGTAAGACCTTATCTGATTCCTCATTATATTCCCAGAGCCTATTTAGCATGTAGGGCTTGACTTCCTGTAGGTTCCCTATTAAAAGTAATAAAAGAATGAATCAACAAATACTATAGAAATACCTTTGGTACTCAGAGTTGATAAGGGCCTAGCGGGACTTGAGGCTAGATCATTAAGGGAACATTATGCAACAGATGACCTGATTCACTGTGAACATTTGGTTGATGGGGGAAGGTATGCATGTGTCAGCAGTAAAGGAAATGTACCCTTGCTCAGGTGCTCATGCAACACCAATTTCCTAAATGAGTAGATATTATTTTCTAGGAACTATTTCACACTAAATAATTTTCCTGATATCGTACTTCACCTTGTGACTAAACAAATTTAGGGAGTGTTACACTCTTATCACCTTTAAAAAAAAAAAAAAAAAGCAACCAACCTTGGCTTTTCCTTCTCTCCCCACTATGGTGAGGATTCAACTGGTGGCAGGAACTGCTGGGAACACACAGAAGGACTGCAAAATTCCTAATTCATTAACTTACTTATATCTTTTTAAAAGTTTCTTCTCTATGCCCTTTCTCATTCCCAGGATGATCCAGAGTGGCACATAAAAAATACATTTAATTGTAAAAAAAGAGAAGTCTGATTTCTGTGAGGCTTAGGCTTTTCTAACTGCTTAGCCTAGTGTGAAAGGTCCTAATCCTATGTTCAATGACAGCACCAACTTATTACATGGTTCTTTTATTCAGTTATTTCCCTCTGATTTTTATTTCTACTCTTATAGTTACCATATAGAAGATTGCTCTTGGTTTATTACGGAGCTAATATATGGACACAGGTGACTAAAGCTAGGTACTAAATACTTGAATTTACAAAGAAATTTGGGAGAAATTATATCCAGTTAGGATGCTTAGGACAAAGGGACCAACACACTGGGATGACAGTTTAAAACACAAAGGGTCTGAAAACAAAACCAGGAAATTTAGGCAAAAAATGTGCATGAGCTGCATTTGATTCTGAGGTTTACAATTAAAATCTGGACTGTTGCTGAAATCACTAAGAATCTCCAGCAGTAACCACCTGTTACTTTTTGTGTTCAACATGTATATCTGGATCTTTGGTTTTTCTTGTCATTCCCCAGGTGGGTTATTTTTATTTATTTATTTTTTCAAAAGCAGTTAGAAAACTCAACAAAGGCCTAGCTCACAAAGCATTAAAATCTTAATATAGCTAGACTATATGAAACAGTTAGGGAAGAACGAATACAGATGGAAAGTATTACATCGAAAACTGCCTGTACTATGTATGGTTCATTTCCAAGTGCATTTCCTCTGAACCTCATATCCTTGAGCTCCTCACACACAATGGGCATCTCAGATCGTATTTTAGCCACTCAGCCACAATCTTCTGGGCTTTTACTTTATCTTAGCCCAGATCTTATAATATTAACACTCTAATCACAGAGAATGTTGCAAATAAACTTTCTTTCCTGGGATATCAAAGCATATCACAGATTGTCCTACCTTGACAATTTGTCAGGGAAGAACTTAAAAAAACAGGGGAAGAGACAAGGTGAAAGGAACGGGCTGGGGCTTAAATGGACTACATATGTACTGAGACTGCAATCTAAAAATAAATGCTGATTAGTCACCAGTTTTCGATGATCTCCGCCTCTGTTCTCTGTCATGAGTACAGATAACTTATTGTCTTAGCTTAAAAGTCATTTCCTGGGATGCCTGGCTGGCTCACTTAAGCATCTGCCTTGGGCTCAGGTCACGATCCCAGGGTCCTGGGATGGAGTCCCACATCGGGTTCCTTGCTCAGCAGGGAACCTGCTTCTCCCTCCCCCTGCTTCTGCGTGCTCTTTCTCTAAGACAAATAAATAAAAAATCTTAAAAAAAAAATTCATTTCCTTAGGGAAGCTTTCCTGATCTCTGCTAACATCCTCATCGTAACTTATATTTTTCCTTTGTAGCACTTATCATCCTTGTGCTTAATTATCTGTTCAATTATGTATTAATGATTTTCTGACTTTGAGCTCCACCGGAATAAGGGTCACATGTCTGTCCTGCTCACTGTGGTCACCCCAAGTCCTTGCACAAGGTAGATGCCTGATAAAGTACTCCCTTATTCCCTAATATACTAATTTACTAATCACTTTGTCCTGAAGTTGCAACAAATGGAGACTAAAGTACTCCTTTTGAGAAAGAAACAGTAGCTCATAAGCACAAATATGCTGTTGTGGTTTGTTTGTTTTTAAGTAATCTCTACTCTCAACTTGGGGCTTGGACTCACAACCCCGAGACTGAGAGCCTCATGCTCTATCGACTGAGCTGGACAGGTGCCCTTCAAAAGCATAAAGATGGCTGATGCATTATTTTTACCTCAAAATAAGCCCCCCTTATTTATCTTTATGCTTTGGGTTTTTAATGTATCTGTTCTGTTTGTCACTTGACGCAAGGACTCTCTTTTCAGAGTGGTGGCTCTATCATCCATCTTAAAGGGTAAAAACAACAAGATTAAAGGCAAACATTAAAACTTAAACATCGGGACGCCTGGGTGGCTCAGCCGGTTAAGCGTCTGCCTTTGGCTCAGGTCATGATCCCAGGGTCCTGGGATTGAGCCCTGCATTGGGCTCCCTGCTCAGTGGGGAGCCTGCTTCTCCCTCTCCCACTCCCCCCGCTTGTGTTCCTTTTCTTGCTGTCTCTCTCTCTCTGTCAAATAAATAAATAAATAAATAAATATTTGAAAAAAAAAATAATAAAACTTAAACATCTAACACTTTTTTTTTTTTTTTAAATTTATTTATTTGACAGAGAGAGACACAGCGAGAGAGGGAACACAAGCAGGGGGAGTGAGAGAGGGAGAAGCAGGCTTCCCGCAGAGCAGGGAGCCCGATGCGGGACTCGATCCCAGGACCCTGGGATCATGACCTGAGCCGAAGGCAGTCGCTTAACCAACTGAGCCACCCAGGCGCCCATAAACATCTAACACTTTTAAAACACATTGGTCAAACTTCTTTAAAGGCTCTCAGAGCACTTTCAACAGAAATTCCAGTAGGAGAATGAGAGGAGAGGGAAAGGTTGCTGAGATACAAAGCTGAAACTGGGGCTTCACAAACCTTAAAACTTCTAAAGCATGAACAGTGAGAGGACTTATACCCAGAAGCATGCTAGGTAGGATGCTGCTGGAAGACACAGCAGGACAGATGGTACTACTAACAATTTCCTCTTCTGGAGGAAAAGAAAGTGGAGAGGAGAGGGACAGTATGGGGAGTTTGCGGCAGAAAGTTTTCACTATAAGACTTGAAAACCTTCAAGGCCTACTACTCATCAAATCACCCCAAATTCCTAGCCCCTACTTAGCTGAGTTCAAAAGGGCTTTTTAAAATAAGGCTCCTTTAATCTTCACAGCTTTGTAGTAAATTACACACCCTTGTAAAGCAGGAGGGGGAACAGGTCTTCTGATCTGTCACCCTCCAAGCCACGTCAAGCAAGCTGCCAAGGCTCCACTGTGGCAGAGCCTGTTCAAACCCTGATGTCCAGGGGCCGGAGTTCAACTTTACTTGTGGGCTTGTTTCTAGCTCTGCTGCTTACGTCAATTTATGGTATAATTTCCTGTTTTAGGTCTGCATTTCTTTACATATGCCTGTGTCTTCGTTGTATGAAATCTTTAAGGGTGGGGCTTGTAGCTATTAAAAAATAATCCCCAGGGATCTCAGCACAACGTCTATATGAAGGGGATTAAAAAGCACACATTTTATTGACAATAACATGAAAACCAGTAAAACACATGGTCTGCCAGCATCAATGACTTAGGTCACTCAGTATTCTCATGTAAAATGGCAGGATGGACTCAATGATCTCTCAAGTTGAGGAGCTGGTCTAGTCTGGTCTGCTTTAAATGGCTTTCCTGCGTTATATGCAAAAGGTTCACCCGAACGTGCAAACCAAGCAGGATAAATCTGAAAGTCAAGTTCAGACTTAAAGAAATGGCAAAAGATTCTTCAGTCATTGTCACTGTCAATGCTCCCACCCTTACCAACTTAAAAAAGAGCAAGAAGACCTCCCCTGGAAATATGTGCCAGAGCTTCCCTACCAGACAACGGCTTGGGGTGAGGCCCTGGCAAGCAACCAACTCCTCTACACCCACCCCCCACCCTCCCGCCACTTCCAGATCGGGGCTAACTCTGCCTGTGCCACTCACATCACTAAGCTAGTGTGAAGCATGGTACGAATGCATAGCCTCTCAAATATGCCAGGGGACTGGATCTGAAAAATCTGTGGAGTGTCATCCATGTACAGACAAAACACACTGCAACACAGAACATACCACAAAAGATCCAAAAAGGCTTACCATGCTGAGGGACAGGTTCGCTTGCTTTTCTACCTTGCTCACAGCAACCAGATCTGTTTCTATCAAGTTGACTCTCTGGGTAAGGTTACTGACCGTCTCATTCATCCCCTCGAGTTTAAGATCATTCTGTCTCTGGTACCCCACTAGGGCACTGTTTACCTCCTCTAAAGAGTTGTGAAGGTACAGGATATCCTAGAGTGGAAATAAATCAAATTGTAGAATCCAGCTAAAGACATACACGAGACAAGCAGGCCAGCAGCACTAAACAACTATTACTATGTCACGTTACTGAAGTAAACTCCTTTTCCTGGTTTAGACCATTGATTGTCTGTCTTGGGTTTGTCCCTCCACTCTAAATTGCTCCGAGTTCACTCCCTCTGGAATTGTTTGACCTCAGCTAGACAAGAGGGGAAAGGGGACTACCTACATGATTCACTCTCTGGTCCCAGAAAGCTGAGAGCTTGGGAATTGATTTCCCAATGTTCACCTCACCTGCTGGCAGGAAAGCTTGCTGGGTTATTAACTGAAACGCCTATTAACCTAATTTGTCAGAACAAAACTACCTTAGGAACAATACCAATTACTGAATTGGCTCATGTAGCAAAACCATAACAAGTAGTGCATTATTTAGTACAAGATTCAATTATTTTTATTGACATTCTCCAGTACTGATTGCTACTTAAAAAGGAATGATGACTATAGGTTTTAGAGGGCATTAAACTCAGGATAGGAATTCTTCTTAGTGAAGATTTCCTTTATTTTCTTTAATGTGATTCTGAACTCAATAGCCTTTTCCCTCCTCTTGTCTTTAGAAAATCTTGACTTCCAGGGATATGCTTTCCAACATTTTAGAAATGTTAAACTTGCCCAGATTGCTATTTTCATAAACACTTTCAGGATAATTTGGCTATTCTATGTCTTCCAAGATGTGAAAAGGAATTTACTCCACTGATTGACATGCAGGGAAAAAAAGCAGAGTGCCAAAGAAGAACCAGGATGGCATCTTGGATTCCTAAGATAGCAACACACATTGCTGTCTGCTCAGCTCTCAGGCAGGCAAATATATGCATGGGATGAGGCATGACAACACTGAGCCCAACTATTCAGGTGGCCTCCAGAGTCCACTGTGGGCACAGGGAGTAAAGCCAGAGACAGAAAGTACCTGTTTCAAATTCTCACTGTGGGTTTTATTGTCAAATTCTGATGTAGCCGAAGGTGATGGAATGATCTGGTTGCTTCCACTGGTCTCTTTCAAGAAGTGCCGATTCTGTTAACAGAAATGGAGGTTAGTAAAGGCAACAACTAGTTACCAGGTCTACTTAACCATCTGGGATGGTCCTAGAACATTCTAGCTTCCCAGAGGGGGCATTCACAGATTAATCAACAATTACTTCCCAGGAGCCTACAGTGTTACCAGTCTTATGCTAGGCCCCAAGGGCACCAGGTACTCTTGGGGATGCCAGCCTGAAGCATGGACTGGACCAGCAGCACCCAGACTCATCAGGGAACTGAGATCCTCCCAGTCTGTTTCTCATCTCTGAATGGAATGAACTCCCCAGAAACCAGTCCTGCTCTTCTCCATTACCTGTACTCCCAGAGAAACTACAGAATCACTATCACTCCCAGGGGCCAACTCAGTCTGGACCTGGCTAGTGTCATCACTTCCCCAGGACTAAAGAGATTTGTGCACTCAGAGTAGCCAGTCATGTAACCACTAGCCTTGGGCACTGAGTACAACCAAGCATGCACATTATTCATTTTTCCAGTTTTAACAGCACATGCCAAGATTTATGTCTGAAGGTTACCCTTCCCTTCCCATCCCCTTCCCACCACTCAAGTCTCTCTTTGCAGAGAATGAACACATTTATATATACACTTTTTCCCTCTAGTGGAAAAACTTTGCATGGCTTAGTCTTTCAGAGCTCATATCTATGACTTAGTATAAAATGTGCCAGTGGGGAGGATTACCACTGGCAACCATGGAAGTTTAAAAGAGGCAGATTTAATTACAACAGATTACAATTAGGGAAAATAAATGGTTTTCCCTGAATTTTGAAATCCTAGACATTTATCAACCCTGCTTTTAGAAGAAACAAAAGGCAACAATAAAGAAAATAGAAAGGTGGGAGAAAAAAACCCCATGGTTCTCTAAAGCATGAATTTTTGACTTAGGGAACATGTATTTTGGAAAATATTTATTACTTTGAGAAAATGCTCAAGATATTAACATAAGAGTAATGAAAGAATTGAATTTATTATTATGGATCCCACAGTTACTCAGCAACAGAGGTGGAACTGGAATCCAGAGTGTCTGAACACCAGCTCAACAACTGTTCCTCCGGGTCAGCCCCATTAAATACCAGTGAGGAGTACTTGTTGTGAAGAAATGAAAAACCATCCCCTTCTAGAGCTCTAATATAGCCCTGGTCTCCTTGGTACAAACTGCCCAGTTTAAACCCAAAACTCCGAAGCTGGAAAACAGCATGTGGGATAGACCTAGAAATTAGTGGAAAAGCTGGGGAACTTTTGTGTGCCTTGAACAGTCCTAATTTCATGTACACATAACTCATCTCCCCAGCAAGACGGCGAGGGCTATGCCATCCTTTTCTCCCTTTGTAAATCTTTCATGGAGCAGACTACTCACTAGGTGATTAAGGCCTCGGAATGACTGTAGACCACTTACACCCACACAACACGGAAAGACATTTGAAGACAATTCCTGAGCACTGCAGGGGTTTGCTTCTGTCTCACTTATCTGCTGCTGCGTAACAAATCATCCCCAAACTTTGTGGTTTAAAACAATTTATTATTCCCATGATTCTGTGGGTTGACTGGGCTCAGCGGGTATGGGGGTATTCTTCTGTTTCACATGGTGCAGGCTGAAATCTTTCTTTCTCTCACACTTTCATACACACACGTGCGCACGCGCACTCACGACTGCATTCAACTGGGAATCTGGCTGGAGCCGGAACATCCCAGATGGCCTTTCATTTCTAGAGTCCTCTTCACTTGGCCTCTCACCATTTCATAGTCTGGGAGCTCCATCCAAATTCCCGACCCACAGAACAGTGAGAAGTAGTAACGTGTTGTTTTAAGCCACTAAGTTTAGGGTGATTTGTTATGTAGCAATCAATACCTGTGACACTTCCCTTTCCTTCTCCATTTTCCTTCCTACCCATTCCACCCAGAACTGCATCTTACTGTCATTTCCCCCAGTATGCTTGCAAAAGACTCAGCTTTTAATTTTATCCTCCTTAACTGTGTAATTTACAGATTACATCTTTTTAAAAGGTGCATAGTAAGGTCAGTTCAGACGAAAGGGAAGATGGCATCACTCCTATTACACAGAAGAGGGTAGGCAGAATGCTGACTTCCCGCAGCATTTGTAGATTTCCTTACCATGTCACTCTGCAGTGACTCAATGGTTTTCTTGTGTTCATCGATAGTCTTCTGTATTGCCTCCACAGCAAGATGGACGCTGTTTAAAGTGTTGCCAATGGTAGCTACACTCTGAACAGAAACATGTTGTAAGACCAGCGTCTTTTCCTTTTTAAAATTTCTAATAGCGTTACTAAGATATAACTGATACACAATGAACCGCACATATTCAAAATGTATAGGTGGTAAGTTCTGATATATACACCTGGGAAACCATTGGCATGATCGAGATAATGAACATCCATCACCCCAAGTTTCCTTAGACCCCTTTGTGATTCTTCCCTCCCCCACCCCCAGGCAGCCACTGATCCACTACATATCAGTTTGCATGCTCTAGAATTTTGTATAAATAGGACCAGTGAATGAGTATGTGGGGTTTTTTGGTTTTGTTTTTCTGGTATGGCTTCTTTCACTCAGCTTCACCTTTTAAGATTTATCCATACTGTAGCCACTGAGCTTGTTGCTGAGAAGCATTCCATCATATGGATACAACACAGTTTAACTACTCACCTGTTGATGGACATTTAGGTTGTTTTCACTATTTGACTATTACAAATAAAGCTGCTGTCAACATTCATGTGCAAGTCTTTATGTGGGCATACGTTTTTATTTCCCTTCATTGTACGCTTTTTCATCATAATGCCTAGGTGGTGAATGGCTGATCATATGGTAGATACATGCTTAACTTTTTAAAAAAGCTGCCAAGATGTGCTCTAAATTGTTATACCACTTTACATTCCTACCGGCAGTGTAGGAGAATTCCAGTTCCTTCATATCCTCATCAATACTGCTACCCTCAGTCTTTTTCATTTTAGCCATTCTTTTAGGAATGCAGTGGTCTATCACTGTGATTTTATTTTACATTAAACACTGACCTAATGAAGCTCAGTGTTTTTAATTATTTCAAGTCTCTTCAAACTGAATTTCATGTAGCTTATGCAGACACAATTAACAGGAAACTACACGTTTATGTTTATATACAGCTGACCCTTCAACAACACAGTTGTTCGATTTATATTGAAAATCTACATGTAACTTCTAACTCCCCCAAAACTTAACCACTAATAGCCTGTTGACCAGAAGCCTACCGATAGCATAAACAGTTAACACATATTTTCTATACTGTATGTATTATACACTATATTCTTACCATAAAGTAAGCTAAAGAAAATGTTAAGGACATCATAAGAGAAAGTACATTTACGGCATTCTACAGTATTTACAAAAAAAAAAAAATTCCACATAAGTGGACTGCATAGTTCTAGGGTCACCTGTATATATAAAATTATATATATATAACAAATAATTTTCCCAATTTAAAGGACTTTTCCTAGATAAAAACCAAGTCTTTTTCTTAAAAAACAAAAACTAGTTCATAAATCTGGGACCCACAGATAAAGGTCTCCCACAAACTGCCCTTACGAAGCCCTGTGGTAGGTGGCAGAAGGCCACAGCTAACCCTGTAGACTGCAACTGTGTCAGGAGCAAATGATGACTTCTGAATGACAGTGGGTGGAACCCTTTTTGGCTTTGGGACACCCAGTGTTGCAGAGACGAAGGAAAAATTCCATTTGGCAGCATTTGTTCCTTTTTGCTTTAGAATCCCAGTAGCAACTGCTGAGTGGAATGAGATGCGAGTCTTCTTTAGGCTTAAAGAGCCCAAGTGGACTGGGACTTGGGAAATATGGTTCAGAAACCACCATTTTAAAAAGGCCTGTCCTAAGGGAATATCCAAAAGACTGTTACTATTTGGTGGGTGTTGTCCTCTTATTAAGATATATTGACAGTTTTATAGTTTTATTTTTTTCAAGATTTTAATTTTTTTATTTGAGAGAGAGAGAGACAAAGGATGAAAAGGGGGAGGGGCAGAAGGAGAAGCAGGCTCCCCGCTGCGCAGGGAGCCTGACACAGGACTCAATCCCAGGACCCTGGGATCATGACCTGAGCCGAAGGTAAAACACTTAACTGACTGAGTCACCCAGGCGCCCCAGTTTTATAGTAAATACATTAGTTTTTTTTAACCAAGGTTGTTTTTATTATACTGACAGCCAAGAACCCAAAAGACCAAGAGATGATATTTTCAAAATTAAAAAAAATCATGAGATATACTGAAGTCAGGTATTTGACTAACCAAACCATGACCCTCTACTTCAAAATGGAGCCACTTGTATTAAAAGTAGTATCTGATATTATAAGAGCACAGATTTCCAAAGAGAAAACACACTGGGTAAGTCTCTAAGCTGGGGTGTGTTCTGTGTGAGCTCTGTTGTAACAGAAGCTACGGACATTCAAAGACATCTACTGTTAGACGATCCTCCCTTGCTGGATGTATGAGCCCATTAGGATGCAAGATAGTAAGCTCTTGTTTAAGATTTTTTTTTTTTTTTTAAGGAAGCAGCTGACAGAGCCATGTGAATTCTAGAGCAAAACCCTGAAACTAGTATTCTCACTCACAGCAAAGTGCCTGGCACAAACTGGAGGAAGCTCCACAAATGTTTATTGAATTAATGCAATAAACCAATGTCATTTTCTAATGCAAGACTGCCAGAGTTGCTTCTGAATTAAAGACCACAGAGGCCTACCTTTTTTCCATTTGACTCCTGGGAAAAATGGCAAGAATTCGCCTCATCACATTTCTCTCCCCACCTTCCCCCATCCTCCCCTTTTAAGTTGTGAGCAGATGACCATCTTGGATAAGTAGCAAACTACGGAGACTGAGCACACACAGGTGGTATGGTTACAAAATAGCAAGTTCTGTTTCTGCAAGTGGCAGATGACTTTTCCACTCCTTTGTGGAAACAATTTATATGTTTATAAAGCCTGGCATATAGTCAAATCAAACTTCTTATACACTAACTTTGAAAAGTCAAAAATCTTAGATTCGACACCCATTCTTTAGGGGTTCCCTGAAGCTCCAGAATCCCTTCTTCCATTTCCTGCTGCAGGGTCTGATTTGCTTGTGTTCCAACTAGGTACCCTTTTTTCCTTCCTACCCCTATCCACTCTCCCCATCCAGCTCTACAGATTGCTGCGTATTATTCAGCTGGTTGGTTACTCCCTTCTGCTCTGGGCCTGAATCCTAGGGATCAAGTAAATGGGAATTCCAAATTGTTTTTTGCCTAGGCCCTAGAGTTTAGGGCACATAAGAGTGAATTGCTTAGAGGAATTTATACTCCCAGCAAGAGTGTTTTGAAAGTTACCTTTGCTCCACATCCTTGCCAACACTTATCATATCCTAAACTTCGAATTTTTGCATTTTCCCCAATTATTATTACGTTTTTTAAAAACCTCTTTCTCAACCGAAAAAAGTAGCAATTTAGAGCAACTTTCTTCTACAGTTGGTCTGCTTTCATGAAGACACTGTGGATGATGAATTGAGAATACAAGCGATGAGAAGCAAACCCACGTACGTTAACCTTTAAGAGCCCCAGAAGAGCAATCTCGGGATTCAGAGAGCCAAATAAAAAGGTGTAAATCCATAAACTCACCTGTTGCAAATTAGAGGCCCAACTAACCAAACCAAAACAGAGAGGTTCTGAACTGTTTAGAACACAGTGATATACTCTATTACTGCCCTCTTGGAGTAGCTGATTTCAAATGCCATGCTTTCAAAGAAAACTTGTTAGAAGCAACAGCAATAGGTTAATCCCAGTGCCCACATGTAGCACTTACCTTCTGAAGTCCCTCTACAGTGGCAGGCAGACTAATTAAGTCTGCAGCTGACTTAACGTTGGCTTTGAGGTGGTTTACTGCAGAAGTCAACAGAGATATCTGAAAGGAAGAGAGTAACAATGAAAAGAAAATTTGGAGAATGAATGCTTCCTGCACAGACTCTGTAGCCGAGGATAATATCAAGGCGCCCTTGGCTTTTATGTGTTTCTGGGACCCAGGCATTATACGCTGTCTGCTCACAAGAGTAGAGGAACTACAATATGTTGGATAGAATTGAGATCTGGAAGGCAGCAGTAATACCCCTTCCTTCCCTGCCCTCCCTTTTTTAAAAAAATAAAGATTTATTTATTTATTTGAGGGAAAGGGAGAGAAGAGGGGAGAGGGGGTAGAGGACGAGGGAGATAGAAACCCAAGCAGATTCCATGCTGAGCACGGAGCCCGATGCAGGGCTCGATCTCAGGGTTCTGAGATCACGACCTGAGCTGAAACCAAGAATTGGAAACTTAACCAACCGTGCCCAGGCACCTGTCTCCCTGCCCAATTTAAACACTAGTGCCAAAGAGGGAAAGGCAAGTATTATTCTTTACCCTACTCCTGGCAGCTACAAGATCCAAAATCTTAAGTTACCGAAAAGTTGCAGTGATTACAACACAATCCCTCAACAACTGGACAGGGAGAAAGCTAATGATCAAGGACCCCTGAAAGATTTCATTTTGGTAAAAAATAACATCTTGGTTATTTACTGAACTTTTGTTCCTGACCAAGTGGGAACAGACACTATAAAGCAAAAGCCCATCATCACAAAATACAGTCTACAGGAACTTGGACAACACTTTAAACTACTTGGGGATTCAGTTTTGGTTTAACAATGTGATTAATATTTCAAACTCAACAGCTCAACCAAAGTACTACTCTGTACCTGAAGGGGCTCAATAAATACCCACTGACGTGCTGACTGATGCAGTACATGTATTAAAATAAGAACTGAATAAAAATAAAATGTGTCTTCCCTTCTGCTATGTAGGGGTAGAATTCTAAATAGCTGGACTTCTCTCTTGAATGAGGACTGGGGGAACTTGTACAATACATAATTTCAGGCAGCTGAGATCATATTCTAACACCTTTGTAGTGTGGCTCAAAACATTCTTAAAAGATTCTTAGTTCCAAACTGATTTCCTGCCCCCAAAGTCTAGGATGAGGACACAGATCTACTGATAGCAATTATATTCAGAACGGCCTCACAGGGTAACCAGTGAAGTTTCTGGGCACCTGTTATGTGTCTAACACTGTGGCGGGCAGCAGATGGATAGCAGACAAAGTAAACCTGATCCCTTCTTCCCTCCAACCAGTGCTGGGCGTCTCTGTGCTGGGCATTGCCACAGGCACTGTGGAGACAATGGCCAACAAGACCACGAGGTTTTGCTCTCAAGGAGCTTACACCCTAGTAGAAGGTGAAAGAAAAACAAAGAGGGAAAGTATCAGATTAAGTACTAGCAAAGAATTTCAACAGAGTTCCTGGAGCAAGCAGCAGCGTGTTCTGAACCACGGAGTCCGGTAAGAAGCCCAGGAGCTCAGGAACTCAGGCCTCTTTCCTTCTTTCCTTTTAGGAGGCGTACGTTCACGAGCTTCAGGCCATTTTTCATTCATTCATTACTGCAACAAATGAGCCCTATTCCATACCAGTGATCTTGTGGTATTTACATTTTAGTGTAAGGAGACAGACAATTTTATATAAGAAAAACACTGGATGGTGGGGTGTATTAGAAGAAAATTAAAATAAGGTAACCTGATTAGTGACCGGGGAGCTACTTTAGATTAGATGGTCAGAGAAGGCTTCTATAAGGAGATGAAATTTTGGGGCGCCTGTGTGGCTCAGTTGGTTGAGTAACTGCCTTTGGCTCAGGTCATGATCCTAGAGTCGCAGGATGGAGTCCACGTTGGGCTCCCTGCTCAGCGGGGAGTCTGCTTCTCCTTCTGACCCTCCCCCATCTCATTCTTGCTTTCTCTTTCTCTCTCTCAAATAAATAAATAAGTAAAATCTTAAAAAAAAAGGAGGTGAAATTTGAACTGAGATCTCAGTAACAAGAAGGACTTAGTCAAAGACTGAATGAAATACGTTTCAGGGCAGAGGGAATTGCTAGGACAAATGTCCCAGCACAGGGAGGAGCTTGGCATATTTGAAGCATAGAAAGAAGGCTTGGTGGCAGAGTGAGAAAGGGGGAGGAAGAGGGAGAGATGGAGGGAGGGAGGTAGAGAGAGAGAGGTAAAGGGGTAGAGGTAGGTAGGTAGGTAACATTAAAGAAATAATTACCAGATGTGATAATACCGAATAAAGTTCAAAGAAAAGAATACTTGTGTAGGCTGAAAGGGACAGGCTTCACTGAAGTGGGACTCAAATTAGACTCTGATGGAGAAGTAAGCCTTTTATATATAAAAATAAAGCAGGTTTTCTTTCTAGGTTAAATAGGTAAGTGTGGCATTAGGAAATAGGTAGGGAACAACAGCATGAATAGGCCCAGGAATACCTTTTCTTCATGGCCTTTCTCAAAGTGACAGTGATTTATTTATTTGTGTGATGACTTGATTAAGGATTCTCTCTTCCACTAGACTGTAAGCTCCATGACATCACGGACCATGTCTATTTCCGCATTTTCCATAATATGCCTGGCACACAGACAAGCATCAATAAGTATTCACTAAATGAATATGTGGCTGAGAAAGAACAATCTGTCTAGGAGGGACAGTGAGAAGACTAGTTCAAACAGAGTAGAGGGTAGAGGCTAGGGAGGAGGAGATAAGCCTAAATAAGTAGTCAACTAATTTTTCTCACCAGTAAAATGGCTGAAACAATAAAAACTGTTTAACAACAATCATCTCATAGGGATGTATGAATGTTTTAAAATGTCTACAAATTTTTTGATAGTCTTTCCCTTCAACAGGTGGAACCTAATCCCCTTCCCTTGAATGTGGCCTGTCCCCAGTGACTCACTTTCAGCCAATAAAGTGGAAGTGACAATGGGCAACTTTGGAAACTAGGTCGTTAAAAGCACCAGGGCTTCTTCTTTGCTTCCTTTTGGATCACTCACTCATGGAAGCCAGCTGCTGTGTTGTGAGAACACGCAAGCAGCCCCGTGGAGAAGCCCACGTTGAGAGGAACTAAGACCTGTGGCCAACAGCCATGTGAGTAAAGATCCTCCAGTCCCAGGGAAGTCTTCAGATGATGCAGCCTTGGCCTAGATCTTAAAGGCAACCTTAGAGAGATCCTAGCCCGAACCACTGAACTAAGCAGCTCCCAAATTCCTGACCCACAGAAACTCTGAGGCAATAAATGCTTGTTGTGTTTGGGACAAATCTAACACAGCGACAGATGACTAATACAGGCAATGAGAATTAAATGAGATATATAACTAAAGCTCTCTTTTTTTCTTTTTAAGACTTTATTTATTTATTTGACAGAGACATAGCTAGAGAAGGAACACAAGCAGGGGGAATAGGAGAGGAGAAGGACGCATCCTGTGGAGCAGGGAGCCTGATGCGGGGCTCGATCCCGGAACCCTGGGATCATGACCTGAGCTGAAGGCAGATGCTTAACGACTGAGCCATCCAGGCACCCGTATAACTAAAGCTCTTAGCACAGTACGTGGTACAAACAAAATACCAAATCAGTGTTAGCTCTTTAACTGCGAAATTTAATAAGCACTTAAACATGTCATTCTCTACAAGTGCTCCAAAATATTCAGACGAATCTTCAACATTCCAACTCTATCCATTTAAAAACAAAATGGGTGAGAAACCTCAGCCCACAAAGAGATACTTTCAGCAAACTATAAACATCTTAAGAGTAGCAATTACATCACGGAGATTGTTTTAATCCATACCTTTAAAAAGATATGAATAATACTGAGGTTTGAAAAGGACTTAAAGGAGGGGTGCCTGGGTGGCTCAGTCATTAAGCGTCTGCCTTCGGCTCAGGTCATGATCCCAGGGTCCCGAAATCAAGCCCCGCGTTGGGCTCCCTGCTTGGCGGGAAGCCTGCTTCTCCCTCTCCCACTCGCCCTGCTTGTGTTCCTTCTCTCACTGTGTCTCTCTCTGTCAAATAAATAAATAAAAATCTAAAAAAAAAAAAAAAAAAAAGAGAACTTAAAGGAAACAGGCTTTTTTTTTTTTTTATTTTTTTTTTATTTTTTGACAGAGAGAGAGAGAGAGAGAGACAGCGAGAGAGGGAACACAAGCAGGGCGAGTGGGAGAGGAAGAAGCAGGCTTCCCGAGCAGGGAGCCGGGAGCCAGACATGGGGCTCGATCCCAGGACCCTGGGATCTTGACCTGAGCTGAAGGCAGATGCTTAACGACGGAGCCATCCAGGTGCCCCAGGAAACAGGCATTCTTATGCATTGTTAATGGGAATGTAAATTGGAGAAGACCCGTAAGAAGGTTATCTAGGAGTATCTGTCAAAATTTGAGTGTTTAGGGACGCCTGGGTGGCTTAGTCGGTTAAGCATCTGCCTTCGGCTCAGGTCACGATCCCAGTATCCTGGGATTGAGTCCTGAATCAGACTCCTTGCTCAGCAGAGAGTCTGCGGCTTCCCCTGCCCCCTGCTTGTGCTTGCTTGCTCTCTCTCTCTCTGGCAAATAAAAATAAATAAATAAAAATTTGAGTGTTTATATCCTTCAATTTAGCAATTTCATTTCTAGAAATCTATCTACACATTACTTGCTCATGTACACAAAGATGTATGCACAAGAGTATTTACTGCTTCCCTATTTGTAATAGCAAAACACTAGAAACCATCCAAATGTCTATTGCTAAGGATGAGAAGATATATTATTATACATGTATATATTCAATATATTATATTGAATATACATACATATATATATTATATTGTAGAACAATATACACTGAATGACTCCATCCATTTGGTCTCTCTCACACTCACACACACACACACACTAATGCATAAGCTAATTCTTATTAAAAGCTATTAAGATTTTCATAGAAAGGGGGCTAGAAGAATGCAGCCCAGACAATGGCAGTGGACATCTATGGAGACCGGCAATGTGTGTGTGATGGGGGAACATACAGAGAGGGGGGTTGAAGGGGAATTTTCATAAAAGTTCCTATGTATTTTATTGTTTAAATCTTATATCAGAATACATGCACGTATTACTCATAAAATTTTAAAGACAAAAGATGGGAAAAAAATACACACATAGGAAAAAGACATCACGACTCCGGAAGCATTTAACAGATTTTCTAGGCTGGCCCTTTCTTCCATGACCTTCACTGGGCCTTCTAAGACTATCTTAAAGTGCTCAATCATAAAGTTTGAGGAAGGAGGCCTTCCCTCAGGTATGTTTTACTCAGCACCCCAAAGTATGTATACAATTGATTCAATACCAACTTGATGGGCAAGAATATGGTTATTCCAAAAGCCCTATCAATTGTGTGGTTATCTTTTGGCCACCAAGGGAACAAACTGCTTCCACTGACAACTGGCCAGATCCTAAAAGACACAAGCTGTGTTCTGGGTGGACTGATCTAGGTAGAAACTATTCTTCCAGGTACTACAATATCCTGAGGCTAACCAGAAGCATCTCAAGAATGGTATGGCCTCCCAAATGGCCAGTGTGGCTGGAGGCAGCTACCATTTCACCCAAAACCAGAGGAGTAGGTGCAAGTCAATGCAAGTAGGATAAAGTGAAGTACTGTTCCACTTCTCCCCACCCCCCAAACACCCCAGGCCTAGGGTATCAACTGTTTCCCTGAAAGAGTATGCCCTGGAGAGCGGACCATTAACTCTCTAAATACCAAACATCACTTAGGACTTCTTACTCATTTACAAGACCTGAACCCACACTGGTCACTAGGACTCAGCTACATTCCCATAAACTGCAAAGCCGGATTCCATCTTTCAGCATAATCCTCTCGTAAGAGCAAAGAAATGTCAGTATCTCTGGAAAAGTACAGCAAAGCTGTATGTGTAACTGTAATGGAGAGACAAGGGGCACTCTCCTTTTACTACCTTTGGGACTGCTCTAGTCTCTGATAGACATTCTAGAATGTCAGATCAGATTCAAGCATTATAGAATTTATCTCTAAAAGTCACACAATATAGTTCAAAGAGCCTAAAAAGTTGAAAACTTAAATAGAAAACATTAAGAAAAAACCCCCCATTCCAGCCAAAAGATGAATCATGACTTTTATGCATATTACATGACTTTTCATTAGCAGCATTAAAAATAACTACTGTAGACCATTTGCTTATTAGACCATTTTATACTATAAAGTCTGAAATGCTACTTTTTTTTTTACTTTGGGATTAAAATTAAGGATTCTTTAAATAGTAAGTAAAAGAGTTACTAAAACAGATAATCATCAATGATGAATGATTATGAGCCCCAGGGACCTGACATCACAGCCTTCCAACTTGATCTACTGAGCACTTACTGCATCCTTAATATAAAGATGTAAGGCAGAATGGAAAACTGGAAAGAAAACAGGCTCCTAGGCCTTAAATATTTTAATATTAGCACTGCTACACAGCCGTGCAACCTTGAGCCAACTACTTAATGTCTTTGAGCCTCGGTTTTCTTATCTGTAAAGTGGAGATACCACCTCCTACTTCACAGGGCTATAGAAGCAAAAAAGGAGATCTCACATGTAGTGCATCTAACTATGGCCTGCACAAAGAAAACATTTAATGAATGGCAGTTTATCATCTCAATTCTCCTCATCATTGCCATCATCATGCTTAAAGCTCCAAGTACAGTGTATAATCTTCTAGTGTAATTAGATGCATACATAAATAACTATCATACAAGGTATCAGGACTGAGTGCCAAGAGACAGAGAGTATACAGAAGGGCACTCAAGGTCCTTCTTGATATGGCTCTTGCTGACATATCCTTACTTCTGGCCTCTTTGCACCAAACTATAGCTATAATGAACTACTAAAATTCCCTGAATGCACTGTGTTTTTCATTTGTCTATTCTTTTGGACATACAGTAAATACTCATTATTCACAATAGTTATGCTCTGGAAAGTTGCAGCAAACACTGAATTAGTGAATACTGAACCACTGCTCCTAAGAGAAATATAGGGTTAGGTTCTTGAGAGCTGTCTGGTCACATTTTTGTCAACTGGTCATTGTAATACATAACCTTGTTTTATAGCTGTTTCTGTTTAAAGATATCTTATTAATTAAATATATATTGCTAAACTCATGCCTGAAGCTTATCTAACACATGTATTTTCTCTGTAAGACACATCACAGCCTCGGGACGCCTGGGTGGCTCAGTTGGTTAAGCGTCTGCCTTTGGCTCAGGTCATGATCCCCGTGTCCTGGGATAGTCCTGCATGGGCTCCCTGTTCAGCAGAGAGTCTGCTTCCCACTGCTTGTGTGCGCTCACGCGCTCTGACCAAAAAAAAAAAAAAAAAAAACACATCACAGCCTTCTTGCATTTAGGAGTACTAGACAGTACTTCAGCACTATACTAGGGGGACATTACAAGCAGTGCAATCACCAAAAAGCCCCCAGGAAGTGTGAAAACATGGCAATAAATATCATTCAAAAAGGAAAGCTGTTTACAGTATGAGAGCTGAAACAAGGCAGAATGTCACCTTGTTTGACATCAACTGGAAACACCTGTGTTGGGTGACTCAAATATTCTGCCACTGTATACCAGTTGGTGAAGGACTACAAAAGCACCACAAGTATAGATTTTGGGGTTACAAACAAATTTTAACAAGTAGGCGAATTCACAAATACGGAATCTGCAAATGAGGATCAACTCTACTAATGTTTTACCTAGGACGCCCTTCTCTTTCTTCAGAATTCACCTGGCCAACTCTTATGTGCCCTTCAGGACTCAGCTTAAGATGTGAGAAGCCTTGCCTGGCCCCAGCCATTCTGGTTAGATAAATCCTTAAAAATGCCCCCCTAGCTTCTGGACCTGCTTATTTGCTCATCAGGCTGTTTTATAATTGTTTACTTTTCTGTCTCCTCCGTTTGGCTGTAAGAGCCTTGGGGGCAGGAATCATCGTTTTTTAGTTTTGAATCCAAGGCCTAATTCTATAAAAGCAGCTCATTAAACATTTGTTGAATTAACAGTCTTCAAGGAAGGGGGAGGACACTCCCTATACTGGTTGAGAATGGCTATGGGTATGAAATCAGAGGTTTCATGAATAAAACAGCAAAGTGAGTGAAATTTTTAACTATTAGTTTAAAGGCTTTCAATGCAAAATTTGATTTTAACTTATTTCAAACTAATGGCTTTTTTTTTTTCAGGTGGCATTAACTTCAACTCACATTGTGATAAGGACAGTTCTTGTTAAGTGATCTGATCCATTTTCTTATTAAGCCACTTTGAATTGCTTTTTAAAAAATAATTTGCCAATAAGAGCATCTTAACTGACAGTTACCCTTAGACATAAAAACATAGAAATTAAATACCAATTTTATTTTTATAGCTATTCTGATTTAGGACAAACGCCTTTTACTTGAACAGACCGTCAGATATGCATAACGTTAATTTTAGAAAATCACTCGGAGAGGGTGCCTGGGTGGCTCAGTCGTTAAGCGTCTGCCTTCGGCTCAGGTCATGATCCCAGGGTCCTGGGATCGAGTCCCACATCGGGCTCCCTGCTCGGCGGGAAGCCTGCTTCTCCCTCTCCCACTCCCCCTGCTTGTGTTCCTGTTCTCGCTGTCTCTCTCTGTCATATAAATAAATAAAATCTTTAAAAAAAAAAAAAAGAAAAGAAAATCACTCGGAGACCGATGAGCTCCCCTTGGACCAACATAAAGCTCACTTCACTACACCATCCTCCTGTGCAGTCACTCCCCTCATCTCTGAAGATCTAAGGAGACTAAAATGGAAAGGGTTTCAATTCAATCTCTCCCTGCTTTATATATGAAGCCCTGGGGCTGGAGTAAACTTTTCCTGCATACCTGCCTTCCCAGGTCCTTCTTGCATTAAAAATAAGAGCCAAGCCAAGAACAAAATGATTCTTTTGTTGCTAGATTCCTGGTTAAAGAGGATTCAAAAGCCAAAATATGTAGCAAAGATCTGAAAACCTGTATGTCCTCTCACACTGAGTACCAATTTCCCCTTTTGATTCTTCCCACAATAAT
This sequence comes from Neomonachus schauinslandi, assembly GCF_002201575.2. Lineage (NCBI taxonomy): Eukaryota > Metazoa > Chordata > Mammalia > Carnivora > Phocidae > Neomonachus > Neomonachus schauinslandi. The sequence continues at coordinate 36,092,820 of NC_058406.1, forward strand.
GCTGATTTACATGAATGAGATGAGAAAGAGCTAACATTGACTCTTCATCTTGAAAGATTTCATCCCTACCTCAGAAGAGCGATCTCCATGACAGACTCTCCCAATGGAATCCACGGTTTGCCCCAGTGAGAGATGCTAATGAACTACTCAGTGCTTCACTGTGGTCTATTTTCACTTGATATAATCTCTGACCAAACTGCTAATTTGCTCTGTCAATAAAAGCAAGGCCACAATTTATCCTATTCTTTTTACAAAAGGGAGTGAGTACTGGCTTTTCCCTAATTACTGAGAGTCCAAAGATAAATGATAACGAGCAAATACTGGGTGCTATAGCCCATCAGTTATTTCATCAGTAATTTAAAAAAGTGAAATAGAACTAAGGGGAAATATCATAAAGCATACTAAGGGTAAATTATGGTTTTCAGAAACTTTTATTTTAGTTACACATATATGTATGTAGGGATGTGTTTAGTGGGTAGTGACATAAAACATTTCTTTTTGTGGGTTTTGGGCAAAATCTGAAAGCCACTGTTGCAGCCCCTGATCCCTGATCTTAAGTGCTGACCTGCCCCGCCGCCCCCACCTCCACTCCCACACTGCTGCTGAGAGCTGACGGTAGCTTCGGAAATGTGTGTAAGCACTTGTATTCGAGCACAGTGCTCCCTGCCAGTGGATGATTCTGAACTTTGGGACTCCATTCTGAAAAAGAGAATATCTGCTTAGCCCCACGAAAATGGTGTATCTATTTTTTTAAAGATTGACTGATTTGCCAGAGAGAGAGAGTGAGAGAACACAAGCAGGGGGAGCGGCAGAGGGAGAGGGAGAAGCAGGCCCCCCGCTGAGCAGGGAGCCCAATGCCAATGCGGGGCTCGATCCCAGGACCCTGGGATCATGACCTGAGCCGAAGGCAGACGCTTAACTGAGCCACCCAGGTGCCCGGAGGTTTATCTATTTTTAAGCACTCTGCAGGTGTAGCATTCATTTGGTACTTGAGTCTTCTTGCCAGTGCACGTCTTTTGTAACTAAACCGCAAAAACTGAGGACAGAGGCTACAGCACCTAGTGACAACTCTAGCACCTTATACACAGGAGATGCTCAATTAACATCCTTTGCATGAGCCCTTTCCCTCTGGCAGAATCCCTCTTTTGGAATCAAGGCCTACTGAGATCTGGCCAACTTAGGGACTGAAAAAGTGTTTGCTCTAGGCTTGCTTGCCTGGCCAAGGTATTTCACCAACTCTGCTACCTCCTCCTGTGCTAGTCTAGAATAACTATCAGCTACAGATGGTTTACAGATTAGTTTTACTACAGTGTACAGCACTACAGCCAAGGCTGCATCTGTAAGTTTGTGAACTCTATTAAAGTAAGCTCTCATTATCTTATATAAGTAGACTACCCATTTTTCTTCGAGGTTAGAATGACACTCTTTATTTGATACTTACACTGCTCCTTAGGAAAAATTGACTCAAGAATTTCCAACTCCCTACAAACTACTCTACTTGATAAAACTGTTCTTTGCAGAAAGGGCTAACACCTTATATATTTGGTAAATGTATACTATTACCCATTTTACCTGACCTTAATGTGCTGGGATCACAGTATGCAAAACATCTCAAAAAGTAAAACAATCAGAGGTGAGTGCTCTATACCTGTAAATTCATACTAAACAAAACTAAACATTCCCAGCTTACACAGAAATAAAATCACACATTTGCTACCTGCTTATTCATTTCTGTGATGTTTATCCAGACTTTGTTCAAGCCCAGCTCCCCAGATTCAATCTTCTCGAGTTGTTTTTGTTCGCTGAGCAGTTCTTCATTAAGTTTGGGAATTTCTTGGAATGAACTTTTCTGATTAGATTCCACTAAAAGCAAAAATAAGAATAATAATAAATAACCACAGAGTACTCCCTTGATTCCAAGATGAAAAAATGATCTTACAGTAGGAAGGAAGACAGGTTAATAGAAGTCAATCCTGGTAGGATGACTGAATTCCTATCTACCAGCTACACTGTTTTTTCAAATTTATGTAAATATATAATTTTAATACTAAAGCACCATTTTAACTGGGGCTATTTCACTACTGGGGGTACAACCTTTTAAAAGTCAGATGGCTAAAAATGACAACAAAGTATCAGCAGAAAGAGTTGGACTCTGTAATTTACTGTGATCCTGAGTAAATTACTCCAATTCTTTGAGCTCAGTTGCCTCATCTGTATTAAAGAGATAAAATACACTTTACAGGATTTTTAGAAGTGGAAAGAATGGTTATAAAGTACTAAACAGGGCTAAGCAGGCATACAACAAGTGATAAATAAATATAAGTATTAACCAGAGCAATTAAGGAGCTTTGTGATTAGTCAGTGAAGATTTATAAACCTTACTCCATTAATGCTCAAGGTGATGTCCAAAGTTATATCCCTAAATGATTAAATCTAACTTTTTTCCTCTCTCAAACTGGTAAAATGCAAGATGGGTTCTTAACCACCTTTCAAGTGCTATTATGAGGATTACGATTTTAAATTTTTTTCATAAACAGCAAACAGTGTTTTCTTAGATCTTAAATCAACCCAAAAGCTCAAAGTGAAATAGAAGATAAAGGAACATGTTAGGTGAAGTGTAGGCTGATATTTGGCTTTCCTTTGGAAAACAGTATCTCTTGACTGGTTTAGAGATTTGCCAGCCTGAAGGCAGAGGCCTGAAAGAGTGCTTTCTCCTCTGTCTTTAAAAAGTATTTTTCCTTTTTATGAAAAATAAAATATTGATCATGGCTGGTCCTCCAGAATAAAGCCCACATCATTTTTTTTAAAGCTACAGATTGCCCGATTAGTTGTTATATACTTTCTTTAAAACCAAAAAAAACTGGCATACAGGACAGATACAAAACAACTGACTAAAATTTAAGTGCCATGATTTTTTTTGTTCCTCTCTGTGGGGTCAGTATTTGGAATACACCTGGCCATTTTAGGCACTCGGTAAGTATCACTGACTGCATAACTCCCAACCACATTTCTCATCACTTTACCTTCCTCTTCAATCTGTTTTCTGGTAAAGTGGATTCTCTAGACACACCAACCTTTTTAAGTCTCAGTGACTCTATACACACTATTCTTTCTGCCTAGATGTCCTTGGCTTGCCCCTTCTCCATTTCTGTTACCTTAGCCTAGTTAGTTTCTTTTAAGATTCACCACAAATAGCTGGGCTCCCAGGTTGGACGCCCACCACCACTTCACCATTCCAAACTCTATCTAGCACTTAACACACTGTGCTGTAACTATTTACTCATGTGTCTCCTTTAGCAGACTAAGAGAGAGAAAGAGCTGCTTAAGGATAAGGACCAGGACTTATTTGTCATGTATTTCCAGGGCCCAGCACAGTGCCAGGTATACGGAAGCACTCCAATGCCTTTCCAGGGAAATAATTGTAGGGTATGAAATGGAGTTAATGTTGTCCTATTAAGTTAAACAAAGAAAATTCAATCAAACAAACTCAACAACAAAAAACCCCAGCAAAAATCAGGGGCGGGGTGGTGGAGGTATCCCTGCCAGAAACAAGCCCACTCTCTCAAAATTCAGATTTTTTTGTTTTTTAAGATTTTATTTATTTATTTGACAGAGAGAGACACAGTGAGAGAAGGAACACAAGCAGGGGGAGTGGGAGAGGGAGAAGCAGGCTTCCCGCTGAGCAGAGAGCCCAGTGCGGGGCTTGATCCCAGGACCCCGGGATCATGACCTGGGCCAAAGGCAGATGCTTAACGACTGAGCCATCCAGGTACCCCCAGATTTATTTAAAAATATATATTTTTATTAATTTTTCAAAAATATGCACAAAAGGATTTCTTTATAAATGAAAGATTTCCCTCAGTGCTTTTAATGCAACATTTGGTTTACACTGGTTTGCAGGAATTTTGTCAGTATAAATTAATACTGTAAGAGTAAGAAAAGAAAGAAAAGAAAAATGATTTTCTTTTACATTTTCAGTGAGGTTGTAAAGTAAAACTTATCCCACACATCTGCCATTCTCAGGTGGTCAAATGTCCCAATTAGGGGGTGGGGGTGGGGGGTCTCTGTCCCACGGTCTAGACGAAAGAAATAGAAGGTAGAAGAGGAAATAAGACAAATACATAAATAACCTGGGTTGCAGTTATTAACTAACAACATATTAAGCTGACAAGTCCTGAAAACCCTCTGGATACTTAGGATTGTATGAGCCAAGAGAGGATCATTTTCATTACATGACTTGGGGCTTTTTAGGAGAGAGTAGCCTAGTCAAGGCACTTTGGCTACATAAATGGGAGGAAGCGCAGCAAACAACTTATTATAATTTATGTTCTTTCAACATGGAAAGCAACTCATTTAAAATCTAGTATATTAATACTCAAAAGAACTTACCTAGTTCTTTTCCTGATCTCTAAGACCAGGAAGTAGAGATTTCTGCATACACTCTTTAGACAGAACACATATAATGCTAACAGCAATATTTTAAACTTAAACGTCTTTAGTTTGCAATAAACTTTTATGTAATCATTCACCTTGTTATTGAGTCCCTATCATGTGCCCAGCCCTGCACTCAGCACTAGTGCACGCTGAAGACCCTGAGGCGCTCAGTCGGGGGGGGGGGGGCGGGGGGGCAAGGTGTCACCACAGAATTACTACGCAGTGGGATGGATGGTATGACAGAGAGATGCCCAAAGTGCTCTGGTAGCATAAATATGTCTTTGGGTTTTATGGATGGGAAAACGAAGGCTCAAAAAGAAGAAGTGACTTATCCACATTTTACAGTTAGTAATGAGCAACCCAGGATTCGACAGTCAAACATTCTGCTCTTAGGACCAGCACTCTCTCTAGTATACTCCAGCTGTCAGCCACTTACACCCTAATGCCCTCATTACCACAATTTTTAAGTTCTATACTAAATGACCAACTGCTACCCTGCCTGTGTGACCGAAAAGGAAACAGCCTGCTTTATTCTTTCCTTCTCTTCTAAATTCTCTTCCCCCACTCTAGCGTTTCATTGTTGAGTGACAGGGAGAGATGGCTGAGAACAGAATCTTCCTTAGAATAATTGCGGAGGTCTTCGGAAGTACCTGGTTCTGGAAAGAATACTAAGTTTCAAGACCAGTGAGTACCTGCAGCTTAAGGATCAAGTTGTTCCTTGACCACAAGGAAAAATACCAAGTCTATCTGTTTTGCTTTCTATTTCAGATATTCCAGCAATCCTGCCTCCTTTCCTGACAAGTGTCTTTGAAAATTTGAAATAAAGAACAAGGGCTCTGAATTTCTCAAAAAGGTATTAAAGCCAGACCAGCAGGTGATCTTCTTTGAATCCATGACTTCACTGTCCTCTTGAAAAACAACAAATAAAAATAAACTTATTGAAATATATCTAAAGTAGAAATGTAATTCAAAGAAAGACTATTTAAGCTTAACAAGACTGACCTCATTTACTCAAGATGATGGTTTTCACACAAAGCTATTGGGCAAGTGGTCCACAATGGTTCAGCCAATGGACTGACTATGCCCCAGGCTCCACCCCCTTGAAATCCTGCTTTAGACATTACAGGGCTGGCATTTCTATTGCAGCAAACGAAAGATGACAAAGCAGCTGGACTGACAATTCCAAATCTGCTTCATTCAGCTAGATGACAAATGTAATCAGGATCCCAGGGGCCTGTTGCTCAGTGGTAGAAAGCAGGTCTCACAGTTCAGGGTACAAGTCCTGGCATCTCCTGAATATAGTGTTTCCAGGGATTGGTATTAATGAGTATTCAACAAATATTTGTCGACTGATTGACTGCCAGGTCTATTACCTGTATACACTTCAAATATACATTTCTAAAAAAAGAAATTCCCTGAAAAGCTCAGCCAAGGTATAAATTACATGGGTGTCCTGTAAACACAGGCACAGAGCAGTCAGGGAAAGGAATCCCTGGAGGGTAGAAGTGAGCAAAGTTTTGAAATGTATAAATAAATAATTGCTATATGTGATCAAAACAAGCTGTAGCACAAACCTAGGAGGCCCAATTAATTACAGAGAGATGAAGGCACAGACAGGTGTCTTTAGTGATTATTTATAGTTAAACACTGTTTCTGAGAACCTCATTTCCAAGTATGATTACCACTTACAAAGAAAACATGGCCTTAAAAACATTTTGCAATACTGGTATGGACAACCATTAAGGAAGAAAATTAACTAGAATACAAAATCTCATTCTTTCTTATACTGTACTCTGATTCCACCAGTTGATTAAACATATAGGTCAAGATGATTCTGGCAGAGAATTGTGCTTTACCCTACTCCTTTCCTTGAATCAGAAGAAAACATTTTTTTCAAGCAACATTACTAAGAACATCATTAACACAGTAACTAAGGATTAGCTGTCCCTAGGTCAGGTTCGGAACTTGAATAACTGCAGGCAGCAAAGAGAAGCTGGGGTGAAGGAAAGCCTGGAAGTTGTGATCTCCTAAGGCTTAAGATGGGAAGTGAGGACACAACTTTAATTCCAGTTCTGGGGCCAGATTTTGTTGACCTTGAGAAAGCCTAGTGGTCAGTTTCCCCATGTGTTAATGCTGCTAAACTTAAGGCATTTGTGATTAACTTGAAACTGGTTCTTTAGCTTAGAAAATTAACCCTTGTGGGCGCCTGGGTGGCTCAGTTGGTTAAGCAACTGCCTTCGGCTCAGGTCATGATCCTGGAGTCCCGGGATCGAGCCCCCCATCGGGCTCCCTGTTCAGCAGGGAGTCTGCTTCTCCCTCTGACCCTCCCCCCTCTCATGCTCTCTCTCTCTCATTCTCTCTCAAATAAATAAATAAAATCTTAAAAAAAAAAAAAAGAAAATTAACCCTTGAAACCTAGAACCAAAGATCGGTTTGCTAAAGGAAGATAGGTCAAATGTGGCTGAAGCTACTCTGCAAACACACCTTTCAGATGAAGTACCTTGGATGTGGCAAAATACAACTTTGTAATTTAGAAACTATAAAACTCCTCAACTTAAAAAGTCTCTTAAGCTTTAAAACTCACGAGACAAATATTTATTTGTCATTTGGTACACAGTAAGCACCCCATAAATGCTAGCTATTATTATTGTCCATCCCATACAGTTTTTCTTAAGCAGGAAGTTGTTTGACAGACACTCCCACATTCTTTCTCAAATGGCCCTGTGAGGAGGAAGGAAACAGCCCAATGTTGCTATTGCCACTTTATACTTAGGGAAGTATACTTGGGGAAGTATAAAGTGGCAACAGGTGGAGGTTAACCAAGGTTCTAGAATCCTGGACCTTAGCACTTCCTTTCTGCACCTTAGGTGTTGACCGCAATGCCATTATTTCAGATGCTATTTGTCCTGATGGTGCATAAGCACTGTTTTTTGTTTGTAGGTTTAAAAACTAGCAAACAAACAACGTTCCCATATTCAAGCTGACAGCTAAGAAAGAGTATAAGAAGGCTGGAAGGAATATATAATTGCTTCATCAGAGTGGGCAAAACTATTCAGCGTGGTCCACTTTGTGGACCTAGAACCTGGAAACAAGATAACACTCTGAAAAGGGCAACCACTTACTTGTTCTAAATTTTTCCTTGAGGGCATCCAGATCCTCCTTCAGGGCAACTTGCATCCACACCAAGCCAACGCAGGCCACAACACAGGCGGCAAGGATGACAAAAGCACAGAGGGGATAACAGATCTTGCAGCATCGTAAATAGTCTCCCCTGATCATAAGAACAAATTCAACCAGGAGTACAAGAGTGATTATGAGTACAGCTGTATTAGAAATAGCATACATGTATCACCATACAGCTATTTACAAGGGAACACTGGGTACCACATTCTTAAATCTGAAGAGCAGACTGCAAGTGACTAAATAACATGACCCATGAAGAGCTCATCTTTTGGATACAAAGGTTTCAAACTTCACATGACAGAGAAAGAGGTCTTGTGGGCATTGCAGCCCACAACCGTCATCATGGATTCAAGTCTTTGGGGACAAGTTCAGGTTAGGAAAGTGTCAAGATTAGATCTTCTCTGCAATAAATTACAGCACTGTAATTTACCTATCTATTTCTTGCTTTCCAACATGGATCCCCTCCGGGGAGCCTGTTCCAGATTACTGAAACTTCATAAACTTTTGAGCAAGTTTTACTGCAAATGAATGAAAGAAATAGGAACTGTAGGTTTAAGTGGACACCTGGTGCACTCTAGCTTATTGGTTTAGAAGGCAGGAAACACGGAAAGGGGTTAGATTTCACACCAAACTTCAACTAGCACTCAAGGTCTAAACTAACTCAACAGGGCAACTATCCCAGTGGAACTGTTCCATTTCATCAGACCTTCATATCCCAAATCTAAGATTGCCCTTAACTACTTAACCTGACAAAGCTCATTAGAAACCAAACTCTTCCTTTAACAAAATAAAAGAACAAAGACACTCTAAACAAAGAAAAAAACCTCAAAGAATTTAATCTCTTTCAGCAGCACCCCAACCTTCTGCCTAGCCCTTGCTTCCACATCCTCAGCACAATATTTTCTTTCAGTGTGCTCCCTGAGAGGGTCCAAGGACACCTTCAAGATTCCCTTCAGCCTTCTGCCCCCCTGGGCCCCAATTCCCAATGTCCTCAAAGCTCACTACTGGATTTGCCTAGTGGCTGCATCATCTAAAAGTGGTTTGGGAAGAAGTTGCCTCTTCTTTTTGTTTCCTACCCTCCACGTACTGTCGAGGCTCATACTCTTGTAAGTTCCTCACCATATCCCCTCACCTTCAAGATCTGGACTCAGCAAGACTGCAAAGAATAACCTGAAGTCTTAAAGTCCCTGTCTCTACTACACTTTTAAAAAAGGTCTAGTCCCAAAAGTTTCTTTGCTCCCAGGTACCTCTTCTTAGCTTTTCTGCCACTCCCAACTTGGGTCTCTCCGGGCTCTTGGCACATTCCCCACGTCAGTATCTCCACCCTAGATTCAGAGTTCTTCCTACACTTACAGACAGATCTCTAACTTATCCTTTATTCAGAACCCGAGCTCATCACCCTAACATCTTTTCTTTCTGTTTGCCGTCCAAGGTCTACACCCTTTTTCCTTTCTAAGTACACCCTTCTCCTTCCTTTCAATTTTCCCCCTTGGTAGTATAAGGAAATGCCTTTTCCCCCATCCCACCCCTCACCACTGCATCACTCACTTGACAAAACGAGAGCGATTTTCAACTAAACCGAATTCCTCTTCCTCCTCGGAGCTGGATTCAGAGTCTGAGTCAGGAGGCTCAGTGCGAAGGAGGCGGTGGCCTGAGCCTTTCTTGGGCTTCTTTCTCCGACTGTCCCCAGCCAAGCCGATCAATGCATTGAGCTCTTTGCGCTTCTTCATCTTTTTGTGTGGGGTGAGTGGTGCACCCACTCCTGAGCTGCCAGGTTCGTACCCGATGCCCAATTCTCTCGCTACCTTGGAGCTGCCTTCCAGGGTGGGGAATTTGGGCCAGAGCCCTGGGTCAGTCCCACCCACGGGTGGGACTGACCAGATCCACTGGGGGCTAGAGATTGGAGCCCAGAGGAAAGTGGAACTCAGATGGGTGGGGGAAGTCACACAGAGATGGCCAGGCAGCTGGTGATAAAAATGGGTAAGGCTCTGGGCATGGAGTCTCAGATAAGAGGGTGGCAAGGGGAGCAACCTTTATCTTCCGATAGGTATGTAATATTTCTAAGCGTGCTCCAGGAGCTGAGGAAAGACACACCGATGGGTGTTTTGGCCTTCCGGGGGACTTCCAGTAGAGAACGAAAAGAAACTTGTTCTTGAATGGGAGAAGAGGGGGAGGTGAAGAGCTAGACAGTGAGAACGCGCTAGTCGCTCCCTAGCTGGAGAGGTGGCAGCAGAAGGGGGCTCGCAGCCGCTACAACCCCGACACAGCTTGGGCGCCAAGAAAATGACGGGGTCTTACGGTGATCACCGTTCTTCGGCCTCCGCCTTGAGTTTGAAGGGGGCCCGAGACTGAGGAAGGCCTAGAGCACGGCTCGGAGGGCTCAGCCTGCCAAGTGCCAGTCCCGCACCTGGGAGACCCCAGCCTTGCTGTCTGGGCCTGGGGGGTAGGGCGGTGCGGAGGGGCGACGGCAGCTCAGCCCACCTGAAGCGCTCCCGCCCAGAGTTTGAGGTGTTCTGGCGACTCTCGGCAACTCACACGCGCCGCCTCCACTCCAGCCGCGACTCCGGCCCCCGCTCCGGCTGCAACCGCAGCTGCTCCCAACTTGCTGGTGGTGGTGGCGGCGGCGGCGGCGGCCGCGGGCTCCAAACCCGGGCCATCGCTCCAGCCCCAGCTCACTTCCCCTTTGGTAGCAGCCGCCGGCACCGCCTGCCAGTAAGCCGCGCTTCCATTGGCCGTTCGCCGGGTGACGTCACACCAGGGGGCGCGAGTGGCGGCGGGAGGCGGGGCGTTAAAGGTGCCGTGGCTCCGGCGGGGGCTGGGTCCCGCCTACCCGTTGAGGAAGCCCCGCCCCCAGGAAGGCCTCCTGGGATCAGCGGCTCACCTGGCCCGGGGCGGAGTTTTCTTTCGCCAGGAGCAGGGGTACTGGCAGGCAAAACACCCAGCTGCTCGACATGCTTGGAAAGTTCCTTGGAAAGATCCTCCTTGTGATCTGGGCTGACACAGCCTAGAAGCTCCGCCCTTCTGACTCGCTTGCTGTTTATGAAAAGTTTAGGCGTGGTACAGATTAATGACCCAATTGAATACATTCATTCATTCCATAAATATTTATTGAGAGCTTACTACTTGTCAGGAGCAGCTCTGACACTGAGGACATAGCGATGAACTAAATAACCATCCGCTTTTCTGCGTAGGATTGCCAGATTAAAAAAAAAAAAAATACAGGACACCAGGAAAATTTGAATTTCAGATCAACAACGAATTTTTTTTCAAAGTATAAGTATATCCCATGCAACATCTGGGACATCTTCATAATGAAAAGTTAATTCTTTTTTTAATCTAAAATTCAAATTTAACTGGGTGTCCCGTATTTTATCTGTCAACCCCATTTCTGCAGCTTATACTTTAGTGGGAGGAGAGCAACAATGGGCAAATACATCAAATGTCAGGAGGTGATGAATGTTATGAGGAAAATTGAAATATGATAAGGGGATAGGGAGTGGCTCACGATAAGGGGACGTTTGGTCAGATACCAGGAGGAAGGCAGGGAAGGAGTTGTGTAATGGCCTTGAGGAAGAAGTGACCTGGAAGATCTGGTGTGGCCGGACCTGAAGAACAAAGAGGAGAGTGGTAGGAAATAAGGACAGACAAGCATCAGGGGCCAGATCTTGTGGGGCTTTATGGACCATAGACCATAGGCCAAGACTTGGGGAAACCATTGGTGCTTAAAGCTATGTCAAAATTTCAGAAATAACAGGGCGCCTGGGTGGCTCAGTCGTTAAGCATCTGCCTTTGGCTCAGGTCATGATTCCAGGGTCCTGGGGTCGAGTCCCACATTGGGCTCCCTGCTCGGCAGGAAGCCTGCTTCTCCCTCTCCCACTCCCCCTGTTTGTGTTCCTGCTCTCGCTATCTTTCTCTCTGTCAAATAAATAAATAAAATCTTTAAAAAAATTTTTTCAGAAATAACAGAAGTAAAAACAACGGATCATAGAGGTAGTAATTAGTAAAAGTGTATTGTGCACACACCAAAAAGACAGTTTGCAAACTAGGAGCACTCAAACCAAATCTTGGAATTAGGCTCAGGAGTATATTGTTATAGAGAAGCTTGAATAGTGACAAAATAGTGACTTTTTATTCTTCACAGTGATTGATTATAAATATTAAAATTTTCTTGAGTGATAGGGAATTGGCCAGTGGTTACCTCATATCAACCTTGGGAAACAGTCTTAGTTTTTTTTGCTTATGATTTCCAGAGGCACAAGCAAAATATAACCTAGATCAAGTTACCCTTGCTAACTTAAAGCTAAATGAAGCTTTGTTTGTATGTTAAACTGGCTTTGTCTGCTCAGGGAATTTTCAAGCCTGGTCTCCATTTGTTTTTTATTTTAATAATCTGCCCCCCTCGGTCATTGTCTCAGCGTGCTGAGAGTATGACCAATCAGTATAGCATTATTTTCTGTTACCACCATTGATGTAGTCAGGCCGAAGAATCACACATTCTGTGTTTCCTCTAGTTGAGTCATCAGGGTGGAGGGCCATGTAGTTCCCATCTTCATCATTTATGTGATTATTGCTGATTTCATCCAGTTGTCTGATCCTGATGGCTACCATTTGGTATGTGAGTGGCTGCTGACAGGCATTTAAAACCCTCTAGAGTATACAACACACTAGAGAGGTTAATATGATGACTGTAAGGAAAACCATAACCAAGGACTGAGAAATTTCCCGGAGCAGAGATTCCCAGGAGCGAAGATTTAACCAACTAAATAACTCAAATGGGTTATAATCAGATTCATATTTTACTTAAGCCTATCTACATTTTTTTGAATAACGTGCAATTGGGTTTCAGTTTTTTCTGAGTTATTTATTTACATAGGTACAACATGACGTATTAGCAAACGCATACCCTCATGATTAGTTAGTACAGGTTGAACTTGAGGGTGTTGTATTTCAGAAGGTGATGTTGCAGGTGAGCTTCCCCCTAAATTTGGCTTCTATTAATGTGAGGAATCAGATAATTTAATTTCTGTGGAAACAAAAGAAAAACAAAGCTTCATAGCTCAAGCAAATTGTAAGTACTGTTTCTGAGTTTGGAGAGGAGCCAGTTGAGCCAGTTGAGAAAATTTCTAGACGTCAGGTTTGAAGCATTTTCAGGTGGAGTGAGGGCAAGCATGGCAATCAGACGGGTTTTCCTGGTTTGCAGTGTGAATGTCTCTGGTGATTTTTCTGAGTGGCCACATAGGAACAGGCACAAAGATTGTCCACACATGAGCTGTTGTGCTGATTTGTCTGAAGTTTAGATCAAGTCGTCCTGCTTTAGCCGGCATGGCTTCAGGAAAAGGGCAGTTTTTGTTTCATAGTGATTCCAAGTCAAAAGAGTAGGAGAAAATTGAAAATGTTAGTCTGGAGGGTTCTGGCCAAATATTGAAGGAAAATGGAAGAATTCAGGATCCAGTTTACAGATAGAAAACAAAACTTCAAAGACAACAGCACTAGAATCTGATATTCCCAAAGATGTATTACTGAAACATAATTTTTCTCTTTATAATCATCCCCATTTCTATCAAAGATAAGCACAGTAAGACTAGTTCATTTACAATTAAGTAGTTTCTATAAACTGGGCCTGATTACTTATATAAGTGCAATAATAGGGGTGCCTGGGTGGTTCGGTGAGTTAAACGTCTGTCTTCGGCTCAGGTCATGATCTCAGGGTCCTGGGATGGAGCCCTGCACTGAGCTCCCTGCTCAGCGGGGAGTCTGCTTCTCCCTCTCCCTCTGCCTTATTTTTTGACAGAGAGAGAGAGAGACAGCGAGAGAGGGGACACAAGCAGGGGGAGTGGGAAAGGTAGAAGCAGATTTCCTGTGGAGCAGGGAGCCCGATGCGGGGCTTGATCCCAGGACCCTTGGGATCATGATCAGAGCCGAAGGCAGACGCTTAACGACTGAGCCACCCAGGCACCCCAGAAGAACAGATTTTTATTGAACTTATATAAATACATATTTTATCATAAAAATAAGAATATCTAATAAGAAAAAACTAATGATGTAATGTATGGTGATTAACATAACATAATAATTAAAAAAAAAGAATATCTAATAAGAGTTTCTGAATACTGGAAGGATCAGGTAGGAAGAAAAATTTCTTAACCTTTGTCACAAAGACATTTTACCAAATTGCTCTAAATTATAGATAGCATAAAAGAGAGGAGAAAAAGGGGCCCTTTAATCTGGAAAATAAAACATTAAAGAACCATCAATGTTTTAAATGAAATCATAAAAATTATAATCATCTCATCAGTTCGTTCTGTGTTATGTAAGTAATCCGTATTTTGCTTCATCCTGAGTTAGCAGCTTTATGAATCAATCAGTTCTCAATTGGAACTTTAGAAATTCTTACCTTATGTAGTGTTATGATCTTAAAGATGTCAGAAACCTGAATTTTAGAGTACTTGTCAGGGTCTTTTCCATAAATCTCTTTGAAGATGAAGCATTTTTGCAGGAATACTTTTGCAAAAGCATCAGAGTAAAACAATAACTGTTATAAGTGACAAAAGACCTTAAAAGATCTGGTGAGAGTTCACATGCACATACAAAGAGAGTGATGAAATTGACAACTAAATTTGGTTATTTTTGTCACATACATTTAAAAATCATGATTGATAACATTATACCAGAAAACACTAGATTTTTAGGAACTTCACACCATCTCTGGAACACTTGTGTTAACATATATAAGTAGAAGCTAAAGAAAGTTTAGCATTACTTCTTATTTTACAATGCTTCCCATGTAATTTAACATTTCAAATGACCCTAAATAAAGTAACATTTCTCTTATCACTTTATTCAGAATTTCATTGTTTCATCACGGTGAAATAATACTTAGTTATCCATTAAACCAAAGTGACAGTTAAAAGATTTAAAAAGCAAAAACATAAGTTACACAGTTGTAAAAAAAAAAAAACAAAACCTTAGCTCTTTTAATAGAGAAGATTTAGGTTTTTTGTTTTTTGTTTTTAAATAATCAAAGAGTTGATAAAGACAAAACACAGAATCTTTTCTAGGCAGATTACATTGAAGGTAAAGAAAAACCTTTGTTTATAATTTTTTTATTAAGAGCAGACTAATAATCTAAGAAACCTTTGTCCTTTTAACAGAGAGAAAACTAAATTCTAATTTTGCATCAGTGTACTTTTGATATTAAAACTCTTTTTTTTTTGGAACATAAATAAATCCATTTCCATCTTAATCAGCTTGACCGAAATTCTCTTCTCAAGATTTCTTTTCCACAAACCTTATACAACTTCCTGTACCCATTCAGGTTTTGTCTTATCTTTTTCCTTTCTTAATCAGGAATAATAGTTTTACTTTAGGACAAAATTACTTTCTTTTTTCTTTTAACAAGACAAAACAACCAAAACCCAAACCAAAAATACCCCCATGTCTTTCATACCTTTCCTTATCCAAAAAACCCTTCCAATTTCCTTGCCTGCTTTCCATAGACGGTTGTTTTTTCTTAACCCTTATTATTTCTAGCAGTTTTCATTACATATATTAATTAAAATTCTTAACCCTTAGATCCTTAATTCCTAGTGAAAACTAAGAAGTAAGTAATTGTTGGACTAGCAAATTTGTAAACACATTTCATAAACTTCTAGAAGTATATCTTCCTCATAGTAAATTTTTAAATGTGGCACAAAACATGGTTAATAAATATCTTTTGCCTCTCTGAAAAATTAAAAAGTCAAAAGTAGATAAACTTATGTTTAGCATTTAATGCTTATTTGTAGATGATTTATATATTCAACTGAATATCCATTATTTAGCTTAATTTTGTATAAACTTTTAGTTATGTTTATTTGAATTACTTGCTTTTAACAATTATGCTTGGATTAGACATTAAACAACTAATCATCCTGTTATTTTTCTTGTTGACAAATTTTGAGGACAGGCCTGCTTTTATTAAACCAACAAATTTAAACTAGCTTTTATTTACCAAAATTATCTCAAATCACATAAACTTGAAAGACATTTGGATTTGTTTCTATATTTCTGAAAGTATTCTTGATTTGTATAAATGTTTAATTTTCTTTTTTTAAAATCTTGCTCAATATGTGATCTTCAGTCTTTTATTTTATTTTTTAAAGATTTTATTTATTTATTTGACAGAGAGAGAGAGGGAGCAAGAGAGCACAAGCAGGGGGAGCTGCGGAGGGAGAAGGAGAAGCAGACTTCCTGCTGAGCAGGAACCGCCCCCCCCACCCTACCCCCCCACCGCCCAGATGAGGGCTGGATCCCAGGACCCTGGGATCAAGACCCAAGCCAAAGGCAGACGCTTAACTGACTGAGCCACGCAGTCGCCCCTAAATGCTTAATTTTCTTTAAGCCAATTAAATAGAGCTCTCTACAAATTAATTTTGGTAATATCATCTGGAGTTAGAAAAATATCACATACATATATGGACATACATGAACATACAGACAGACACAAACAGAGATCTTACCACTTTTGTTTTAAATATTTTAGCCATGTCTCAGGTACAGAACTCAAAAGAATAGTTGGATCCAAATTGTGTCTCTGGCAGATGGACTAAGTTAAGGCTATCTGCTCAGATGGCCAGAGAGTTTTTACTTAAGATTTTTTATTTGCATGCTATAAGAATCCTTTTAGAGCTGTTTTTGGAATTTTTTTTTTTTAAAGATTTTATTTATTTATTTGAGAGAGAGAGAATGAGAGACAGAGAGCATGAGAGGGAGGAGGGTCAGAGGGAGAAGCAGACTCCCTGCCGAGCAGGGAGCCCGATGCGGGACTCGAGCCCGGGACTCCAGGATCATGACCTGAGCCGAAGGCAGTCGCTTAACCAACTGAGCCACACAGGCGCCCTGTTTTTGGAATTTTTGTCTTTTAGAAGCTTCTACATATCAATTAAAGAATGCATCCTACTGTCTCTGAGAAGTTTGGAATCATCTCTTTTAAGGGTACCCCTTTAAGGTGGACTTATCTAAGTGAAAGCTTTCACGATTCCAAAAGTTCACCCATTTTTTTGAAATGGCACAAGATCATGGTCCATAGATCAGGTGGAAATCATCTTTACTTTAGATTCTCTAAGACATCCTAACTACGAGGTGCCATATTTTCCAATAGTTGTTCCAAAACACAGGGAATCATGTACTTCCCACCCCCCACTTTTGAACACAATAGGGTGACTTACCAAGAAGCTTCAACAAAATGCAGTATGTACAGTAAAGTTGGAGAGCTCAAAACACAGAGTGGAGCTTGGATCCCAAACAGACTCACCCTCAAGCTCTAGTGTGGGTGAGAAAGCATTGAGCTCAGTGGGCTCTGTGATACCAGCACCTGTTGCTTTACCAGCTTTGAAATTGTCGGAGGTCTTCTTTGAGACCCACTTCTGATGACCTGAAATGTCAAAAGTTCAGAAAGAACAGAAGTAAAAACAATGGATCATCGAAGCAGTAATTAGTAAAAATGTACGGTGCACACACCAAAAACACATATTGCAAACTGGGAGCACTCAGACCAAAACTTGGAATGAGGCTCAGGGTTATGTGATCATAAAGCAGTTTATATAAGAAAGCAGTGACTGTTTATTCTTCATCGTGATTAGTTATAATATTAGAGTTTCCTTAAATGATAGGGAATTGGCCAGTGGTTACCTCCTATCAACCTTGGGAAACAGTTTAAGTTTTGCTTATGATTTCCAGAGGCACAAGCAAGAAACAACCCAGGTCAAGTTAACCTTGCTAACTTAAAGCTAAATGAAGCTTTGTTTGTATGATTAAACTGGTTTTGTCTGCTCAGGGAATTTCCAAGGCTGGTCTCTGTTTTTGATTCTAAAAACTAAGAGGAGTCATGCTCTGGCTTAGATTTTGAAAAGAGCACTCACTCTGGCTTTTTGAAGACAGAGCTAACAATATTTGCTGATGGATTACATACAAGGTATGAAAAAGAGAGGAATACTAGATGACTCCAGAGGCTTAGCATGGAACAAAGGGAAGAAGGAAATTGCTGTTTACTGAGATGGGGAAGGGCAGTTTGGGGTAAACTTGAGAAGCCAATTCAACATTCAAATGAGCTGTTTGGTATCTAGGCATACCTTGGAGATATTGTGGGCTCGGTTCCAAACCACCACAATAGAGTGAATTTCTCAATAAAGTGACTCAAATGAATTTTTTGGTTTCTCAGTGCGTATAAAAGTTATGTTTACACTATATTGACAACTCCTAAGTGTGCAATAGCATGTCTAAAACAGTCTACATACTTTAAATAAAAGTACTTTATTGCTAAAAAATGCTAACCATCATCTGGGCTTTCGGTGATTGTAATCACTGATCACCATCACCATAACAAATATAATAATGACAAAGTTTGAAATACTGTGAGACTTACCAAAACGTGACAGAGACACAAAGCGAACAAATGCTGTCGGAAAAATGGTGCCGGCAGACTTGCTTGACTCGGGCTTGCCACAGAACCCCAGTTTGTAAAAAATGCACTACCTGTGAAGTGCAATAACATGAATCACAATAAAATGAGGTATGCCTGTGTCCATTTGGAGTTCTGGGCAGAGGCTGGGGCCTGAAATATAGATCTGGGAGCGATCAAATGTAGGTGATTTAAAGCAAAGTGCTGGGGCACCTGGGTGGCTCAGGCGGTTAAGCGTCTGCCTTCGGCTCAGGTCATGATCCCAGGGTCCTGGGATGGAGTCCTGTGTGGGCTCCCTGCTCAGCGGGGAATCTGCTTCTCCCTCTGCCCCTCCCCCTGCTCATGCTCTCTCTCTCTCTCAAATAAATAAGTAAAATCTTTTTTAAAAATAAAGCAAAGTGCTTTGAACTATTTGGAAAAAAGTCACTTGAAGTAATTTTTAAACCCACATTTATTGAAGTAATTTTTATACCCACATTTTATATGCGCACAATGAAATCTGTCTTTGTCTGGAATACCCACCCAGAGCCTGTGCCTGTCTCTTATTTGTCTGTGTCTAGCCCAGGGCTAGGCACCTAACAACAATGACCCGATAAATATGCAATGCATACATAAGTGGACAGCACTGAGTAGAGGTACTAGCAGAGTTTTGGAATCAAGAGATGTGGGACGAAATCATGCTTCCAGTACGACCTCTGTCAGCACGAAAGCTATTTACATTCCCTGAGCTTTAGTTTTCTCCTCTGCAAAATGGGGATTAACATCTGTTTCACAGGACAATGAGAAGATGCTTGTGAAAGTGTTTTGGGAGCTCCGATTAGGGTGCAGTTATTCTGTTTTTTGTTGTCTCCTTTTGTTTCTAGAACCACGCTGCCCAATATGGTAGCCACCAGCTACACATGGCAATTTAAACTGACATTTAACTTAATTAAAATTAAATAAAAGTTTTTTTAGTTCCTTAGTCTCGCTGGCTGCTGTGTTCTGTAGTTATATGTGACTACCAGGCAGCACAGAACATTTCCCTCACTCTAGAAGGTTTTATTGGACAACTCCGTTCTAGTGCCTCCCGGAAGGTCTGGGGGTGGACAGGAAGGGTCCTGACTTCAGGAACCACTTCACAAATACATTCTGGGGCCATGCAAAGCCCCAGGCAAGAGAGGTGGCTAGCCCAGGCTAGCCCAGGACAGCCCTTTCCGTGGCCCTCCTGCCTTGTAGATGTCACATCCTCATCCAGGGAACCAGGGGCTGGGGAACTCAGGGGAGTAAGGCAGGGCCAAGGATGCATGACCTAGCTGCAATGACTTCTGGTCAGTCAGACGCTGGCCTCTCTACAGATGGGGCCCTCCCCCAGGGCTGGCCAGTGGGCTAGTTGTGGGCGGGGAGGCTTGAGGAGTGGAGCTGAGAGCTAAGGGGATGCTTCTGTTCCATCCGTCATTCGGTCCGTCTGCCTGTTTGTCTGTTGATCTATGGATAACAGCCCTCCTGTGTTGGGTAAAAAACCCAAAGGATTCTGAGGACCTTTTAAAGTTGCTGGCCAGGTGTCTTCTCTCTGGCCTCCTCTCTCATACCTGGGACTCTGAAAACCAGAGATGAAGCCAACCTTCTCAGAGCAAGGGTTCCCGCATTGAGAAGCCCATGGTGCGCTCCCACACCAGGACTCCCCAATGTTGTGACCCATCTTTTCATTTGGGGATGTTCATATGTCTGTGGAGCCCTTCCAAAACTTGCCTGAAATGCAGTGCGAACTTGGCTAAGTCATTCTGCAACTCTGGTGCTCAACTTTCCTGTCTGTAAAATGGGAGTAAGAATATTCCTTTCCCCGCTTTCTGCTCAGTGCTTTTTAGGGGAGGAAGTGACATGAAAGTGCTTGATATGCTCTGAAGGATCATGCGAGATGGGTGATGCCTACTAAATCCTCTTAGCAGCTCTGTAGGGAAGGTGGGCACGGATGACATTCCTGTGCTCAAAATCCCAACTTGTATAAGTGACAAAGCCAAATCTTGAGACCCTTCTTGTGTTGTGGCTCTTTAAGACCTCAGAATCCTCTCCTCTGGGATCTAAGTCCATGCCTAAACGGTGTCACCTGGTAGCTGTGTGATCTCGGGGAAATTACTGAGCCTCTCTGGGCCTCCACTTTTGCAAAATGGTGACAATAATAGTAATTAGAACCAGCTACGTAATTTATGGGGCCCAGTGCAAATGAAAATTCAGGGCTTCTTGTCCAAAAAAGCAGGAAAAGGAGGTGTTTTTTTTTTTTTTCCTTTCTTCTATGATTTCTCACTCAGCCTGTTTATTATTCACTATTTAATGTTGCATTCCTTTGGGCATGGGGATACTCACAGGGCCATGGGGCCCTGCCTCATGACTTGGCAGGCATCCTCAACCCAATTTTCCCTATGCCTGCATCCAAGCCCCTGCCTCGGCCAGAGGCCAGGGAACAGGCAGCCAAGAACACATTCTGGGGAGGGAGAAGGGGGGAGACAGTGAGAGGCAGAACTCTGTGTCAGCTGCGTTTCCAAGTCCCCAGTGCATGCTCCATTATTTCATTTGGACTTCACTTACAAAACCCGAATTCAAAGATGAAATGGTTAAGAATTTCAAGATAGTGACCGGAGAGCTTTAGACCCTGGTTACGGAGCATCTTTCTGAGTGGAGGGCTCTGTGCACCAATACTGCTTACACATCCATGAAGCTGGCCCTGATAATACCTAGCTCACAGAGGAGCTCTGAAGACTATGCCTGTCCCCTAGCAAGTGTCAATAAATGTCAGCTGTCCCATTAAGGTCATTATTAATTATTAAATGTGATTTATTACAGATTTTTAAAATTTGATTTTGATGATGACTCAGTGGGTAATACATCTTCATTTACTTAATAGAAAGTGCTGCTTCCATCTGCTATAAGAAGCCTCTCTGCCATCATCTTATTCCTTGTTGGTTTGCTATGGTTAAAGTGGGGGAAGGAAGATACATGAACATTTAAAATACTTGAGGGGGGGGCGCCTGGGTGGCTCAGTCAGTGAAGCTTGTGACTCTTGATTTTGGCTCAGGTCATGATCTCAGGGTTGTAAGATTGAACCCAGCTTTGGGCGTGGAGCTTGCTTGAGATTCTCTCTCTCCCTCTCCCTCTGCCCCGCCCCCCTCATACTCTATCTCTCTGTCTCTCTCTCAAATAAATAAATAAATAAATACTTAGGTATCAGGCATTTTTGTGTTAATCCTCACCACAAGAAGCCAATCCTCGGTAGGCAAGCCTCTTACCCTGCTCTAACAGAAGGAAACCGACATTCAGAACAAGAGTCTTGCCCAGAGACACACAGCACATCAGTGGCAGATGCTGGGGCCTAAATCTGGATCTGTCTGCCCCTGAAGCCTGAGTTCTGCACCCAGGGAGCCTGCTGCCTGAGGCCTTTGTCTGCAGCTCATCTGGGAAGGGACCACCAGTAAGTGTCTTTCCTCTCCCGGGATGGCCTCATCTGCTTCCCCCAACCCTTTCCACCATTCTTTTTGCTGCTTTGCCAGCAGCTGTATCCTGTACCCTGATGAGAGGCCTAAGGACAATGGGAAGGGGAAGGATTGGGTGGTAGGAAAGGGGCCAAGCTCCACGCTCAACAATGGTTTCTCTCCCGGTGGCTCCCAGGCATCCGGAAACAGCAACTGGTTCCCAGCATTATTGTGGGCCGGGGTGAGAGCTGCCGCCGCTGGGATTCTCCATCTATTCTGGGCACAGCCTCCTCTGAGTTGCTGCAAGCTTTCATGCCTTGGCTGTGTAGTAGCCTCAGTTTCCCCCCTATCAACTATGTCTTTATTTATTTATTTTTTTTAAGATTTTTTATTTATTTGACAGAGAGAGACACAGCGAGAAAGGGAACACAAGCAGGGGGAGCAGGAGAGGGAGAAGCAGGCTCCCCGCGGAGCAGGGCGCCCGATGCGGGGCTCGATCCCAGGACCCTGGGACCACGACCTGAGCCGAAGGCAGCCGCTTAACGACTGAGCCGCCCAGGCGCCCCTCAACTGTGTCTTTAGCCCCCAAAACAGGACCCAGTGCTGGGAGGACCTCAGGGAGTATTTGCTAAATTGAATTATTGGAGGAGTAGAGGAAACCCTAAGGAGTTTCCGGGCATTGTCTTTTTCGGTAACTCTATCCATCTAGCCGTCCATCCAGCAACCCTGCTCTGAGGGAGCCCCTGCCACATGCTGCAGGGAAGCTCAGGAACACACCAGTAATACCTACACTCTGCCCTGCTAGTGTTCCCAGGAAGCAGGTCATGGTTCCCAGGGATAAATGCCACAAAAGAGGTTTACACTGGAAGAAGAAGAAGAAAAAAAAAAAGCAAGTCTGGAGTGACTGGGCTTATTTTAGGATGAGAACAATAATCCTGAGAGGAAAGAAGCTGCACTGGGGACTCTAGCCCACCTACCCTCTTCCCCTGTGGCTTGAGCTGGAGAAGGGGCTGCAAGTGGCCACAGGAGCCCTGGACTCATTTGGGTTCAGTTCTCACCCTTTCCACCCACTAGCAGTGTGACCTTAGGCAAGTTCCTTTTCCTCTCTGAGCCTGTTTCCTCATCTATAAATTGGAACTAATAAAACTTACCTTCTGACAGTGCCTGTGGTAAGGATTAAATTTAAATGTTGAGCATTAACAGGTTTCAAGGGAATTGCTGAGTGCACTGGTTGCATGGGGAAGCCAGGAAACAGACCTCTGAGAAATCCCATTTGAACCATGAAACTTAAAGAGCACAGGCTGGGAGAGAAGGTGATGGGATCATAAAGAGAGGGCTCTTCTGTGTGTGTGTGTGTGTGTGTGTGTGTTCGGCTTCCTCCATCAGGCTGGATGCTTATGGATGAAGGAGTAAATGATGGAAGATGCTGAGTCAGCAAAGCCATGTGACAAGACATCCTACGGGAGGCTTCCTGGGCCCTCCTGAGTCCTTTTCTGGGGGAATAGCACTAATTCTGTGTGTCTAAGCCTAAGACTGAAGGTCCAGCTCCATCTGAGACCAATCCCTACTTAGAGAAGATGCCCTGGGAGACAACAATAAAGACATGCATGGCCTTGTGTTGCCCTCTGCTGGTTTTCTTGAGAACTGCACTTTTGAGATGGCAATTTCCGTTCATAATAACTCCTGGGAGCAGCCCAGTGTTGGGAGCTGGGAACTCACAGATAGACAAACATTTCTGCTATTCAAGAACTCATGATGGGGCGTCTGGGTGGCTCAGTTGGTTAAGCGACTGCCTTCGGCTCAGGTCATGATCCTGGAGTCCCGGGATCGAGTCCCACATCGGGCTCCCTGCTCGGCGGGGAGCCTGCTTCTCCCTCTGACCCTCCCCCATCTCGTGCTCTCTCTCTCTGTCTCATTCTTTCTCTCAAATAAATAAATAAAATCTTAAAAAAAAAAAAAAAGAACTCCTGATGTATATACGCGCGGGCGCGCGCGCGCGCGTGTGTGTGTGTGTGTGTGAGAGAGAGAGCACGAGTGGGAGACAGACAGACACATACAGTGAGAGAGAGAGAGAGAGAGAAACAGACACATAAACAGTAAAGGTATATCAGTACCATGACACAAGATGCAGGAAGGGTAGAGATGCATTAAGGAAAGTTTTGGGAAAGAGGTGATTTTTTTCATCTATCCATCCATCCATTATATATTTATTGAGTACTTAATGTATTATAAAAACTAATCTTTGTGCTTGAGATACAATGGGTAACAAAACATACAAAAATTCTTGCCTGTATGGAGCTTCTATTCTAATGAAGGGAAATAATGCAAAAATAAGACAGGTAAATATATATAGTGTTGGATGATGAGTACTAAAGGGGAAAATGAAGCAGGAAAGGAGGACAGGGAGTATTGTTGGAGTGATTGCAACTTTTGAAGTAACATCTGAATAAAGACCTAAGGGAGAGAAATTTTCACTTCTGAACATGATTAAGTAAGTTGTACTGGACTTTCTGTCCTTCATAAATAACTAGAAGACTGGACAAATATTATGAAACAATAGTTCAGACATTGGACAATGTTAGCACAGGACCATGATCCCTGAGAGAAGGAAAGCAAACAAAGTGAGTCAAATGATCACCCTAGCTTTATGCCTGAAGACACTTTCTGGCAGAGCAGGGAGAGGAAACTCAAGTAGAGTGCAGGGCTAGAGTACCTGAGAGGAAGGAGCTACTTAGAAAAGAACTCCAAAAATCTGCGT
This sequence comes from Neomonachus schauinslandi, assembly GCF_002201575.2. Lineage (NCBI taxonomy): Eukaryota > Metazoa > Chordata > Mammalia > Carnivora > Phocidae > Neomonachus > Neomonachus schauinslandi. Next base: position 36,117,076 of record NC_058406.1, read on the forward strand.
AGGGCTTTCCTTTGAGTCTTTGTCTAAATCCTAAGTTGTACATGCACAAGCTGAAACTCCATGAATGTGGGCAGATAATAACTACTGGGGAGTTATAATGTGGGAAAGTTTAAGCTGAACCAGGCTGGGAGACATTAGAATTCCAGCTGACTATAGGGGAGAGAACTTGTTGAACTCCTGGGCATTCAGTAGAGACCTCAAAATGGTCATAGTAGTAGGACTAACTTAGTCTCAGAGTAAAGGCTACTCTAGAAGTACTTTAATAAAGCTTAAAAAAGGATAAAACTGACCCACAAGTAACTTAACTGCCTGCCCAAGCAAAACAAACCTCAAAAATCTTTAAAGGAAAGAAACAAAATTCAGGTCCTCAACAACAGAACATTCACAATATCTAACATTCAGTAAAAATGATTAGACATGGAAGGAAGCAGAAAAATCTGACCTATAACCAGGAGAAAAAATAATGTATAGAAAGAGACCCAGAAATAACAAAGATGATGGAATTAGCAGACATAGACTTTGAAGTAGATAATTTAAATATATGTATTGAGATTTAAATGAAAACATGAACATATGAAGAAAGATGTGGAAGTTATCAAATGGAATTTTAAGTATAATATCTGAACTAAATTACATTGTGCAACTTAAAACCCAGATTAGATACTGAAGAAGAAAACATCAGTGATCTTGAAGACATAGCAATAAAAAATATCCAAACTGTGGCAGAGAAAGAAAAAAAAGACTTGACTTTAAAAAATGAATAGAGCCTCATAACTGGTAGAAAACTGCAGGTGATATAATATATGTGTAACAGGGGTCTCAGAAAATGTAGGGGCAGAAAAATATTTGAAGAAATAGTAGCCAAATTTTTTAAAACATGAAGGCTATAAACAATAGACCCAAGAAACTCAACAAACTCTAGCAGGATAACCATACCAAGCTACCTCATAAAAAATTTACTAAAAACCTAGTTAAAGAGAAAGTGTTTGAGGCAGACAGAAAAGAAGATATATTTACAAGGGAATAAAGATAAGAATTATCATTGATTCCTCACTAGGAACAATGCAAGCTAAAAGACCAGGGGATAATCTCTTTTAAAAACAGAAAGAGGGGAAAAAAAGATGTTAATTTAGCATTATACATCAGTGAAAATACTCTTCAAAAATGAGGGAAAGTATGGGGCGCCTGGGTGGCTCATTCGGTTAAGCATCTGCCTTTGGCTCTGGTCATGATCCCAGGGTCCTGGGATCAAGTCCTTCATCGGGCTCCTTGCTTAGCAGGGAGCCTGCTTCTCCCTCTGCTTGTGATCTCTCTCTGACAATTACATAAATAAAATCTTTAAAAAAATGAAAGAAAGCAAAGACATTTTCAGACAAACAGAACCTGAGAGAATTTATAGTCTTTCACTATCAAAAAGGCTAAAGGAAATTCTTTAAGCTGAAGTAAAATAATACCAGTTGAAAATTTGGACCTATACAAAGGAGTGAAGAGCACCAGGAATGTTAAATATAGAATTTTTTTCTTAGTTAAAAAATTTTTAAATTAACTGTTTAATGCAAAAAACAACAACTATGTATTGCGGTGTTTATAACATGTAGAAGTAAAATGTATGACAACAAAGGATAGGAAGAAGACAGAAGCATATTATTATATTTCTTTCAATATGTATGAAGCAGTGTAATATTGTTTGAAGGTAGATTGTGGTAAGTCGCAGATGAATATTGTAAAAGCCTAGGGAAACCATTAAAATTAAGAGATGCATGGCTAATAGGCTAATGGTGGAAATAAAATGAAATTATAACAAAAAACTCTACCCAAAGGAAGGCATGAAAAGAGAACAAAGGACATCAAAATTTGAAGGTTGTGGCTAATATTACATAGAAGAAAATTCATAATTTAAATTCTTATGTTAGAAAAGAAGAAAGGTTGAAAATTAATTATATAAATGTTTATCTTAACATACAAGGGAAAGAAGGGCAAATTAAATTTAAAATAAATAGAAGGAAATAAATAATAAAGATAGGAGTGCAAATCATTTAATAGAAAACAAATAATAGAAAATATTAGACCAAAGGCTGGTTCTTTGAAAATACCAATAAAATGAGATATAACTGTAGTTAGACTGATCAAGAGAAAAGAGAGAACATCATTACACGTCTTTTAGATGCGAAGAGGATAATTAGGTAATAATAAGGTAGTATTTTGAAAGAATTCATGTCAATAAGTTTGACAATTTAGATGAAATGGACAAATTTCTTGAAAGGTACAAACTACAAACCTTACTCAAGAAAAAAAGGATGTCCTGAATAGCCCTCTATCATAAAATAAATTAAATTTGTGATTAAAATCTCTTCCTTCTCTCCCCAAAAAATAATAAGGGAGAAGAAAATCCAGGCCTAAGTAGCTTCACTGGTGAATTTTATTAAACATTAAAGGAAGAAATAATATTAATCCAACACAAATTCATTCAAAAAATAAGGGAAGAAGGGAACTTCCTCCAACTTACCTTTGGAAATCAATATTATCCTGATATTAAAAAAAGACAAAGACATTACAAAGAAAGAAAATTACTCACTTTTTCTTATGAAAATAGATGCAAAAGTCTTTAACAAATATTAGCAAATTGTAGCTAGCTACATATGAAAGGATATATCATGACCAAGTAGGGATTCATCTTAAAAATTAAAGTTGGTTTAATGTTTGAAAACTAGTGTAATTCACCATATTATAGAGTAAGGGGAGAAAAACAATACAATTATCACAATACATGCAAAAAAAAATCATTGGCAACATTCACTATCTATTTTTAAGAAAAACCTTAAGAGAAAATTAAGAGTAGAAGAGAAGTTCCTCAATGTGATAAGGGGCATCTTTGAAAAACCTACAGCTAATATAGTTAATGATGAAAGATAGAATACTTTTACTATTAGATTAGGGACAAGTCAAGGCTGCCTGCTGTCACTGCTTCTACTCAGCGTTGTACTAAGGTCCTAGTCAGTGCTATATGAAAAAATAGGCACATAGTTAGATATAAAAAAGTAAAACTTTTAAAATTACAGGTGATATGATCATATCCTATAAATAAGAAATCATAGGGAATCTACAAAAGAACTATTAGGACTAACATATTAATTTAGCAAAGTCACAAGATAAAAAGTCACAATTGTATTATTTATTTATTTATTTATTTTTGGTTTTTTTTTTTAAAGATTTTATTTATTTGACAGAGAGAGACACAGCGAGAGAGGGAACACAAGCAGGGGGAGTGGGAGAGGGAGAAGCAGGCTTCCCGCTGAGCAGGGAGTCCGATGCGGGACTCGATCCCAGGACCCTGAGATCATGACCTGAGCCGAAGGCAGAAGCCCAACAACTGAGCCACCCAGGCGTTCCACAATTGTATTTTTTAAAAAGATTGTACTTATTTCAGAGAGAGAGGGAGAGCAAGAGAGCACAAGCAGGGGAAGCTGCAGAGGGAGAGGGAGAAGCAGACTCCCCGCTGAGCAGGGAGCCCGATGTGGGGCTTGATCCCAGAACCCTGAGATCATGACCTGAGCCAAAGGCAGACGCCCAACTGACTGAGCCACCCAGGCACCCCCACAATTGTATTTTTATATACTAGGAATGAACAATTAGAAAATAAAACTAAAAAACCCAACGACATTTACAATAACAAAAACATGGAATATTTATAAATCAGTTTAACAAATTATGTGTAAAATCTGTAGACTAAAACTACAAATTATTGATGAAACCAAAATAAGACCTAAATAAAGGAAGACATATACCATGTTCAGTGGTTGAAGGACAATATTGTTACCATGTCAGTTATTCTCAAATTAATTTTAGATTCCATGCAGACTTAAGCAAAATGCCAGGAGGCATTTTATTTTTTTGGTAGAAATTGATGAGCTGATTCTAAAATATATATAGAAACGCAAAGAACTTAGAAGAGCCAAAAACTTTTTGAAGAACAAAATTGGAAGATTTACACTATTTGATTCTAAGACAATAGAAGGCAGCAGTAATGGGGGAAATGAGAGAATAAGCCATATGAAAATCTGGGCATAAAGTATTTCAAGCAGGGAAATGAGAACATGCAAAAGCCTCAAGGTGGGAGCATGTTTGGCACATTTGAAGGAACAGTGAAAGATATTGCTATGGCTGCAACAGAATTATCCACGCAAGAGTAGCAGGAGATGAGGTCAGACAAGTAACAGGAGGCCAGATAACTTAGGGCTGTGTAGGCTATTGCAAAGATAATAGATTTTACTTTAAGTGAATTAGGGAGCCATTAGAGGATTTTGATAAAAGAAATTATATGTTCCCCACTTAATATTTTAACTGGATCACTCTGGTTGACATAATCAGAATAGAATGAAAGGGGCAAGGGCAGAAACAGGGAATCAGTTTAGAGGCTACTACAATAATAGAGAGGTGATGGTGATTTGGGTCAAGGGAGAGGTGGTGAGAAATGGTTGGTTTATGGACATGTTTTGCAGGTAGAGCTGACTAAATTTGTTGATGGATTGGATATAGGAAATGAAAGAAAGGGAGAAGTTAAGGCCTGAGCAACTGGAAGACAAAGTTGCTAATTACTGCCATGAGGAAGATGGTGGGAGGAGTCATTTTGTGAGAATGACATGAAGTGTTTTGTCAGAGATGTGGTAAATCTGAGATGTCTATCGGATATCCAAGTGGTGATATCAAGTAGTTAGTTGGAGATATGAATCTGAAGTCCAGGGTAGAAGTCTGGGTTAGATACATTTAAAGCCATGGGACTGGATGAGATTACTAATGGGATGAATGGAAATAGAAGGAGAAAGTTTCCAAGGACTGAGTCCTGGGGATCTTCCAACATGTAGGGCTTGGAGGATAGAGGAGATCATCAGAGAAGTTGGAGGAAAAGCTTTGCCATGAACAAAGGAATGTAGGAGCAGAGGTGACTAATAATGTCAGAAATATTGGAGAGGGAAGTCAGAAAGGGCCTTGAATGCCAGGCTAGGGGTCTCGCTCAATGGTTTATAAAAAGACAGAGTTGTGGTCAAATTCAAGATGTAGAAAGATTGTCTGGTAGCGCTGAGGGGATGAAATGGAGGTTAGGGTGGTGTGAGCCTGGAGGCAGGAAGACCAGGGGGGTGGCAAGAGCGATCATGAGGTCACTATATCAGAATAGATAAGGGCTGATGGTTCCTTGGTCTTGGATTTTCCAGTCCGTGGGCTCCTCCAGCCTGAAGTGTCAAAGTCCCCAGGGATTTGTCTGCCCAAGATTTCAGTTAGGTCCAGGCTTGGCCTGCACCCTGACAAGAAATCCATTGTTGAGGCCTCTGTCCACGGTGCTGATTTGTTCTATCTTCCTCTCTTCTTGAAGGCACACTGGTGTTCCCAGCTCAGGTCTCAGGACTAGCACAGAATCAACATGCCCAGAATCACCCCACATATGGCCAGAGGCTCAGAGGCCTTGGGTTCTGACAAAAGATGGTTTGGGATTGTGTGCCTGGCTCTACCTCTGCTCAGATCCCCCAGGTCATAGATGCTTTGATGAAGTCTTGCTTGACAGACAGATTGAGAAAAACTCCATACCTAGGAAAAGGAGGGCCCTGCCCCAATCACTTTCCTAAGCCCCACCCCACCCTTATGGTTGAGGCTGTTGGAGGTGGCTTAAAACCTTCATAGTTCCTTAGTCTTGTTTCTCACAGTGGCCTAGTTCCCACTCTGCTCAGCAGGTATTTTTAGCAACCAGTAGACCCAAACTTTCTAGCCTTTTATCTTCGCATGTTAATTTTTCCTGAAAAGCCTTTTTATCCCTCCTTCACATGGGTAAATCCTAGGTGCTCTTCAGTGCTTACCTTAATAGCTGTACCTGATTCTGGAAAACCTTCCATGATCCGTTCCAGGTTGCTTAGGTGTCTCTTCATCTTCTTCCTCTTCCTCTTCTTCTTCTTTTAGTATTTATTAATTTATTTGAGAGATAGAAAGAGCAAGCACGAGTGGGGGGAGGGGCAGAGGGAGAGTGAGACACTCTCAAGCAGACTTCCTGCTAAGCGTGGACCCCCAACGCGGGGCACGATCTCACAACCCTGAGATCATAACCTGAGCTGAAATCAAGTCGGCCGCTTAACTGAACCACCCAGGGGCCCCCTCTTCTTTTTTCTTAATTGACGTCAGTTACACAAAACTGACTTATCTATAATCTTGGCTCATAACGTTGTCATCATTAGTCCTTGCACAGACCCTCTTTCCTCCCTCCCTCTTTCCTTCTTTTCTCTCTCCTACTCACGTTTCTCTTTCTCTCTTTATATGTATGCACACATGCACACATGCACACCTTTTTTTTTTTAGTTTTAGTTGTTTTAGAAACTTATAAAAAGAGTATCATGCTGTATGCAATCGTCTTGAGAATTGCTTTTTACTTTCAATACAAATGTTACCAAGATTCATCCAAATTTTAATATGGACCACAGTTCATTCAATTTTGCTGCTATATATATTCTGTGCAAATACTATATCACAATTTATTTATCCATTTTCTTGTCAATGGACATTGGAGTTGTTTCCATTATTTTGCTATTATAAACAGTACTGTTAAAAATATTATTTTACATGTCTCTTGGTGCATGTCTCCTTGTACACACTCATACTTACACACACATATCTTGAAGAGGAATTTCTGGGTTGTAGAGTATATGACAATTTAACTTTTTAAGGTAATACTAAATTGTTTTTCAAAATGTTTGTGCCAATTGACTCTCCCACCCCTACGATATATTCAATGTACACATTCTGTCTAACATTTGTTATTGTCAGACTTCTTAATCTCTGTAAATTAAGTGGGAATAATTAGATTTCACTGTAGTCTTTATTTTCATTTACCTAATTACTAATGAAATTGAACATATGTTTATTGAAGGTATGGTTTCCTTTTCTGTGAAATGCCCAATCGTGACTTTTGTTCTTTTTTCTATTGTTCTTCCTTCTCTGAACGATTTGAGGCATTTTATAGATTCTTGATATAAATCCTTTGTTGGTTATCTGTTACAATCATTTTTCCCCAGTTTGTAAATTATTGCTTCTCTTTCTTTAAAATGTCTTTTAATGATCAGAAGTAATTATTTTAGTATAGTTCAGTTTATTATTCTTTTTATTTTATGATTATCTCTTTTTGTAAATTGCTTAAGAAATTATTCCCCAGGTCAAAGTTAAAAAGATATTAACTTACATTTTATATTAAATGCTTTAAAGTTTTATATTTTCCATTTTGGTTCTTAGTCCATTTTGAGTGGATTTTTTGTGTGTATGGGGAAAAATATGGATCCAACTGCACATTTCTCATTTCTTTCATGTTATATGATCGGTATGTTTTGGGATTGTCAATTCTAATCCATATTGGCCAATATGTACTTATCTTAATTACCCTTGTTACCTAATATATCCTGATAACTGGTAGGGCATATCCTTCTTCTCTATTCTTCTTCAGAAATATCTAGGATATTTTTGGCCCTTTCCTCTTCCATATCAATTTACCATCAACTTGTTAAATTTAATTTTTAAAGAGCCTTGTGGCATTTTGATTGGTGTTCATTGAATCTAAAATTAACCATATTAAAGTATTTCTATTTAGAAACATGGGTAGATACTATCTCCATTTACTTAGATCTTTTAAAATAGCTCTCATAAGGTTTTTCTCCAACTTTTTATTCTGGAACAATGTCAGAGCTTATAGAATATCCATAAGAGGAGTAAGGGCTTATAGAATATCCATAAGAGGAGTAAGGGCTTACAGAATATCCATAAGAGGAGTAAGGGCTTACAGAATATCCCTAAGAGTGGTAAGGGCTTACAGGATATCCCTAAGAGTGGTAAGGGCTTACAGAATATCCCTAAGAGTGGT
>NC_058406.1:36124973-36158376 GCF_002201575.2 Neomonachus schauinslandi
AGAGTGGTAAGGGCTTACAGAATATCCCTAAGAGTGGTAAGGGCTTATAGAATATCCCTAAGAGTAGTAAGGGCTTATAGAATATCCCTAAGAGTAGCAGCTGTATAACCTTGCAACATTTGCTTTAGGTTTCAATATTTATATAAGTATTAGTATGTTCTTTTAGTCTGAATCATTTGAGAGTATTTTACATTCAAATTATGAAATTTTACTCCCAAGTATTTCTGCATATAACTTTCAAGTATAAGGACATTCTTCTGTATGAGCACAACAGAATTATCACATTTAGGAAATTTAACACTAATATATTATTATTCTTTAACATATAGTCCATATTAAAAATTCTCCATTTGTTCTCTTAATGTCCTTTGTAGCTGATTTTTTTTAAATGACAGTTTTCATCCTGTCATTGACCTATGTGAATTCTACCTTTCATGATATTTGAAAGTATAGGCTAGTTTGCAAAAATGTCCTTCAATTTAGATTAAAACAATTGTGCTGACGTACACAGCAATTGTTGTTTGATTGTTTCCGCATACTTAGACTCAAGTTAACCATTTTTGGCAGGAATACTGTATCACCGAGTTTCACATCTCAGGGTACACAATGCCATTTGTCTAATTATTGGTAACATTAGATTTAATCACTTGTTGGAGGAAGTATCTCTCAATAATGTATTGTGATTTTTTGTATATAGATCCTATACAACTTCTAGTTCCAACTATGCTTAAGTCCTTTATAATTTTGTTGCTCTTTCTTAAATATTGTTTTCTATGGCAATTGTTTGTTGCTGGTGTATAGAAATGCAATGATCTCTGTGTATTGACATTACATCCAGTTGCCTTGCCATATTTTCCTAATAATCCCAATAATTTGTCAGGCCATTCAAGATAATGGGCTAAGGCTTATATTGTTTCATTTTACGAAGATAATTGTATTACCCGTACATAATGACAGCTTTGTTTCTCCCTTTTCAATTGTTTATGCCCGAATATCTTTTTTACTTATCAGAGCCGCAGTTTCTATCGCCTTTGTGCTCTCAGCCCTATACTTCCCTCACTCTTGGCACTGATAGGATTGTATTGTTATTGCCTGATCATGTATCTGTCTCCTTTACTAGCTTCAGAATTCTTTAAGGACATAAATTGATTTGTCTCTGAATCCATGGTACTCAAACAAGTCTTGTCCTAGAGGGAATGTTTGAGAATAATAAACATCTATTGGGCACTGTGCTATGTATTTTACATAGACAATTTTATTTATTTATTTATTTAAAAAGATTTTATTTATTCATTTGAGAGAGAGAGAGAGAGAAAGAGAGAGAGAGCGTGAGCACACAAGCAGGGGGAGGAGAAGAGGGAGAGGGAGAAGCAGGCTCCCGCTGAGCAGGGAGCCCAACACAGGGCAACACCGGGTTTGACCTGGGGCTTGATCCTAGGACCCTGAGATCATGACCTGAGCAGAAGGTAGATGATTAACCAGCTGAGCCACCCAGGTGCCCCACAGAACAATTTTATTTAATACTCCCAATAACACTACAAGATGGGTACAATTATTATCTACATTTTTAAATGAGGAAACTGAGACTCAGAGAGGTTAAGCAATTTACAGAAGGCCACATAGCTAGAAAGAGGTGAGCTTAGATTTGAACTCAGATCTAACTCCTGATACTTTTCTCTTAATTGCTATTCTTTACAGCTTCCCCAGTGGATTAATGAGCAAATGGGTAGGAGGAAGGATGGGGGTGCCTCTTTCCATGCCCAGGGGTTTGGGTCCCTCTTTCTTTGGAAAGGTTTGAGCACCAAGGCTGCTGGTTCTAGGTCACCTTGGGAAGCCCTAGTGGTCTCTCCACCAACATAGTGAAACCCATCTTACATTCTAGGGTCCCTCCAGCTGTCCTTGGGAGCAGAAATATGCCAGGGGTTTAGGATCTAGCAGGGACATTGTAAGGGCTGCTATCCTGGGACAACCCTTACCAATTCAGGCCATTCAAGATAATGGGCTAAGGCTTTTCCATTGGCCCAAAGGGTGACCAGATATCTCTGATTCCTCACGGATCATCGGGTCACCATCTATCCTGTCTTTCCACAGTTTTGGCAGTAGATGGCCTGTAAGCCTTCAGCCTAGGAATTTCCTGGGGGCAATCCCTTAAGGGCCTATTCTTGGCTTTTAGCCTTCATGATGGAAAGTCCAATTGAAGCTGCCTCCTTAGCCCAGGCTGTGCAGTAGTCAGACCTAAGATTCAGGGACTTATATTAGTGAACATGGTCTAGACCCTAAGGGTGATCAGGAGAGAGAGTAATTATTTTCCTATCTTCAGTAGCATCTGTGCTATATTGCTATGGAAAAACATCTATGTCTTATCCAGAAGCCCTGAAATATTATTGGGGGAGATAATTATGTCTCAAATCTAAGCTCCATACTTCTTGCAATTATACATGAGCATTATGGTTAGCACTGAGTTCCCTGGAAGCCAAGGCATAAAGGGAACCATGATAGATACCAGCATTTCATTTCACAAAATCCACTGCATCTCATCAGATGTTAATAAGTGTGCCTTTAATAAACAGCTCCTTAGTCAAATAAACCCAAGAAACATTGCATATACTACAGTCCACATCCTGTTTAAAAATTCTTAATGGCATTAAACATTGAAGGCTCTGAGACCGCTTGCAATAAAATTGAATTCTTTTTATGCAGAATTTCCCAAATTTAATTGATTACAAAGTCCTTTTTTGGTGGAAAATTTATTAATATCTTATAAGGAACCAGCATTTTGAGTTGTTCAGTTTGGAAAATGCTCATTTATATAGTTTTTCTCATCAGGCAAAAATTTTTTTCTTTTCTTGATGCTAAATTCTGAGGTAGGACCAAGTAAAAAAAAAAAAAAAAGGAATGTGGGCACCTGGGTGGCTCAGTTGGTTAGCCTCTGACTCTTGCTTTCAGCTCAGGTCATGATTTCAGGGTCATGAGATCAAGCCCCGCATTGGGCTCTGTGCTGGAGTCTCCTTGAGATTCTTTCCCCCTCCTTCTCCCTCCCCCTCTTGTCCTCCCCCCTGCTCATGTGCGTGCTCTCTCTCAAATTAATTAATTAATTAATTAACTCTTAAAAAAAAGGTAGGGCCCAGTATATCTCTATTTCCCTACCAAGTTGTCTTTGTTTGTTTGAACTTTTGTCCCTGTGATTCTTTGTCAGTATCCATGCCCTCAAAAATGTCTATAATTGTGGAAAGGGGTGCCTGAAGGAAGGGGGAGCCTGACCAGCAGGGACCCTGGAGCTAGCTTTTTCTTCCTACCACTTGGTACAGTTTTCCCAAAACCTCAGAGGAGATTGGAGCAGTAGGAACCTAAAAGCCGTGGGCCTGAGCAGTGAAACCATCTGAGGTCAAGTTCATACAACAGACACCCAATAAGGTACTACTGTGTGCTGGACACAGTGCTGAAGGAAGGCTGGGGACATAGCTATCTCAGACATGGCATGGTCCCTGGGATGAGTGGGAGAGAAAGACACAGAACAAATTAAGCCATCAAGTATTTTTGGTGCTGGAACCATGCAAGCCTCTCCAGGTCCACCCCCCTCCCAGTCGCCCCTGCGCCCCACCTGGGTGGGCACATCCCCCACCACACCGTGCCATGGCCAGAGGGAGAGCATATCTTTGAGTTCTGCCTTGGTGTAAGCTTTGAGGCACATTCCCTTCTCCCTTCTCCCCAACCACTTCCCTCTCCAAAAGTTTGCCCACAGTCTTTATAAAGTCTCTGTGCAGCTCCTGGCCTCCACGTTACTCATTCCCTGTTGTGGCTTATCGGGAGAGAGGGCAAGGCAGAAGGTGAGGCTGGAGATGAGAGAGTGCGAAGGTGGACAGGTGCGTTAATGTGTGTATGTTCTAGGGCTTCCATCTTCTGGGTGAAGGGGCAAGCTCTGATGAAGCAGAAGTAATTACTCCTCTTCTGCACTTGCTGCAGGGAAGGAGATGAACGATTTACTCTCAGGAGCCTCAGCATCCCCCAAGGGAGGGTCCTCAGAGGCAACGGAAGCTGGCAAGCCCCAGGCTTTTTTTCTCTTCTTTTGGCAGAACCTGATTCACATTTTCTGCCCTTGTCCTCTCCCACTCACAGACATGTTTGCAATACATATGGTCTGATTGTTTTATTATTAGACACTAACCATGTGGCGTAGTTTTTCAATCTAGCTGTGCTGATTTTAACTGCCTGGTTTAGTTTGGGAGTTTTGATCACTGGAGGAACCACCCCTGGGTGTCTGGTCAGTCCCAAAGTCAATTGCAGATGCTCATTCCCATGTCTGAAAAGTGACCCTCTCTTGTAGCAATGCTCTTTTGAACATCATGCATTTTACATATTTATCAGATTTTAAGCAAGCAGGTGCCCACCATGGAAACTGAAACACTGAACAGTTCCAGTTGTCCTGGGTTACCCATTCACCCATGCTGTCCAATGTCAAGGGCAGAGGGCAGTGAATGTGCTATTTGCTGAGGGGTCAGTCAGGCAACCTATGTCCCTGACCTGGGTTTCTCAAAGTCCTCTAGCTTCTCAGGTCATCCTGCTCTTTGCTACTCAAATAGAATCATCTGAGACCCATTTCCACCATGGTGGGGAAACTAGCATGACCCTCACAATCACTATTTTCAGAGATTCTCAGGGACTTGTGTTTTTCCTAGTGACCTTTCCATCTCTGCGGTGGTTTTAAGCATGTCTGCCAATTCTTTGATACTCTTCCCATCACGAGGTTGAGTCTAATCCCTTCCCCTTGAGTATGGGTCTACCTCAGTGATCTGCTCTTAATAAACAGAAGGAGGTAGAAGTGATGTTGCCCGATCCCAGAGTCTGGGTCATACATGGTGATAGAGCTTCTGTCAAACTCTCTCTTCAGCCACTTGCTTTTAGAATTCAGCTGCCATGCTGTAAGGGAGCCCAGGCCACATGGAGAGGCCATGTGTATGTTCTGGCCAAAAGCTTCAGTTGACGTCCCAGGTGACGTATGAGTGGCATGCGAGGCAGGGAGCCTTTGAGAAGACTCCAGCCCCAGCCGCTGGCTGGCTGCACCCACTCTAGGTCCTGGCGGTGCTGTCCTCTTTGTGCTTGGTTCCACACACACCGTTGCCCCTCCTCCTCATCCTCACAAAGCATCACTAATGCAAGGCTAGTGTCTGCAGGGGGTGAGACTGACGATTTGGGGCCAGAGAGGGGAGCTGCAGAAAAGACCAGAACAAACCGGATCTTAAATTGGAGAGTTAGGCTTACTCCAGTGCAAGTTCGCAGGCACCCAGTACCACAGGGGATTTCTGCTGGTCCTGTCCACCTTTGGGCCAAAGCTCTGTGCCGTCATCTCGGCCTGTCTTTCTCCCCCGCCTCCCGCCCGCCCTCAGCTGCACCCTCAGCCGCGCCCTCAGCCACGCCCCCAGCCACGCCCCCAGCCCCGCCCTCAGCCCCGCAGCAATTTTTGTTTTCATGTGCTGAGCCACCCAACGGCTAGATTCTTAGTCCATACACCGTAGGGCTGCAAGACATGAAATGTTATTTCTCTACATTTAAACTGTTCTCCTGCCGACGCCCTCTCTCCAGGCGGCAGAGACGTGTTCAGTCGCTTCAGGGTTTCCTCGTTCCTTCTGCGGGGTGTGTATCAAGTTCTAGGAGTCATCACAGTAGTGGGGAGTCTGGGGCTTGGGGTGCCTGATCGTGGGGGCACGCCCTGAGCTGTACGTGCTTCTGTCTCACCCTTATTGTCAGCTCGAGAGGGTGGCTGCCAGGTCTTCCCTCATTTCCAACTGCAAGCCTCTCCAGGTCCACCCCCCTCCCAGTCGCCCCTGCGCCCCACCTGGGTGCACAGAATACACTCGGTTTGCTCCCATGCAGTGGGGCTAAGAGCCGTGGGCCCAGAAGCACCATGCTACCCCCTTCTTTGCCACCTTTCCAAAGCCACGCTCTGCGTTGCCGCTTTCCTGGGCTTGCCCCAGGTGGGGCAGGTGTCCTTTTTACATTCTCCTGAGTTCCCACATCGACAACGCCAAGGCCCTTTCTCAGGGACTCATCAGAGTCTCATCTCTTCTTCACCCAGCTTTTTCTCTCTCCCTGCTGCCCCCCTTCAGCTCAGTTTGGTCTCACCTGCGGGAAAGGGGCTCCAATTGATCACGTATTTCTCCAGATCTACTATTTATGTTATAGACTTGATGCTCCAAATCCTCCAGGTCTTTGGAAGTTCAAAACCTGGGTTTTTGCAATTCGAGGTCTCAGCGTTTGAATCCCCAAATCACGAATTTAGCTCTGATTGCAAAGATCCGCGCCTAGCTGCCTGGGTGGAGACTGGAAGGGGAGGGGGGAGTGGCCCACAGAGACAGCAGAGCACTGGGAAGGAAACTTCTCACAGAGCGACCTAATCTCTGTCCACTCAGCTCACATCTGACGTATGGCTGGGGCATTTCATTAAAAGTGACCTACTTAGGGCCTTTTTGCAACCAGAACATCTTTTCCCTATGTACAGCTCTACCTTCTTCCTAAGCCAATTGGCCCAGATTGCAGATGACTTTTAAAGATAACACGTTTCCCCTCCCTGTTATATAATTATAAAACTGTGTAAACAGAGCAGTGGTGGAGTCAGCACTGGGGACCTTGGGGCAGAGAGCAGGGAGAATCAGGTTGCAAGGGTGGGCCATGGAAGGCTTCCTGGAGAAAGTGACATTTGAGCTGGTGAGCGCATTCCAGGCAGAAGCAACAGCATGAGCAGAGCTGCAGAGCTCGTCCTAGGTGTGAGGAGCAGGAGGTGAGGAGGGGATGCCAGGATGACCTGCAGGAATCTGCTTGTGTCAGGCCTGGCCGGCAGAGGATTCGGCTTCCATCCTGAGAGTGAGAGCTATGATCCCATTGGTAGCTTCTAGACTGAGCAGTGCCGAGATTAAAATAGTTTCCTCTCTGTTCCTTCTTGTGGCATTTGCTCATTCCACTTTCCCTATCTCAAGTGCCCAATGCCCAATTCTCTTCCTTGCATGGGGAGGATTTCTGGCCTCCCTCAGCCCTGCGATCTCCTCCCCACTGACTCCTGACACTATGTTCTTCGTGGTACCTCCGTTACAGCCACCCTGAACTTGTGATGTTCCTTTCACTTTTCTCCTGCCTTTTTTCTTGCTGTGCCCTCCACCTGAAATGCCCTTCCCACACACCTCTGCGCCTGGCCATCTCTTACACATCCTTCAGGTCTTGGCCCTGTAGCTACTTCTCTAAATCATATCTGGGCCCTTCCCTCATATGTTTCTGATCTGTGACTGTTCTTGTGTCCCCAAGGGGGTGCCCACCTAACCTCTGGCCTGTGGGCTCAGCTCCTGGTCCAGATTTTTGGAGCAGGGCAGATTGCTTCCTGGAATGGCCTCCTTTGGGAGAAGGAGCAGGGAGGTGTGGTGGGCAGCCTTCCCAGGTTCCAGAGTCTGTTTCTGACCTCGTATACAATGGGATTACTGGGCAAATAATTAGCTACAAGTGAGGGTGTGGCCCCAGGGAAAGGAACCAAGTCTTATTCTGGGTGCTGTGGGCTTAGCTCTGGTCTCAGGGTCAGAAGATCTGTGTCCTGACCCAGCACCAGTAGCGACTTGCTGGGTGACCCTGGTGAGTTCCTCTCTTTCTCCTGAGCCTCAGTTTCCTTATCAGTCTGAAAGGCTCACACTAGATGATCTATCTCTGGGGTCTTCTCAACAAATATTCCTGAGCCCTGTGCTTGGTGTGGTGCCCTCATTCCTGCCCTCGTGGAGCCCGCAGGTCAGAGCAGGGCAGAGTCATGGCAAAGTGGGAAGGATGGACTTTGTGGTCAGACTGACCTGAGCGAGCCCTGGCTGAGTCACCTCGGGCAGCTGTCTCCATCTCTCTTAGCCTCAGTTCTCCCTTGGGTAAAATGAGGATGGACGGTGTGTTATGAGGGTTAGATGAAAACTAAAATCAACATATCTAAAGAACTGGGTGCTTCAGGCGTTATTGCAGGGGTTGCAATTCTCAGGAGAGGCCTTGCGGGGCTCTCAGGAGGAAGGGGTTCCCTCTGCCTTGGTGACGGTGGATCCGGGGAAGGCTTCCCAGGCCGAGTCTTGAAGGGTGAAAAGCAGTCCCCCAAGGAGGAGCCAGCTGGAGTAGTGTGGGCAGGTCTTCAGAGCCCATCAGTGCCGACCCCAGGCTGAGCTTTCTATCCAGGGGCACCGTAGCCCCTACAGACTCTGCGCCTCCCCCCACTCCGGGCAGGTTCTGTTCTCCTTCAGCTGCCTTCAGTATGTTGGGCCCCAGCTCATGCTCTGCTCTGTGTCCTTTCTCTGTGACTGTTCCCAAGCTTCTCTGGTGGCCACCATTTCCTATTTATTTCTTCTACTCAGGCTGAAACCTGGCTTCTGCCCTGAGAAGGACCCAGCATCCTTTTTGGTCCCCTTCACCCCTTCACCCCACCTTCTCAACTTTGGTGTGGCCAATTCTATAGTGTAGTATCCGTGTCCTCCTGCCTGCTTGGGCCGTGGGTCCATCTCTTAGCCCCCTGCCCTGCATTCCCAGTATCCTCCCTTCAGCATTAAAAAATGCTCAGGTGTATCCACCTTAAAAGTAAAGCACCCTTCGGTGCTCTTTTGCCTCTTCCCAGCCCTGCTCAGTTGATCCTTGACCCTCACTGTTCACATTCTTCACTCCCACTCATTCCTCCATCCACTGTGTTCTGATTCTGGCCGCAGTGTTGTTCCTCAGACATGGCTCTGGCCCAGGTCACCAGTGCACAGCCCTACTCTTGTTCCGGCTCAACCATAGGACCTTTCTTGGAGCCCAGCCCTTTCCCTAAACCTACTTAGCTCCCGCTCTGCAGGCCTGAGGGCCAGGCAGTGTTTGCTGACCACAGAAAAGGGAGTGGTTCCCAGGGCAGGGTTGGAGACCCCATGAGACAAAGGTACTTAGCCGGCCTGCAGAGTTTTTTGGAAGCTGCCCTAACCCTAAGTACTGCCTAACTGAGCTGCCACAGGGCTGGCACAGACCCACAGGATGGCAGAACTGCAACCTGAGCCTGATAACTTGATCATTGGCCCTGACCTGCACCTGCCCCAGCCTGTGTGTTGTCCCTGCCAGAGAATGGGC
The DNA here is from genome assembly GCF_002201575.2 of Neomonachus schauinslandi. Classification (NCBI taxonomy): domain Eukaryota; kingdom Metazoa; phylum Chordata; class Mammalia; order Carnivora; family Phocidae; genus Neomonachus; species Neomonachus schauinslandi. Next base: position 36,134,073 of record NC_058406.1, read on the forward strand.
CGCCAATAGAACTGCTTTGCTAAAATGGAGCCCTGTTCTCCGAGCTAGAGAGGAAGGAGTTTCTGTGAGCCCAGCCCTGCTTGCTCACTCCCAGTGGTGGGGAGCTTACTGTCTCAAAGCTCAAAGGTGCCTGCCTAGCAAGCTGGTTGTATAATGGGCCTGGAATGGTAAGAGTTCAGTAACTGTGAGCTCCTGTTCTTTTGTCCTGTCTCCAGGCCTCACTGCATGTCCAACGGTTTTCCCCCATTGGGTCTGATACCAAGCTTCTTATATATATTTTTTAAGATTTTATTTTTAAGTAATCTCTACTCTCAATGTGGGGCTCGAACTCATAACCCCAAGATCAAGAGTCTCATGCTCCACTGCCTGAGCCAGCCAGGCACCCCCAAGCCTTTTATATTTTTTATGAGCCCCTAAGATTGGCTCAGCCCTGTCCTGTGGCTTAGGAGAAACCCTAGGAAAGGCCCACTAAATTGACTGGAACACCTTCTTTCTTAATTAAACAGCAAATTTAACCTTAGCATCTAATCTGTACCAAACCCTCCACTGGAATGGGTGGTATGTTTTGGGGGAGGAGTAGGGACTACCAAGAGCACTGGTTTTCTGCATTTACATAATAAGTGCTTTGTGTTTACTTAAATTGTATTTCTGAAGGACACCTGGGTTCCTGGGGGTCAGGGGGTCAAAGTCAGGAAAGTGCTCTTGTTATGCATCTGCCGACCTCCCCAGGCTCCCTCTCTGAATCAGGTGCAGCATTGTCCTTTCCCCTGCCCTCCCCCATGGGGTTCTAGCATCTTCTTTCCATTTTATTTTGTGCTTTCTATTTTCTATTTCTATAAAAGATGGCATTCCCTGCCTTTTCTGTATTTCTTTGTCTCTCTTGCTTTCTTTTGGACTGATTGAACAGGTGATTCCAATGTGCAGTCAAGATGGAGAATGAGTGGGTCTAGACACAACTCTTTTCCCCAATGTTATCTCATCTCACCTCTCCCCTACCAGGGGTTTCATACTTGCCACTCCCTCAGTTGGCCTGACATCCCTGGGAAATTGAGGTGGGGGTCGGGTGGAGGATTGTGGTGAGTTTTGGTCTCCCTACCAAATAGCAGCTGATGGGTTTCATCTACCCATCTACGAGGGGTGTCAACAGCATCAACCAGAAGGGCACCAGAAGGGCATTTCCCATATATTTTGCATTGGCCAGTCAAACTTTCTACCTCCTCCCCACATCCCCTGCAATAGCAGCCAATCCCTTCAGCATCCATTCAACAGACAAGTATTTATTAAGTGCCCCTTTGTGCTGGTGCTGGGGAAGCAGAGAGGACCTGACACAGAGCCTCCCTTGAATGTTTATGGAGCAGGTGGGAGCAGGGGGTTCAGTGGGTGCACATTGCCAATGTTCTCTCAACTTCTGCAAAACATAACACCTGCAGAACCCTCACTGATGTGCCCAAACATGCACTCACCGAGTGTTTGTGTCTTGTCTGTCCTGGCTCAGCCAAGCAAAGTGAGGGAAGAGACAAGCTCGGGCTTCCCACTTGCGTCAGAATGGGAAGATTTCAGGAGAAGCCAAGCACTCAGCTGCTGCAAGGGAGAAAGTGAAGACATCGGAGAAGAGCAGCAAGCTAGATTGGCAGATTTAGAAGACTGGCTGTAACTGGTGTTTCTGAGGTGGAGGGAGGGTGTGCGTGTTGGGGAGGGGAGGGCTATTGGGAAGCATGCGGATACAGGCAGAATCTCATTATCTCCATCTCCTTAATATGTGTGCTTCTGGATTGGGGGTTCTCACCAAGTTGTTCTTTACAGCTAAAGTTTTCTACTGGGCCCTTGGGGGCAGAACTCAGACCAGTGGGCAGAAGCTCCAAGGAGGCATGTTTTGGCTTCCAAGAATCACACTGCCAAGATAGCTGGAGGGGTAGCTGGTAGAGTCAGGAGTTGGCTACTGCCCAGTCTCCGGTTCTGGCCACATGGTGACCTAGAAGTGTGGATGCTCTAGAAGTGTGGATGGCTGCAAGATTTCAACCAGGGAGTGGAGAACAGGGTATGTGATAAATAGGCTGTGAGTGCTGGGCCATGTTTGTGGCAGGATGTAGGACCCCTGAGGCCTAAGAAGCATCCATCCTGCTGTTCTTCCCTCTGACTTCCTCTTCCTGATCGCCAACCCAGACTCTGGACCCCTTCCTGCCCCAGGCCAGCTCACAGCCACTGCACATACACAGAGGAGGAGATCTTCCTGGAATACACCTCCGACCACACTTTTTCCTGTGGAAGCCTCCTTCAGTAGCTGCCTCCCCACCAGGCTCCAGCAATGCTATTTCTTCGCCTTCGTTCAGCCTAGGGGATGATTTTTTCCAGCCACTGTTGCTAGTCGCTGGCTGCCACTTCATACCTTATTTGATACCTTAACTCTGCCTACCCCTCTGCATGCAAGTCTCTTCATCTGAAACATCTGCACTGGGACACTGACTGTTCTTAACCCTAGAGCAGAAGGAGAAGCAGCAGACTCTCCCCAGGCAAGTCTGGGCCTGGGGCAAGCTTGCTCTCCAACAGAACCCTGGCCTGGGAAATTGAGAGCTGCCATTGCCTTACTGTGAGACCTTGGATAATTCCCTGCCCCTCTCTGGTCCCAAGTGGCTTGCTCCATCAATCCAGAGTTGATGATCTTTCCTCATTGCCCTGAAAGTAATATTCTATGTTCCTAAGTGTTAAGTTTGTACTAAGATTTTGGGGGTGGACTTGACTTTTTTCTGATCTAGGATCTCCCTTCTGGGGCTAGAACTGTGTCCCTGAAGATGCCTCACACACACACACAAAAGACTCAAAGCATTATGAATCCGACATAAATGCAAGCCCTCCCAGAAGTCCATATTGAAGAGGACAGTGGACGCTTTCTTGTAAGAAAGCACAAGCAAACTGAGCCTCAGTTTCATTATCTGGAAAATGGGTATAAAGAGTGAGTAGCTATTACCTCCTTGTTTGGGTTAAAGGAGATAGTGGATAGGAAATTCCTGAGACATATAGGTGCTTGTGTAAAAAGGCAGGCATTAGACTCTGACTGGTGGGGACTTTCTCACTGACAGGTTTTCAGTTTCTTGGCGGTTTCTCTAGTACCAGGGAGTTCGCTATCCTTCCCCATAACCCCTGCCACTAGCGTGTGGGTCTCCTTGATGGGATGTTCTCTTCTTCAGTTTCTCTTCACTCCTGAGGTCCTCATCACACAGAATAGACTGAGTGCCTTATCCTCATGATGGCTTCTAGTGTTAAAACACAGTGTTCGGGGGAGGAAAAGATGGCGGAGGAGTAGGGGACCCTATTCCAACTGGTCCCCTGAATTGAGCTGGATATCTACCAGACCACCCTGAACGCCTACAAAATCAGCCTGAGATGTAAGAAGATAGATCTGGATCTCTACAAACAGAATATCGCAGGCAGTGGGTTTTGAGGTAGGAAGCGGGGAGCTGTGATCCTGCGGGCAGATATCAGAGGATAAACAGCAGGGGGAGGGAGCTTGGCCGTGGGGCTCCTACACCACTGGTGAGTGATAGCCTCCCGCAATGGGGATGGGGCACAGACTCGAAGACCGGTAGCGACGGGGAAAGGACTTTGGGGCAGGCCACTGGACTGAAACCCGGAGCAGCAGGGCCACCTGCACAGGAACTGGGGTCGGCTGGCAGTCTTAGAAGCACAAAGGGCAGAGACGTGCCCCGACCAGGAGGCGAGGACTGGGAGCACTGCTGAGGGGCACACAACCCAGGACACTGCAGTTCATAGCAGCACAGACAGAAATGGAGCTAGTGTGGCCTGGAGAGCTCACTGAAGAACAGACTGATCTCTCTGCTCTGAAGCAGAGAGTTGGAAACGATCTCTTCTGCTCTGACTCTGGCAAGAGACATGGAAAACTGCCAGAGAACAAAAGTCCCCCCAAACCGGTTTTCACTGAGCCCATCCCCCCCCACAGGGGGCAGAGCAACTCTGCCCAAACAGGGTTGACTGAGTAACAGTGCGGCAGGCCCCTCCCCCAGAAGACAGGCTGGGAGAACAAGAGCCTGACAACCCTAAGGTTCCTATAAAACAGGTGCATCTTGCTTGGGTTGTGGTCAATAATTTGGACTCTGTACATTCCCTCAACCACCCCTCAACAGAATGACTAGGAGAAGGAACCCCCAAAATAGGAAAGACCCAGAGACTGTGACTTCTGCCACAGATTTACAAATGGATACAGATATAACCAAGATGTCAGAAATGGACTTCAGAGTAACAGTTATGAAGACAATAGCTAGAATGGAGAAATTGATTAATGGCAACATAGACTCTCTAAGGGCAGAAATGAAAGCTGAACTGGCAGAACTTAAAAATGCTATCAATGAGATCCAATCTAATCTAGATAATCTAAAAGCTAGGGTAATCGAGGCAGAAGAACGAATTAGTGATCTAGAAGACCAATTGATAGAAAGGGAGGAAAAAGAGGAGGCCACAGAGAAACAACTCAAAATCCATGAAAATGGAATTAGAGAAAATAAGTGACGCCATGAAATGTTCCAATGTCAGAATTATTGGGATCCCTGAGGAGATGGAGAGAGAGAGAGAGAGAGAGAGAGAGAGAGAGAGAGGACTAGAAGATATATTTGAGCAAATCATAGCTGAGAACTTCCCTAATCTAGGGAATGAAACAAACATTCATGTCCTAGAGGCAGAGAGGACCCCTCCCAAGATCACGGAAAACAGACCAATGCCCCGGCATGTAATAGTAAAACTCACAAATCTTAGAACCAAATCTTAAGGGCAGTTTGGGGGAATAGATTCCTTATGTACAGAGGGAGGAACATCAGAATAACGTCAGACCTATCCACAAAGTCCCGGCAAGCCAGAAAGGACTGGCAAGACATATTCAGGGTACTAAATGAGAAGAACATGAAGCCAAGAATACTTTATCTGGCAAGGCTGTCATTTAGAATGGATGGAGAAATGCAGAGCTTCCAAGACTGGCAGAAACTGAAAGAATATGTGACCACTAAGCCAGCCCTGCAAGAAATATTAAGGGGGGGTCCTATAAAAGGAGAAAGACCCCAAGAGTGCTATAGAACAGAAATTTACAGAGACTCGGGGCGCCTGGGTGGCTCAGTTGTTTAAGTGGCTGCCTTCAGCTCAGGTCATGATTCCAGGGTCCTGGGGACGAGCCCTGCATTGGGCTCCATGCTTGTCGGGAAGCCTGCTTCTCCCTCTCCCACTGCCCCCTACTTGTGTTCCCTCTCTCGCTGTCTCTCTCTCTCTCTGTCAATTAAATAAATAAATAAAATCTTAAAAAAAAAAAGAAATTTACAGAGACAATCTATAGAAACAAGGACTTCACAGGCAACATGATGATAATAAATCCACACCTTTCAATAATCACTCTCAATGTGAATGGCCTAAATGCTCCCATAAAACGGCACAGGTTTGTGGATTGGATAAAAAAAACAGGACCCATCCATATGTTTTCTACAAGAGACTCATTTTGAACCTAAAGATACATCCAGACTGAAAGTGAAGGGATGGAGATCCATCTTCCATGCCAACAGACCTCAGAAGAAAGCTGGGGTATCAATTCTTATATCAGACAAATTAGATTTAAAGCTAAAGACTGTAGTTAGAAACACAGAAGGACACTATATCATTCTTAAAGGGTCTATCCAACAAGAAGATCTAACAACTGTAAATATCTATGCCCCCAACATGGGAGCAGCCAACTACATAAGCCAACTGTTAACCAAAATAAAGAGTCATATTGATAATAATACGTTAATTGTAGGAGGCCTCAATACTCCACTCTCAGCAATAGACAGATCATCTAAGCAGAAAATCAACAAAGAAACAAGAGCTTTGAATGATACACTGGACCAGATGGACCTCATAGATATATACAGAACATTCCACCCTACGGGAACAGAATACTCATTCTTCTCGAGCGCACACAGAACTATCTCCAGAATAGACCACATACTGGGTCACAAATCAGGTCTCAACTGATACCAAAAGATTGAGATTATTCCCTGCATATTCTCAGACCATAAAGCTTTATTTTTTTAATTTTTTTAATTTTTAAAAAGATTTTATTTATTTATTTGAGAGAGAGAATGAGATAGAGAGAGAGAGCATGAGGAGGGAGGGTCAGAGGGAGAAGCAGACTCCCTGCTGACAGCAGGGAGCCCGATGCGGGACTCGATCCTGGGACTCCAGGATCATGACCTGAGCCGAAGGCAGTCGCTTAACCAACTGAGCCACCCAGGCTCCCCAGACCATAATGCTTTAAAACTGAAACTCAATCATAAGAAAAAAAATTCGAAGGAATTCAAATACTTGGAAGCTAAAGACCACTCTGCTCAAGAATGTTTGGGTCAACCAGGAAGTCAAAGAACTTAAACAATTCATGGAAACCAATGAGAATGAAAACACATTGGTCCAAAACCTATGGGATACGGCAAAGGTGCTCCTAAGGGGGAAATATATAGCCATCCAAGCCTCAATCAAAAAAATAGAAAAATCCCGAATTCACCAACTAACTTTACACCTTAAAGAACTAGAGAAAAAGCAAGAAACCTAAGCCACGCCTAGAAGAGAAATAATTAGATTAGATTAGAGCAGAGATCAATGAATTAGAAACCAGAAACACAGTAGATCATATCAACAAAACTAAAAGCTGGTTCTTTGAAAGAATTAATAAGGTCGATAAACCACTGGCCAGACTTATCCAAAAGAAAAGAGAAAGGACCCAAATTAATAAAATTATGAATGAAAGGGGAGAGATCACAACCAACACCAAGGAAATAGAAACAATTATTAGGAATTATTATCAACAACTATATGCCAATAAATGAAGCAACCTGGAAGAAATGGATGCCTTCCTGGAAACCTATAAACTACCAAGACTGAAACAGGAAGAAATTGACAACCTGAATAGGCCAATAACCAGTAACAATATTGAAGCAGTGATCAAAAACCTCCCAAAAAACAAGAGTCCAGGGCTTGATGGATTCTCTGGAGAATTCTACCAAACATTCAAAGAAGAAATAATACCTATTCTCCTGCAGCTGTTTCAAAAAATAGAAACAGAAGGAAAGCTTCCAGACTCATTCTATGAAGCCAGCATTACCTTAATCCCCAAACAAGACAAAGACCCCATCAAAAAGGAGAATTTCAGACTGATGTCCCTGATTAATATGGATTCCAAAATTCTCAAAAAAATCAGAGCTAATATGATCCAACAATACATTAAAAGGATCATCCACCACGACCAACTGGGATTTATCCCCGGGATGCAAGGGTGGTTCAACATTCACAAATCAATCAGTGTGATAGAACACATTAATAAGAGGAGAGAATACGTCAAGGATGTCCACTCTCACCACTATTGTTCAACATAGTACTAGAAGTCCTGGCAACAGCAATCAGACAACAAAAAGAAATAAAAGGTATTCAAATTGGCAAAGAAGAAGTCAAACTCTCTCTCTTCGCAGATGATATGATACTTTATGTGGAAAATCCAAAAGACTCCACCCCCAAATTACTAGAACTCATACAGCAATTCAGTAATGTGGCAGGATACAAAATCAATGTACAGATATCGGTTGCTTTCTTATACACTAACAATGCAACAGTAGAAAGAGAAATTAGAGAAACAATTCCATTTACAATAGCACCAAAAACCATAAGATACCTCAGAATAAACCTAACCAAAGAGGTGAAGGATCTATACTCTGGGAACTACAGAACACTCATGAAAGAAGTTGAAGAAGACACAAAAAGATGGAAAAACATTCCATGCTCATGGACCGGAAGAATAAACATTGTTAAAATGTCTATGCTGCCCGGAGCAATCTATATCTTCAATGCCATCCCGATCAAAATTCCAATGACATTTTTCAAAGTGCTGGAACAAACAATCCTAAAATTTGCATGGAATCAGAAAATACCGTAAATCTCCGAGCAAATGTTGAAAAAGAAAAAGCTGGGGGCATCAGGTTGCCCAATTTCAAGCTATATTACAAAGCAGTGATCACCAAGACAGCATGGTACTGGCACAAAAACAGACAGATAGACCATTGGAACAGAATAGAAAGCCCAGATATGGACCCTCAACTCTGTGGTCAAATAATCTTCGGCAAAGCAGGAAAAATATGCAATAGAAAAAAGACAGTCTCTTCAATAAATGGTGCTGGGAAAATTGGACAGCACATGCAGAAGAATGAAACTCAACCATTCCCTAACACCATACACAAAGATAAACTCAAAATGGATGAAAGACCTCAATGTGAGACAGGAATCCATCAAAATCCTAGAGGAGAACATAGGCAGTAACCTCTTCGACATTGGCCACAGCAACTTCTTTCAAGATACATTTCCAAAGGCAAGTGAAACAAAAGTGAAAATGAACTTTTGGGACTTCATCAAGATAAAAAGCTTCTGCACAGCAAAGGAAACAGTCAACAAAACAAAGAGGCAACCCACAGAATGGGAGAAGATATTTGCAAATGACACTACAGACAAAGGACTGATATCCAAGATCTATAAAGAACTTCTCAAACTCAGCACCCAAAAAACAAATAATCAAGTCAAAAAATGGGCAGAAGACATGAACAGACACTTCTCCAAAGAAGACATACAAATTGCTAACAGACACATGAAAAATGTTCATCATCATTAGCCATCAGGGAAATTCAAGTCAAAACCACATTGAGATACCACCTTACACCAGTTAGAATGGCAAAAATTGACAAAGCAAGAAACGACAAATGTTGGAGAGGTTGTGGAGAAGGGGAACCCTCTTACACTGTTGGAGGGAATGCAAGTTGGTACAGCCACTTTGGAAAACAGTATGGAGGTTCCCTAAAAAATTAAAAATAGAGCTACCCTATGACTCAGCAACTGCACTACTGGGTATTTACCCCAAAGACACAGATGTAGTGAAAAGAAGGGCCACATGCACCCCAATGTTCATAGCAGCAATGTCCGCAATAGCCAAACTGTGCAAAGAGCCGAGATGCCCTTCAACAGATGAATGGATAAAGAAGATGTGGTCCATATATACAATGAAATATTACTCAGCCATCAGAAAGCCATCAGAATACCCAACTTTTACATCAACATGGATGGGACTGGAGGAGATTATGCTAAGTGAAAGAAGTCAAGCAGAGAAAGTCAATTATTATATGCTTTCACTTATTTGTGAAACATAAGGAATAGCATGGAGAACATTAGGAGAAGGAAGGGAAAAATGGAGGGGTGGAAATCGGAGGGGGAGACGAACCATGGGAGACTATGGACTCCAGGAAACAAACTGAAGGTTTTAGAGGGGAGGGGAGTGGGGGGATGGGTTAGCCCGGTGATGGGTATTAAGGAGGGCACATACTGCATGGAGCACTGGGTGTTATATGAAAACACTGAATCATGGAACACTACATCAAAAACTAATGATGTACTGTATGGTGACTAACATAATAAAATTAAATTAAAAAAAATTTTTTTAATTAAAAAAAAAAAGGCGGGCATTATTATGCTGATGATTACACCCAGAATTGCCTTTTGTTTTCTCCTCCAAGGAACCAAGGAGGCAGACCCATTGCCAGGTTTCTTTGAAGCCCACCACTTGGTTTCTGTTCAGCTGAGTTTTGGGAGGAGTCAGCCAGGCTGTCTCTCTGTTGCTTGTGACTTTTGGGGCTGCTGTCTCTGTCCTTTGGAGCTCAGCCCAGCCTGGGTTGTTGCTAGCTGCAGTGTGTGGCTGGGGGTGGGGGCTGGCGGGGTGCCAGGGTCCACAGTATAAAGGAGCCAGAGGGTGGCAGGAGGCACGCCAGAGCCTTTGTGGCTGCAACTCCAGCCATGGTTTCTGTCTTGCTCTCCTTGAGTCTTTCCCATCTGGGCCTGTGGGCTGCTGGATTGATCTCGATCTTAGGCTTCTTCAAGCTCATCCGTCTGCTGTTGAGGAGGCAGATGCTGGCCAGGGCTATGGACAGTTTCCCAGGTCCCCCCACCCACTGGCTCTTTGGGCATGCTCAGGAGGTATGTAGGGAAGAAGGGTTGGAGAAAGAAAACAGCTTCCTTTCCTTCGGAGAATCCAGCCTAATCCCCCCGGGGCCAGGGAGGGGGTCCTTATGCTTGGACAGGGGCCTGATGTCCTGAGGGCCACAGTTTCCATCCAGCTTTCCCACTGGATCTCCCCCTTGACTCCTGCCTTCTGAGCTAGCCCTGGGAGTGGGAGCACTTGTAGCCCACTGATACCTTCTCATCCTTCTTAGGCTCAAGATTCAGACAAAGTTCTGCTAAAGGCCCAGTGATAGCATTGGGGAACCCCTCCCTCCCAGACAGTCCAGTAGAACTAAGCTATCTTGTTTAGAGCTTAAGCATCATCCTCTTTGTTCTGTGAGATATAAAGATTTTCATTTTAAGAAAATAAAAGTGAGAGCAGAGATGAGTGCTATTACCTGAGAGCACTCCCTGGATCATCTAAGTGGTTGGTGCCCCCAAAGGTGGGGTTCTCTCTGCCATGTCTGTAGGCTGGCTCAGTGCCATGGCATCTTCCTGGGTCCAGATCCTGGCTTGACCTCCTGTTATCTTGGGGTGCTGGGGACCACCTTAGCACCCATTGTCAGAAACACCTCCAGCTCCCTGCCTTCATGGGATCTAGCCAAGAGCTTTCTGAACGTAAGACAAGGGACACCTGCACTGGAATCAACTGGGAGAAGCAGATTCCTTGGTCCCCAGTCCCTGGGGATTCTAATTAACATATTGGAACTAGTGATCTGAATTTATTTATTTATTTTAATGAAACATTTTTTTCCCTTCCAGGTTTATCCATGTTGTCACATATGGCAGAATTTCCTTCATTAAATTAAAAAAAATTTTTTAGAACTAAGTGTAGGTATTATCTGTCACCATACAAAGTTATTATAATATTATTGAGTATATTCTCTATGCTGTACTTTTCATCCCCATGACTGATTTATTTTGTAACTGGAAGTTTGTACCTCTTAATCCCCCTCACCTATTTTGTCCCTTCCTCTACTCCCCTTCCCCTCTGGAAACTAGTAGTTTGTTCTCTATGTTTATGAGTCAGTTTCTCTCTCTCTCTCTTTTTTTTTTTTAGATTTCATATGGTGAAGTCATAGTGAAATCATATGGTATTTGTTTTTCAGATAGGAATCTGAATTTAAAACCTCTCCAAGTGTTTTGCTGTGCATCTAGGTTTGGGAACCCAGGTATAGAAGCCAGAGACTAAGGCTCTTACTCCCGAATACCCTTTTCCCTTTCACTGTCTAGGGGATTGCCTCTCCTCCATGACTGATGCTGGGAATGAGCTTGACCTCCAGGAGAGAACTGCCCAGGCTTAATCTTGCCCCTACAAATAACTACCCTCTCAGGATGGCTTAGTAACCTACACGTATCCTGGAGAAACCCAGGAAAGGAAAAGATGGGTTAGGGAGCTGAATCAGACCCAGACCCTGCTCTCAAGGAGCCTACTGTCTATAGGGGAAAACAGACACCAGGGCCTTTCCTGCTTCAGGTTGGGTGGGATGCTTGCATCCAGGATCTTGCATCAGCCCCATGCTCTGTATCTCAGTGTTTGTCCCATTGGGTTGTCATCTTCTGTTTACTTGTTCATCTTGCTCACTAGACCATGACCTCTGGAGGATGGAGGCCTACTCTGAATCATCCCTGTACCCTCAGGGTCCAGCACAAAGCCTGGCACAGAGTGGGCATCACTGAAGCAAACAGTGAAAGTTGGGGAGTAGAGAGGGATCTTGATAAAGGAGGCAGTGAAGGAGAAGACAAGTGGAAAGACCGGGCAGGGGTCAGGAGAGGCCTTGCTAAATACAGAATAGGGTCACGGGAAAGTTGAGATCTGACCCTAATGAGAGTGTGAGAGGCATTTAGGGAGACCTTCAATCCCTTGCCTCTCATATCCCTCCACTACTACTTGCCTCCACCAAAGCTAGGCTTGTCCTCAGCCCATGGGCTGCTCTAGGACAGGGACTTTGCTCCCCTACCCCATGTCAGAGCTGGCTGCCCTCCTTCCCACAGATACCCTTCCCCCCTACCTTGAGAGTGTATAGAGGGCTTGGAACACAGCTTAACTCTGGCTTCTTGGCTCTAACACAAGAATCTGGAGAGCCTTGGCACCGAGAAGAGCAGGCAAGGGCTGGAGGGGAGGTTGTTCTTGGGCCTACAAAAGTTTCCTGGGGAACCACAAGGGGCCTGACACCTCTGCATTCCTCCAGGCTTTGTCACCTCTGCTCTGTCAGATCCACACCTAAGCCTGAGAAATGGGGAGGGGAGGGGTAGGGCTTGTTTTTCCAAACAAAGATGAGGTTCAGAAAAGGCAAGGTATCTATCTGCTTATGTCCACATAGTAGCTCAGGAACTGAGTCAAGGCTGGGCACAAGACTCGTGCCTTTTCATGCAGCACATGATCTGTCTGTACAAAGTGACTGCAAGTTTGATTCCTAGCCTAGTGATGGTGGGAATAGGAAAAGAAGGGTGGTGGGGGGGGCGGGGCAGAGCTGTCCATCAGGATTAACTTCTCCCTTCTTGTCTCTGGTTGCAGTCTAGGGGCCCTGTAAGCATCTATCTATCATCCTCCTCAATTCTCAGAATGTGTCCCCTTGAGGTAGAGTCATGTCTTATTCTTCCAGGGTCCCCCTTCTTCTACTCTGGGGCCCAGAGAGGACTTTGCACATAGTAGGTGCCCAGCCATGTCGTTGGCCTGAGGTTGGGAGGGGCCTGAGAATCTGGACTGTTGTCAGGGGAGGAGTGGAGAATGCCAGCTCCAAGCCCAGGAAAGGTGATCTTCTGAGACTGAATAGGCCTCTTGCCTGGCCCTGCTCATCGCTGGGACAGTTCCCTTGACCTTGTGCTGGGGAGTGAGGAGCCCTGGCTTGCGGTCTGGGGCTCTGGCTCATTTCTATTCAGTAGACTTTGATGGAACTATGCTTCTGCTCTGTGCTTCCCTTTCCTCATCAACAGTATGGAGATAAGCATCTTTACCTTGTTGGGTTAGAAGAGGATCGAAAAAGATAAAGTATAGATAGGTACTTTGCAAACTGCCAGGCAGATGTCAGGTGTTAAATCCCTGTGGAGGGATTCTTCCTGCAAAACACTCTGAGGCATTTGCTTCCTTCATCCTCTTCTTCCCACCAAAACTAACCCAGTCTCTGGGAGCCAGGTTACGTTTGTCTTTTCTCAAGCAACTTGCTGATCGACAACCCTGAGTCTGGCCCTCTTCTGAGGGCAGAGGATAAAGCAATAAGACTAGAGCCAGCCCTAGAGTGAGCCGGTCTGTAAGAGAGATGGGTAACACAGCACGGTGTTCCAGACCCATGGGCCCAGGCAAGGGATGCTGAAGTGAGCCCGAAAGATCTGGCTGCAGCAGTCCATGGAAGTAAGGAAGGAAGAGTGGAGGACACTACCCGTGCAGAGGCACAGAGGCTGGGAAGAGTGTCAAGTGTGCAGGAATTTAATTTGTTCAACAAATATTTGTTTCTCAAGGTCTAGTACATGACTGTGCTCATAGCTCTATACTCCTGGAGTGGTAAGAGGGAGAACAGACTGGAGAGGACAAAGCTAGAAGAAGGTGGGGCAGATCACATAGGACCTTGTAGGCCATGTCAAAAGTCTTTATTCTGAGTGCAGTGGGGAAACATCGAAGGGATTCAAGCCGGGAGTGACAAGCTCAGATTTGTGGGGTAGAAAGCTCACATTGGCTTTGGGATGGTGGCTAGGTTGGCAGGGGCCAAATAGGAGGTAGACAGAGCAGGACAGGGCTGAGGAAGCCATCCAAGCAGATGTTAGTGGAGTGAACAGTGAGGCGGGGAGGAGTAGGAGGTAGGGCAGGCTGTCCTGGCATTGTTGGCATGGGAGAGGCAGGCAGATGTAAGGGTGTCAGTGAGGTGCCCTGCATGCACTAGGAAAGGGGGCCACAGGAGAGCCCTGGGAGCTTTGTTAAACTGCGGTATCAACACAGCTGGATCGGAGAAAAATTTGGAAAATTCACCAAAAGAGAGAAAAGGACTCGTCGAGCCACAAGACTGGATGGTAACCAGGAGGAATGAATTTCTAGGTCTACGTGTAAAAATGTGGGGATCTGAGACCCAAGAAGAAAAGGCTCAGGGCTGGCAGCACTTGTGTGTCTGGGCACAGGACCCTTGGGTTCTGGATTTGGAGAGTTTCCCAGGAACAGCTCTGCCTGGATTTCTTAGTTCTGGTTTATTGATTCCAGGGTAAAAGTCACTTGGTGGACCTGCAGGCGAGAGAGGCAGCCTCCTCAGGGCATCCCCTTTGGTTCTGCCCTAAATCCTGGGGAAAACTCCATTCCATGTTTCTGGCTGGTATCAGGGTGGATGGCAGTTCCATTCCTACATATGTGAGGAAGGGCAGATTTGGGGGGAAGACACACTGTTCGTGTTTGAAAAGTCTGAGGGGCCAGGAGGGTGTCACGCAGAGATGTCCAGGGGATGGCTGGTCATGTTTCCTGAGCTCAGGAGAAAGATAAACTGGAACGTGCTGTCAATTTTGGAGAGTCTCAGGTAGGTGGCAAAGGAGGCCATGGGGGTAGGTGAGAGCCTCCAGGGAGAAGGCAGAGCATAAGAAGAGGCCCACTGCTGCATCTGGGGGGCCTCAGTCTTTGATTTGCAGATAATGGATGAGGAGCAGCTGCATCAAGAGAGGTGAAGGACAGGCAGGACAGAGCTCAAGGGGAGGGGGCACTTGACTTGTCACAGCAGCTGGAAAGCCTCTGGGCTCACCCCCAGGAGAGTGTTGGTCACATTAGCAAGACCAGTGCTGGAGAGGGGGGCTGAGGGGGGAAGAAGTGAAACAGTGAGACAGTTCTTTTGAGAAGTTATGAAGGGAGGAGGAAAACGGGGTGTTAGCTAGAGGAGGGGGCAGAGCCAAGGGAGGTTTTGTTTCATTTAGTGAGAGAGACTTGAGCGTGTTTTAAACGCAGACGAGAAGGAGCCAGTAGAGAGGATGGGGCCTGTGATGTGGGAGAGAGAGGGAATGACTTATGGGTGAGGTGCCCGAGGGGACGTTTGGAATCCAAAAGGACTAGCTCTGGACAGGCCCTGGGCACCTCCTCTACTGGAACAGGAGGGAAGGTGGGGGGGCTGGGTGCAGGGCAGGTGGTCCTTCAGGTCTGATGGTTCACTTTTAGGGGCCTCTTATCTGATGGCTTCTGTTTCCTCCGTGAAGTAGAGCAAGGGCAATTTGCTGGGAGCAAGGAGCAGAGGGGTAGAGGGGACAGTTGAGGAAAGAGCGGCTTTTGAGAGCAGAGTGGCCAATGTTACGGGGCTTTCTAGAAGGTGTTTCTGCTGATCTCTGCTCAAATGTCCCCAAAGAGAGGCCTTCCCTGACCCTCCCAAATCCCTGTCTATAGTAGCAGGCCTGCCCCTTATCCTGCTTTTTTTCCCCCTAGAGTTATTGCTACCTGAAATTATATTGCTGATGTATTATTTGATTCCTGTTTATTTCCTTTCTCCCACTTGGAACATGAGCTTGGGGAGGGCAGGACTTTGTCTGGTTCACTACTGTTCCCCCAGGAGCTAGCATCAGGTCTGGCACTGAGAGTGGGTACTCCATGCCCACTTACTGACTGCATGAGTGAATCCCTGGGAAATCCAACTCAGGGCAGCAAAACCACTCATGGGGGTGAGGACCAATGTCTGCATCCCTGTGGACTTGGGCACTTCTTGGGCCCATGCCCTTCTGCCTTCTTAGGTGTCTGGATGCTTCCCTGAGCGCCCCACAACCTGGTCATTCCTGGGGCTGGAGCTCATCCTTGGGGCTGAAGACAGGGAGGTGTTCGGGGCATTGCATAGGCTTTGGAACTGAAAGACATGGACTGGTGAGGTTGTGTGACTCAGGGTAAGGCCCACCATCATTTCTTAGCCAATATGGGGTGGCTAGGAGAGTCATGGGGACCCATATCAGTCTTACCCAAAGTCCCTCTGCTCCTTCTCTTGAGCCAGGGGGTCCCTTCTGAGTCACATGTATTCACATGTACACTTGTGGTAGTACACCTGTCTCTGAAAGGGAGGATGGAGAATGAAGTTGCCTATTTGTCACTAGGATTGGGGGGGAATCACCTGTCTACCCCTTGGAGCTCCCAGTGGCTCCCTCCAGGCTCTCAATGGCTCTCTGCTTTACCCAATAGAGTTTGTGTAAAGGGAGCCCATTTTTTAAAACAGATTTTTTATGGTTATTTCAGAGATGCTGCCTCATCTCAATTGTTGTTGGTTCTTCCAGGTAGTTGCTCCTAACGCTTCAGCTTTGAATACACAGCTTTGCGGCCCTTGACACTTGCTGGGGCTTATGCACACCCTGAGTGCTGCTCAGTTTTGTGGGGAGGGGCAGTGCCCACAAGGTGGCGTAAGGGAGGACTGAGACTAGAGCACCCACGGGCACCTACGGATGTCCATCCTAGAGGGGAGCAGATCCGGGGAATCCCAGGACTTCCCCGGTCAGTGGGAGCCCAGGTGGCCCCAGAAAGCAGAGTGGACACTAACGGAGAAGGCCACATGCACTTACCAGGTTTCCAGGGGAATGGAGATGGAGGGTATAACCCAAGCTCAGCTTCCCATGTGACTTGGGACAAGGTTAGGTTAATCCTTTACCCGGAGGTGGAAGTATCTCAGGGAATGTTCAGAGCAAATTCTTTAGTGCAGTTTGGGGGCATTTGGGAGTAGGATATGGCAGGAGATGCAGGGAGGAGGAAGATGTTGGGGAAAGGTAAACTAGAAGGGGAGGGAACTTTGAGTCAAGGGCTTACCTTGTGCAGGATCCAGTGCCAAGCCCTCCCATACAATATATCAGTGAAGGGATTTAAATGGCATGTGACCTCAACTAATAACACATGCCCTGCATGATTTAATTAATGTCAAAATAATCTTATAAGGTAAGTTATCATCCCCATTTTACAGATGAGAAGAGTAAGATTCAGAGAGCCTAAAGATCTTGTCCAAGTTCACACAACTGAAAAATAGAGGAAATCAATATTCAAATGCAGATCTTCCAAGCTCCAAAGATTGCAGGCTGTGAAGTCAACTTTCCTGGGTTCACATCCCAGCTCTCTTATCAGTCATGACTCTACCTCCTCATGAACTCCAGAGCTCAGACCTTATTCTGAGGCTGATGGGAAAGCCACGGACGGGTTTTAAGTGTATCTCTGAAAGACTCCCTCTGAATAGGGGAAAATGGGTAAATAATGGTACATCACTACAGTGGAATACTGTGCAATTAAAGTAATTAAAAATATCGAGGAGCAGTTAAATGCACTAGTTTGAAAAAAAGGACAAGACACATTAAATGGAAAAAACAGGTTTCATAAAAGTATTTATTGTATACTCCATTTACAGAAAACACCGCTGGGTGAGTAGATGTGGTGAGAAAACCCACCAAAGAGCACACACTACCCTCTGGATGATCTCCAGCCTCATCTCAGGCCACCGTCCCACCAGGTGGCAGCTTCTGGATGACACCACTACTTTTTCCTGCCCCAGAGCTTTGGTGCTTGTTGTTTGCTCTACCAGGAATGCTGTCCCTTGCTGTATGCACCACCAGCTGCTTGTCATCTTCCGGGTTTCACCTTGAATGTCTTCTCCAACGGGGGGCCATCCCCGATCTCCCTCTCTAAGCAGATTCTCCCTGCTAGTCTCTCTCATAACACTGTCTGCTTCCTTCTTAGCACTAACTACTGGGTGTATTCACACTCCTTGATTGTTTAGTTGAATATAATTGGTCTGCCCCATGGATTGAAAGGGTAGGACCAGGTCTGTCTCATGACCTGAGCCGTCTAGACAGTACCCTGCACATAATAGGTCCTCAAGAAAAATGTGTCCAATGACATAACAGGGGCAGAATTGAGCAGATTTCTGCATTGCACAGCAAGCTGGTGTTACCACTCTCATGAAAACAGCTTTAATGCCAAAAGAAATCTCTTTCTCAGAGCAGCATAGATAGAGGGCTGATGACAGGAACCAGATGGAAGCAGGTTGGCCAGCTTGTGGTTGTTGAGCTCACCCGGGTACAGCAAGAGGGTGGCTTGGACTTATAGTGGTGTCTCTGGGTCTGGAGAGGGGACTGACCCCAGAGACATGTAGGACTGTGACTGGCTGGGAGAGGGATGTAGGAGGAGGGAAGGATGCTCCCAGGGTCTGTCTGGGCAGCCCCCTGCCTTCCTTGCTCAGGAACCTAGGGCCTGGCTGGTGACAGTGTGTTCCTGAGTATCCTGGTCTTCTGTCACCGTTTCAGATCCAGCAGACAGGGAGCCTGGACAAGGTGGTATCCTGGGCCCACCAGTTCCCTTATGCCCACCCACTCTGGCTTGGACAGTTCCTTGGCTTCCTGAACATCTCTGAGCCCGACTATGCCAAAGCTGTGTACAGCCGAGGGGGTGAGGACTCCCAGGAGAGGGTGGGGCTTCCTGAGAGCAAAGGGCTCAGGGTTCCAAGCGGGAAGGAATCCTGGGGCCTGCACCTTAAGTCTGGGCAGCTGAGGTCCTGTTGATCCTATTGATCAATAAGCCTCCTCTGGGCATCTGCTTGTTTCTGCATGACCCGATCTTCTCTTTCTCTAACAGATCCTAAGGCTGCGGATGTGTATGACTTCTTCCTCCAGTGGATTGGTGAGTGGACACCTGCCTTCCCTGCCCTTGGTGCCAGGTTACCAGGATCCTTCCCTGTCCCTTCCCTCTCTGCCTTGTGCTCCCTCAGTCTGTTATCTCATATGGGACCACCTGGCCCCCAAGTGCCCCCCCTAAGCTTAGCTGCCCTGTGGGGAGACCAGGGGAAGAGGCAAGAGAGCTCCCAGCTGGCTGGGGAAGTGGGGTTCAGGTACCTTCTCCTCCTGGGTATACCTTCTTCCCTGGAAAGGCAGAGCCAGGGCTCTGGAAGATACGTGAGTATGAGGAAGAGCTTTCTGGGATCGGCGGCGCTGGAGTGGGATCCCAGGAGATGGTATTGGTGGTGTGGGCCAGGCAAAAGCCTGAGGCAGGGAGCGGTGGTAGGGCCAAGGCTGGAGTCACCAGAGGCTGCAAGGCTGGGTGGCTGGAAGGCAGAGCTGAGTTGGGATGTGCGACTGGGCAAGGAGGACTGGGGTGGGCGCCCCAGGCTGCCAGGGGTGGGGCAGGACTGTGCGCACTGACCAGCTTTCCCTCTGCCATCTCTTCCCCAGGGAAAGGCCTACTGGTGCTCCAGAGGCCCAAGTGGTATCAGCACCACAAGCTGCTCACACCTGGCTTCCACTACGATGTGCTGAAACCCTATGTGGCTGTGTTCGCCAACTCCACGCACGCTATGCTGGTGAGCTCCCAGTGCCAGGCTCCTGGAGGCTGAGGCTGCTGCGCCAGCCCCTCCCACCTCCAGTTCGCCCTGGGGAAGGGCCATGAGGAGATTTGCTAAGTTTGAGGCCCCGTTCTGCCTGCAGTCGCAGTGCCAAGCCTTGCTGCACCCGACACCACGTGCTGAGGCTCCAAGTGGCCTGGCAGGCCTGCCCTTATGTTTACTGGGAGACCCAGGCCTCCCTCTTCCTAGGTCAAAGGCCCCTGTGAGGCCCCAGTAAGGCTCCTCCGGTAGCAGACTGGAGGGAGGCCTATATTTGAGAATATTAGGAAGGTCGTTCACATCTGAAAAGTGTTTCCTCCTCATTCTCTGCCTACCACAACTGCCTAAAATAATGTCATTAGCAACTCAGCTCTGAAAGGGATGCCAAAGGTCAGGGGTCAGGCTCTGAGTCTCAGGTCTGGATCATCCCCAGAAGTTACCCAGGCTAGTCATTCCCCTTGCAGAAAACTCCTCCCCAGCATCCCTGCAGGCCTGATCATGCACAGGCTGTGCTGGGGAGATCCCCACCTCTCAGCTCTCCTCTTCCCTTGGGTAGGCTGCCTGGCTCGGTGTCTGTGTGTGCTGTGTGGGCCTGCCTCCTGGCCCACCCTAGCCTGAAGCCCTTATCCCCACATTCCAGCGGGATGGAGGCCAGGCTAGGGACTTGGTGCCTGGGGGAAAGGACAGGTTGTTGGTCCTTGAGGGCAGGGGTTCAGTGCCCAGCTGATCCCCTGACGTTACCCTCCATCTCTGGGCTCCAGGACAAGTGGGAGGAAAAGGCTCGTGAGGATAAGAGCTTTGACATCTTCTGTGATGTGGGCCACATGGCACTGGACTCACTCACGAAGTGCACCTTTGGCAAAGGAGACAGCGGTCCGGGCCACAGGTCAGGGGGTGCTCGGGGCTGACCACCATCTCCACCCAGGCCAGCTCAGAGGAGAGTGGGCAGGACTCCAGGGCCCTGGTCTGAGAGGATATGGGGTCCTGCCCTAGGGAGCCCCAGCTTGGGCCGGGGGTGGGGGGAGCTGGGCCTTGCCCATGGTGGGGAGATAAATTCTGCCTTTAGTGGGGAGGCTTAATGTCAGGGAGAGGGAGGGCAGGAAGCACTGTGGTTGTGGAGAGCCCCAGGCTCTGCTGTGGGTCAGGGTCTGAGCCCTCCTCCCTGCTTTTCTGCTGTGTAGGGACAGTAGCTACTACTCGGCCGTCAGCGACCTCACTCTGCTTATGCAGCGGCGCATTGAGTCCTCCCAGTACCAGAACGACTTCATCTACTGGCTCACCCCACGTGGCCGCTGTTTCCTGCGGGCCTGCCAGGCAGCCCACGACCGCACAGGTGGGCCTTTCCCGCAGGGCCCACCCACAGGAAGCCCAGGGTCCAGTCTAGCCCCTTCAGGCCCCTCTGGGACCTCTGCCATTGCAGGATCTCTGTCCCCCTTTGGGTAGAGGATGGGTCCCCAGGCAATGACACTCTGTGCTCCTGGCCCAGACCAGGTCATCAGGGAATGAAAGGCAGCCCTGCAGGATGAGAAAGAGCAGCAGAAGATCCAGAGCTGGAGACACCTGGACTGCCTGGACACTCTTCTGGGGGCTCAGGTGAGTGAGGACACAGTTGGCCACCCCCACCTGAGAACTTGTCCCAGAGGGTTCATCAGACCGTTTTCCTGGGACAGGGCTCACTGGACAGCAGCAGGGGCTGTTAAGCATTTCCCTCCTTTTCCCCCAGCAAGTAGGACCTGCCCCTTGTCTTTGACAAAGCACATCAACAAAGGCTCAGAGATGGCAAGGTGCAGGCTGTGGCTGGCTGTGGGGGCAAGATGTGGGAGGCCGGGTCACGTGCTAGAAGTCCTAAAGACCAATTCTAGACTTCTGTTTTTTTTTTTCTTAGAGAGGGAGAGGAGGGTAGAGGTGGGGGGGAGGGGCAGAGGGAGAGGGAGAGAAAGAATCCTAAGCAGGCTCTACGCCCAGCACAGAGCAGGATGCAGGTTCCATCTCACCACCCTGAGATCATGACCTGAGCCAAAATCAACCGACTGAGCCACCCAGGTGCCCACCAATTCTAGACTTCTAAGACTGAAGAATCTTAGAGTCTTAGATGTCATTCATTCATTCATTCATTCATCATTCATTCATTCCTTTATTCACCCACTCTCCAAACTCACTAACCCCTACCCTGTGTTAGTTCCCATGCAGAAGATGAGAAAGACCTGGCTTTGCCATCCGGATATTTATAATCTAGTGGAGGAGACAGGAGGCAGACTTTGACAAAGACCTCTCCTCTGCCAGGTGGCATTCTGAGCAGAACTGACAGTTAGGGCTGGGTAAGGTCACAGGTCGCTTGGGCACAGGGATCAGGGAAGGGTTCCTGCAATAGGAGGCATACAAGCTGTGCCTGGGAGGACAGATAGGAATCTGGGGAAGGTCTCAAACCCCAGCCTGAAAAGGAGCTTTCCTTCCCTCCCTTGGACATTCATGTTATGAGGTCTTCTTGGTGCCTATCTCAAATGCCTCGGGCTGTCCCATCATGCCTTCCCTAACCCAGGATGAAAATGGGATCAAGTTGTCAGACGCAGATCTCCGGGCTGAGGTGCACACATTCATGTTTGAAGGCCATGACACCACCACCAGTGGCATCTGCTGGTTTCTCTACTGCATGGCCCTGCACCCCGAGCACCAGCATCGTTGTCGGGAGGAGGTCTGCGAGATCCTTGGGGACCGGGATTCCTTCCAGTGGTGAGCGAGGCTGCCGGTAAGCCCAGTCTGTCCTTCTTCCCTGTCCCAGGGATGCACTGCGCCTATGCTCCCCGGTGTCATCTTTGGGTGATGCAGGGCCATCCTGGAAACCAGGTGAGGGTGGTGGCAGTTGTCTTGTTCCCTCCAGTGCTGTGGCTTTTGGAGGGACCTCTGTGGATGCACCCCTGAGCCCATTCTCCCACAGTGGAGCCCTTTTCAGGTGTCAGCCTCCTGTTGACACCTCATAGATAGGAATCCGGGCGACTCCCCCAGATTCCTATCTGTCCTCCGAGGCACAGCTTGAATGCCTCCTACTCCAGGAAACCTTCCCTGATCCCTCTGCCCAAGTGATCTGTGACCTTTTTGTGTGTTGACTTCCTCTGCTGGTAGAACCTGACTGCCCTTCTGGGTTGCTAGATGGAACAGTGGGCAGTGGGAGAGAGAGAGAGGAGGGAATTGGGCAAGAATATAGCTGGGAGGGGCGCCTGGGTGGCTCAGTCGTTAGGTGTCTGCCTTAGGCTCAGGTCATGATCCCAGGGTCCTGGGATTGAGCCCCGCATCGGGCTCCCTGCTCCGCGGGAAGCCTGCTTTTCCCTCTCCTACTTCCCCTGCTTGTGTTCCTGCTCTTGCTATCTCTCTCTCTGTCAAATAAATAAATAACATCTTAAAAAAAAAAATGAATATAGCTGGGATACCTGGGGAGCTGATCCTACCCCTACCCCCTGTCCCACCTGCCTTTGGATGGCCCTGTGCCGCCTCTAGACTCCTCTGGTGAAGAAGAAAAGGCTGTTTTTCAAACTCCATCCCTTAAAATCTTTCAATTGTTCTCTGTTTCTTGGTTCAAACTTGAACTCATTGACATGACACCTACTGATGCTGACCTCTCGGGAGCGTGCTTGATCTCTGGGACTCTCCCGCGGGCCCTTCTTTCCCTACCTCCTCCCCTCAGGCCTTGGCCTCCCGTCCCGCACCTGACCTCTCTCTCTGGCTCCTGTGTTACCCTCCAGCATAGGGTTAGGTATACAACACAGCACAGAAAATGCTCAGTTGATGCGAGAGATTTTGGATTCACCTAAGGGAGACTGACCTTTAATTTCAGGATCTGAGATCTGATGTCTCCACCACCCATCTTTATTGGCCGGATGTTGGAAACCTCGCAGTGTGTCCAGCCAACTGCCAGTGCTTCTGGGGTTGTGTGTGGGGAGAGGAGGAGAAGGAGCTAAGGTGCTGCCTGCCCTTGGGATGTTTTTAGAAAGACAAACTCACTAACCAAAAATCTAGGAAAAAACCACAGAATGGAGTAATACTGAGAAGCCCTGTGTTGAGAGCAGAGGACTCAGAAGGGGTGGAGCTTGAGCTGGCTTTCCAAGGAGGGGTGAAACTCAGATAAGCAAAGGAAGAGAGAAATGAGCATTCCAGATTAGGTGACAACAGGAACACCGCCGGGAGGTGGCGTGTTAAAATATTTATCTATGTTATTTTCACTTCATCTAGAACTTGAAGCAACTTCAAGGACACTTACTCAATACTACAGTAAAACACAAAGGAAAGAATGAGTCCTGGTATATAATACTTTGTTTGTTAATGCTAATTGAAAATCTCTTCTCCCAATTTGTAACCTGCCATTTCATCTCCTCTAAGGTGTCTTTTTTTTTTTTTTGAAGATTTTATTTATTTATTTTTGAGAGAACTGAGCGAGTGAGAGAGAGAAAGAGAGAGCACAAGGCGCAGGAGAGGCAAAGAGAGAGGGGGAAGCAGACTCCCTGCTGAGCAGGGAGCCTGATGTGGGGCTCTATCCTGGGATCACGACGTGAACCGAAGGCAGATGCTTAACCAACTGAGCCACCCAGGCATCCCTCTAAGGTGTCTTTTGATGAATACAAGTTCCCTGTTTTAATAAAGTCAAATATATCTAAAAAAAAAAAAAATTGAAGACTAGGTGGAAAAGCCCTAGGGTTTGGGGCTCTGTAATAAAGTGCTGCTCAATAGTCATGATTGGATCACATTTGGGACTGAGCTTCCTGGTGGCAAAGGGGAAAAAAGAAACATAATTTTTGTTTTTTACCTGAGCTTGTCATTGTTTATGCACTTATTAGTTCATTCAACCAATGTGTATCAGCCCCTGTTTTTTTCTACCTCAGTTCCACAGGGGAGACCAAGTGGAACCTAAAGAATTATTCCTTGTGGTATTCCGTGGGGCCTTAAGAGACACAGGAGTGACTTTGTCTTGATGG
>NC_058406.1:36235361-36290025 GCF_002201575.2 Neomonachus schauinslandi
ACCCAGTTTTTTAAATATTGGAATCACTTAAGGTAACAGACCAACACTGCTAGACGCATTCAACAGTTTCCTGATTCACTGGTTGTGTAATCCGAAGGAGTGGAGAGATGGACACAGCTGGTATAGCACACAGGCAGCAAGGATGAAAGGAGGGTAAGCCTTGGAATTCTCGGTCTGGAGAGAAGGGGCTCAGGGCAAACTGACTTTTTAAATTTTTTTGATTTAATTTCTTTATTCATAAGACCAGATGAGGTCTAGATAATCCACTGGGGTCTTTCCAGTCATAGCAGCTATCCATTATACTGTATCTATCTGTCCTCTCCCCCAGATTGTGAGCTGTCCCAGGGAGAGGCCTACCCTCGATCCATCTTTTTATCCTGGCATTGGCCAGCACTGGCCGGTGTACAGGATGCAGCAATGAGGGTGAGGACTGGCTCTATGCCTCCTTTCTGAACATTTCCATTCTCTTACTCCAGACTGTTGTGGGGAAAAATATGTAATGGAGCCATGTGCCCTGGGCCCTCTGCATGGAACCTACTATGTAAATTCCACTGGTTCCTCAGTCTCTTAACAACTGCTTGCCAATGCCCTCAGCATCACTGTAGCAGCTGTTCTGAATCCCCACCCTGCTAGGCACTCAATCCTCTCTGTCCCTGCCAGGGCGGAAGATGCCTCAGAATCCTCTGAAAAAAATGAGGTTATCTGGCATCAGAGATGTCATCCACTCATTTCTCCCCTCTATCCTGCCTCCTATGCCTCTAACATGTTGGTCTTCCCAGTTGAACCCCTTCAAAACTGTAACTAATGTGCTGTCAATCAAGAGCAGACTGAAGTGATCACTGCCCAGCCTCAATGTTTTCATAAAACTGTCTGGGACTGGACATCTATGAAGTTTCTGTGCCCCATCCCATCCAGCTCATTCCTTCTATTCAGCACCCCACTCACCCCCAGGCCCTGTTTTTTCTCTCATTGCCTCTCTCTCAGCACCTTCCATCCTTCCTCTCTATCAGCACCATCTCCCTTAGGAACAAGGCCCAGGTTCCCCCATGGTGAAAATAGTTGTCATTTTACTTTATTCTTCCTCTCCTCACCTCCCTTCCCACCCCCTGCTTTATGCTTTTCCTCTTAGTAGACAAGCCCCTTGACCTGGGATGTCTCCATTCCTTCACTGTCCTCTTGTTTTGTGGATTATATTCCTCATCCTGCTCTTTCCTGAAAGCCTCTAATATGTCTCCCTAATTCAAGTGAATTGAGTAACTATTTCTAGCCTATTTCTGGCCTAGCCCAGAGCTGGGCTCCAAGGGAATCCAAGAGATGGGGGAAAAAAATGTTTGCACTACCATGGAGTTTCCAGACCTAATTAGGAAGATAAGTTGAACATGAAAAGAGATACATAATGAAGCTGCATAGAATTGCTGGCTTTGGAATGAGTCATAAATGAAAACATGAATAAATGAAATATCAAATGAAAGGTATGAAAATGAGTGTTTCAGTTGTTCATAGGATAGATTCCCATGGGCTGGGTGGTTAGAGAAGCATTCATAGAGGAGGTAAGTCTTGAGGGCGGGATCAAGAAGAGCAGAAGACACATGGGATGGGGCAGAGGGTAGAGCAAGGGGAAAGAGTGATTCTTCTTGCTTTTTCTACCTCAATGAAGAGAAACACAGAGATCATCCTAGATTTCTTCCCTACTGGACCCACATCCAGTCAGTTACCAACTCCATCAAAAACACTCTCCAATATTTCTCCCACTCACTCTGCCTCTCTGTCCCATGGCACTCCCCCTCACCAGGCCACCATCACATCTTATCTGAATATTGCAACAGCATCAGAACTGGTCTTCTAGTGCCAGGTTTTCACCCACCCCATACACATATCATTTGTTCCCATAAATGTCAAGATCCTGGGACCTGGATTCTTGAGACTGACTAGATTCAAATCCTAACCCCCCTTCTCACCCTCTGATGTCCTGGGCAAACTTCATAATCTCTCTGTGTGTCAGTTTCCATATATATACAATGGGGATAATGGTAATATCTACCTCTAATTTCTATTATGAGGATTAAGTGAGCTACTACATGTAAATCACTTTAAAATAGTACTTGGCACTTAATAAGCACACAATAAATATTTGCTTACTATTATCTCCCAAATAGCTGTAATATACTACCTAACCATGTCACTTTCCATCTTAAATCCCTTCGGTGGATTCTTATTACCTTTTGTAAAGTCTGAAATCCTTACCTGGGCTGACCATGTTGCTGGGGCTTTTTCAGTGTCCCTATCCCCCATCCTACAGCCAAGCAAATTCAATTCAGTGGACATTTGCTTAGGTATGCCAACAGAAGGAAGGGATAGATGCTCTGCTGTTGATCTCCAAGATGGGATTTTCGAGTTGCAATAAGTATTGAAAGCCAGTCTTTTTTTTTTTTTTTTTTAGTGAATTTTTTTTTTTAAGATTTTATTTATTTATTTGACAGAGAGAGACACAGCGAGAGAGGGAACACAAGCCAGGGGAGTGAGAGAGGGAGAAGCAGGCTTCCCGCGGAGCAGGGAGCCCAATGTGGGGCTCGATCCCAGGACCCTGGGATCATGACCTGAGCCGAAGGCAGATGCTTAACGACTGAGCTACCCAGGTGCCCTGAAAGCCAGTCTTTGGTCAGAATAAATAATTTTCTAACTTCATGTATGTCCCATTAGCATGTCCTATTGGAGTAGGCTGTAGATTTTCAGTCTCAATCAGGGGTAGAGAGGACACCAGCTGTGTCATATGAAGGTCTCTACCACATGAATGCAAGTTGTGAAAAAGCCCCCCTCTTCCAGCCTGGTGGACTAGGGTAAGAATTAGCAGAAGAGGTAAAGCCAGCGGTCAGGAAAGCATCTGATTTTTCCCCTCTAGGCTAAACTTCTGGAAGTGGGGATTTGGACAGATTTTGCCTTGCTTCCTTTTGGAGAGGAACCAGGGTGAAGATGGCAGTGAAGCAGAGAGAAGACTTGAGCTAGCATCCCCGAGCCTCTCTTAGGCTCCTGGTATAGTGCAAAAAGTGCCAAAGTTCTTTGTTTTCTAAGGAAGGACATAGAACGCTGCGGATGGACCAGCCAGGTCTCAGAAGGGATTAACATCTCCAGCAAGAGCCTAAGTAAGACTGGGTCAGCTAAGGAGTCCCCAGGCCCTGACCCTGCTGAAAGAACTAACTAGAATGGTGGACATTGGCAAACACTAGAAATTCGAGTGAAGACCAATTGTAAAACATTTACGGACATATCACTGGATAAGCCACACTATATAAGTATAATGATTATACATGCGCATTCCCAACTCCCAGATCCCTGTGGGTTCTGACAGAATTTCAGAGTGGGGAAGAAGGTTTTTGGGTTTGGGGTTTCTTTTAACACAGCAGTTTACCATTTATTTGTGGCAAAGAAGATAAACAATGGCCTCAGCCTTGGTATTATTTTAAAACCTAAATTCTGACCTCCCATGATTAAAAACTGAACAGCTGAAGTGTGACAATCCAGAAGGGCATTAAGAAGTCGCCCTGAATGAACTAGAGGGTATTATGCTGAGCAAAATAAGTCAATCAGAGAAAGACAAGTATCATATGATCTCACTGATATGAAAGTTCTTAATCTCAGGGAACAAACTGAGGGTTGCTGGAGTGGAGGGGGGTGGGAGGGATGGGGTAGCTGGGTGATGGACATTAAGGAGGGTATGTGTGCTATGGTGAGCGCCGTGAATTGTGTAAGACTGATGAATCACAGACCTGTACCTCTGAAACAAATAATACATTATATGTTAAAAAAAAAAAAAAGAAGAAGAAGAAGATAACAGGAAGGGAAAAATGAAGCGGGTGGGGGGGGATTTGAGAGGGAGACGAACCATGAGAGACTGTGGACTCTGAGAAACAAACTGAAAGTTTTAGAGGGGAGAGGGGTGGGGGGTTGGGTTAGCTCGGTGATGGGTATTAAGAAGGGCACGTATTTGGCGCCTGGGTGGCTCAGTTGGTTAAGCGACTGCCTTCGGCTCAGGTCATGATCCTGGAGTCCCTGGATCGAGTCCCACATCGGGCTCCCTGCTTGGCGGGGAGTCTGCTTCGTCCTCTGACCCTATTCCCTCTCATGTGTTCTCTCTCTCTCATTCTCTCTGTCTCAAATAAATAAATAAAATCTTTATAAAAAAAAAAAAAAGAAGGGCACGTATTGCATGGAGCACTGGGTGTTATACACAAACATTGAAAACTAATGATGTAATGTATGGTGACTAACATAACATAATAAAATAAAATAAAATAAAATAAGTCACCCTTGAATGAAGATTCTCCTCAATTGACAAAGGGTTAGAAATCTGAGGGGGTTCCTCAAAAAATTAAAAATAGAGCTACCCTATGGCCCAGCAATTGCACTACTGGGTATTTACCCCAAGATACAGATGTAGTGAAAAGAAGGGCCACACGCACCCCAATGTTCATAGCAGCAATGTCCACAATAGCCAAACTGTGGAAAGAGTCGAGATGTCCTTCAACAGACGAATGGATAAAGAAGATGTGGTCCATATATATAATGTAATATTACTCAGCCATCAGAAAGGATGAATACCCAACTTTTACATCAATATGGATGGGACTGGAGGAGATTATGCTAAGGGAAAGAAGTCAAGCAGAGAAAGTCAATTAACATATGGTTTCACTTATTTGTGAAACATAAGGAATAGCACAGAGGACATTAGGAGAAGGAAGGGAAAAATGAAGGGAAGGAAATCGGAGGGGGAGATGAACCATGAGAGACTATGGACTTCAAGAAACAAACTGAGGGTTTTAGAGGGGAGGGGCGTGGGGGATGGGTTAGCCCCGTGATGGGTATTAGGGAGGGCACGTATTGCAGGGAGCACTGGGTGCTATACACAAACACTGAATCATGGAACACTACATCAAAAACTGGTGATGTACAGTATGATGACAAACATAACATAATAAAAAAAAATTGATAAATGTAAAATGCTAAGAAGAGTGCTTGACATGTTGTAAGCATATCATAACAGTAAATGCTTATTATTACTAGTATTAATCTTATCATTATTATCATGTTTCATTGCTTTGTTTATCTATTCCTGGCCAATATCACATTGGTCCTATAATGCTACAATGTATTTTGCTGAGAAGGCAAATACCAATCTTTATGTTATTTTTCAAGACTGTCTCAAATATTCTTGTGCATTTTTCTTTGTATATTTCAGAGTCAGGCAGGTTTCATGAAAAATGCTTTTGAGTATTGGAATTGCATTAAATTGATCAGTAATTTAGTAAGAAAAAAAAAAAGAAATCCGAGAACTCGAGCCTGCCTCCTCTGGCCAAGCTGGAGGTCTCCCTCCCAGCGCTCTTCCTCCTCCCCAGGGAAGAAGGGAGCTTGTCGGAGGGCACAGAGTCGCGGTGGGCTGGGCGATCCTCTCCTGGAGCTGCCCGGCGCAGAGAAAGCCCACCCACTCCGGGGCCGGGGAGACCGCCTGCGATCCGCCGGGCGCACAGGGATGGAGTCCTCCTGGCTCGAGATGCGCTGGGCGCGCGGCCCTTGTACTTGGCCTTTGTGTTCTGCCTGGCCCTGGGGCTGCTGCAGGCCATCAAGCTCTACTTGCGGAGGCTGCGGCTGCTGCGAGACCTGTGCCCTTTCCCCGCGCCCCCCACCCACTGGTTCTACGGGCACCAGAAGGTAAGGGAAAGGAGGGACAGAGAAGGATGCTGCCGAGGATACCAGGAGGGCGGAGAGGTAGGCTGCTTCCTCCCTTTCCTTTCATCGCTGCATCCTGCACAGACCTCTCTGGCTCCGCCTGTGGTTCTCGGCATCTTTCCATTACTCTGGACTTCCTCCCTCACAGTGCTGCAGGGAAAGGGAAACAAGACTGGAGCCCCTGGAGTGGAAGCTTGGGGGGCTGGGAGGACCTATGTAGAGACTGAGTACAGAAAAAGAGCGTCCTGTAACTCAGGACGGTCTCTAGTTGCTTCATCTCTATTTGCATTTATGTACTGTACCTTAAAAAGCCTTCCACATGGGTCGCTAAAAAATAGTTATGTTATTCTAAATAATGCTTATTAACTGCAGAAAATATGCAAAATCGAACACAGTTAGTTGCCACCCTTAGTGAATTACAACCAGAGAAAATGAACTTTATCCAAGGTTCTTGTGAAGTAGAGAGCAGCCCCCGCCAATCACTCAAATGTGATGGCAAATTGAAATTTCTAAGAGGGAGACCTTTACCTTTTGGTCCTCCTGCGCTCCAAATCCAGTCTCACCCCTGATTCCTTGTTTTATGAATTCAACCAGCTTTGAGTGGAATTGTGTGATGGGTGCTGAGATTACAAAGAGCAGACCAGTACCAGCCCTCAGAAGCCCAAGTCAGATGCGTACTTAGACCGCAAAGAGAAAATGCAAATACAGGGTAATGAGTGCTTTAATAGAGGCCTAGGGACAAGGGGATCTTGGAGGGAAATAGGTGTCTCTACCCAGAGAAGGAAGGAAAAGTCTACAGAAGTCTGGGCAGAATTTTAAATGATGGCTGGCATGGGGAGGGTGTCCCCAGCAGAACTATCGCATGATCCTTTGGCTCCCCCACTCCTAGTCCTTCTGCCCAAAAGGAACCACTCTCAACTGTTTTACCTGTTCAATCTGTAAAATAATATTACTATGTTGCATTTTTTAATTTAATAATTGTAGATATCCATTCATTAACTACCTTATGATGAGTAATCACTTATACCCCATCTTTTACTGTCCCAATATAGTTACATTGTATTTTTTGTTAAAGAGAATAATTAGTATTTATATTATTTTGATTATGTAAATATTTACTTACCACTGATCTAATGGTTGATTTTGTTCCTTTTCTCATAGAACTTTTTTTCTCCCATGGTGTTATTACCTTCCTCCTTTTCTCATATGCTTAGTTTTTCAAAATCTATCACTATTTTTTTTCCCAGATGCTTTTTATAGATCTGTCAAACACATCTCAACAACATTGCCAAATATTGAAACATATAAAAAAACCTGTCAGCCTATATGCTTTTCTGGAGGCATTTCTCCCAAAGACCTCTCCTCCCGTTCTAATCTGGACTGGTGGCTCTCTAGGCTTGGTGCACAGATAATGTGCTATCCTGTGTCATATCTTCCATTTCCTGGATACTATGTCTTCTCTTTTTCCTGATTTATTTCATCATTTTTATGGGTAGCTTCTTGAGATTGAGTGAAGGAATGTCAGGTGAATTTTTTGAGCTCTTGAATGGCTGAAAATGTCTATTAAAATTCATAACTTGATTGATAGTTTGGCTGGGTATAGGATTATACTTTAGAAATAATTTTCTCTCAGAATTTTGAAGGCATCATTCCATTGTCTTCTAGCTTTCAGGATGACTGTTGAAAATGCTGATACCTTTCTGATTTTTTTTTCCAACATCTTTTCTGTAGTAAAATGCCCATAACATAAAGTTTACCATCTTAACCATTTTTTTATAAAGATTTTCTTTCTTTATTTGACAGAGAGATAGAGAGCACAAGTAGGCAGAGAGGCAGGCAGAGGGAGAGGGAGAAGCAGGCTCCCCGCTGAGCAGGGAGCCCGATGAGGGGCTCGAGCCCAGGACCCTGGGATCATGACCTGAGCCGAAGGCAGCCGCATAACCTACAGAGGCAGCCAGGCGCCCCTCATCTTAACCATTTTTAAAAGTGTACAGTTCAGTGATATTAAATACATTCATAATGTTGTGCAGCCATCAACTCCATCCAACTCCATAACTCTTTTCATCTTGTAAAACTGAAATTCTATACCCATTAAACAATAGTTCCCCATTTTTCTCTCTCTTCCCACCCCCCTGGCAAACACCATTCTATTTTGACTACTACTATCTCATTTAAGTGGAATCGTGTATTATTATTATTTTTCGTGTGTGACAAGCTTATTTCACTTAGTGTAATGTCTTCAGTGTTCATCCATATTGTAGCATAAGTCAGAATTTCCTTTCTTTTAAAAACTGAATAATATTTCACTGTGCCTATATACCTCATTTTGTTTATCTATTCATCCATCAGGGGATACATGGGTTGTTTCTGCATTTTAGCTATTGTGAACATGGGTGTACAAAAATCTCTTTGTTTTTTTTTTTTTTTTAAAGATTTTATTTATTTATTTGAGACAGAGAGAATGAGATACAGAGAGCATGAGAGGGAGGAGGGTCAGAGGGAGAAGCAGACTCCCTGCCGAGCAGGGAGCCCGATGCGGGACTCGATCCCGGGACTCCAGGATCATGACCTGAGCCGAAGGCAGTCGCCCAACCAACTGAGCCACCCAAGCGCCCACAAAAATCTCTTTGATACCTTACTTACAATTCTTTTGGATATGTACTCAGAAATGGAATTGCTGGATCATATGGTAATTCCTTTTTTAATTTTCTGAAGAAAAACCACACTGTTTTCCACGGTGGCAGTACCATTTTACACTTCCACCAGAAGTGCACAGGGGTTCCAATTTCTCTACATTCTTACCAACACTTGCTATTTTCTGGCTTTTTTGTTTTTTTTTTTTCTGACAGTAGTCATCCTAATAGGTGTGAAGTAGTATTTTATACTTTTGATTTGTATTCCCTAATGATTAGTGATGTTAAGCATCTTTTCATGTGCTCAATGCCATTTGTATGTCTTCTTTGGAGAAATGTCTAGTTAAGTCCTTTACCCGTATTTGGATCAGATTGTTTGTTTTTTGTTGTTGAGTTTTAGGAGATCTCTATTTATTTTGGATATTAACCACTTATCAGATATATTAGTTGCAAATATTTCTCCCATTCGTGTTTTTTACTTTTTACTCTGTTATACTGTCTTTTCATGCACAAAAATTTTTAATTTTCATAAAGTCCAGTTTGTATATTTTTTCTTTTTTCCAGTGCATTTGGTCTCATATGCTAGAAATCATTGCCAGGTCCAACGTTGTGAAGAATTTTCCTGTGTTTTCTTATATGAGTTATACAGTTTTAGGTCTTACATTTAGGTCTTTGAACCATTTTCAGTTAATTTTTGTCTATGGTGTTAGGTAAAGAAGGGCCCAACTTTATTCCGTGGCATGTGGATATCCAGTTTTCCCAGCAACATTTGTTGAAAAGACTGTCTTTTTCCCATTAAATGGTCCTAGCACCTTTGTCAAACATCATTTGACCATATATTTGGGGGTTTATTTCTAGACTTTCTATTTTATTCCATTCACCTATATGTCTCTCTGTGGCAGAACCACACTGTTTTGATTACTGTAGCTCTGTAGTAAGTTTTGAAATCAGGAAATGTGAGTCCTTCAGCTTTGTTCTTCTTATTAAAGACTGTTTTGGCTATCCAAGGTCCCTTGATATTCCACGTTAATTTTAAGATGGATTTTCCTGTTTCTACAAAAAGCATCATTGGGATTTTGGTAGGGATTACACTGAATTGTAGATTGCTTTGGGTAGTATTGACATCTTAACAGTAATAAATCTTCCAATCCATGAACATGGAATGTGTTTCCATTTATTTACATCTTTTTAAATTTCTTCAGAAATGTTTAGTTCTCACTGTACAAGTCTTTCACCTTGTTGGTTGGGAATACTTGGTTTTCCCATACTTGGTTTCACCTCCTAAATATTTTATTCTTTTTGATGCTATTGCAAATGGACTTGTTTTCATTATTTTCTTTTCAGATTGTTTATTATTAAAAACGCAACTGGTTTGTGTGTAGAAAATGTAGATTTTCTACATTTTAGTGTAGAAATGCAACTGACTGCCAAATCTAGGTTAATTCCTTATGTTTTCTTCTAAGAGTTTTATAGTTTTAGCTCTTTCATTTAGATCTTGATCCATTAAGTTAATTTTTGCATATTGTGTAAGGTCGGGGTCCAACTTTATTCTATTTTTTGTGGCTATCCAGTTATCCCAGCACCATTTGTTGAAGAGACTGTTCTTTCCCTCCATTGAATTGTTTTGGAACCTGAGTAGGAAAAACCCAGTCCTCCTCCTGTGTTTCCCCTTTATTCTCACACTATGACTATATTCACAACACTTCTCACACCAGATGTTGGGTGAGTGCCCCCATCCCCCACCTGCAACCAAGCAAACCTGATATCAGCTGAGTGTCCTACAATTTAATGCAATTCTGACACTGTCTACCCAGAGATAGCATCAGATCTCACAGATTAAGAACTCAACCCACAAGACTACTCCTCCCCACTTCAGAAGCCAATGGCAAGTCCAGGTTTTTACTGTGCTTCTGACCAATCACCTGTAAGTTGGAGATTCCTGTGACCTCTTCTTCGGGTTTGGTTAATATGCTGGAACAGCTCACGGAACTCAGGAAAACAGTTAATTTACTGTTTTCCAGTTTATTTTTTTTAAAAGATTTTATTTATTTATTCAACAGAGAGCGAGACAGTGAGAGAAGGAACACAAATAGGGGTAGTGAGAGAGGGAGAAGCAGGCTTCTCATTGAGCATGTAGCCCGATGTGGGGCTCGATCCCAGGACACTGGGATCATGACCTGAACGGAAGGCAGCCACTTAACCAACTGAGCCACCCAGGCGCCCCTGTTTACCAGTTTATTATAAATGGATATGATAAAGGATACAGATGAACATGCAGTTGGAAGTGATGCATAGGGCAAGGTATGTGGGAAGGGGCACAGAGCTTCCATGCCCTCTCCAGATGAATCACTCTACCAGCACCTCCACATGTTCTCCAAACTAAAAGGTCTCCAAACCCTGTACTTTTGGAATTCTTACAGAGGCTTCATCATGTAGGCATGATTGAACCCATTTCTGGCCCCTCACCCTCTCTGGAGAATGGGAAGTGGGGATGAAAATTCCAAGCTTTTAATTATGGGTTGGTCTTTCTGTGACCAGCCACCATCCAAGGGCCCCCAAGAGCCACCTCATTGGAACAAAAGACACTGCTATCAGTTGACTGTAAACATGAAGTTCATTTCTAGATTCTCAATTCTATTCTATTGATCTATATGTCTATCCTTATGCCAATACCACACTGTCTTAATTACTTTTGCTTTGTAGTAAGTTTTGAAATCAGGAAGCATGAGTCTTCCTATTTTGTTCTTTTTTAAAAAAAGATTTTATTTATTTATTTGAGAGAGAGCAAGCGAGTGAGAGAGAAAGCACGAGCAGGAGGGAGGGGCAGAAGGAGAGAGAGAGACAGACTTCCTGCTGAGCTGGGAGCCTGATGAGGGACACTATCCCAGGACCCTGGGATCACGACCTGAGCCAAAGGCAGATGCTTAACCAACTGAGGCACCATATTTTTTCTTTTTCAAGATTATTTAGGTTATTCTGGATACCTCTTGTTTCCATATAAGTTTTAGGATCAGCTTGTCAATGTCTACAAAGAAGCCAGGTGTGATTCTGATAGGGATTACATTGAATCTGTAGATCAATTTGGGAAATACTGTCATGTTAACAATATTAAGTCTTCTGATCCATGACCATGGGACATCTTTACATTTACTTAAGTCTTTTTAAATTTATTTCAATAATGTTTTGTAGTTTTCAGAGTATAAATTTTACATTTATCTTTTTAAATTTGTTTCTGAATGTTTTATTCTTTCTGATACTGTTGTAAACAGAATGGTTTTATTTTCATTCAGATTGTTTATTGCATTCATAGTGTTTTAAAGTCCATATCCCTCTTGACTGTCAGTAAATTATTTTTTTCTGTTTTAGAGAGGCCTCTATCAGAGTTTTACAAATGAGAGATAGTTAATATGTCAAGCTGACTAATATTACCAAATCTACCTATTTACCTTTTTTTTTTACCCTTTATGTTTCTTTTGACAATTCATTACTTAGATAATCACAAGGAACAGCTGGAACTATTTTCCTTAACCTCACTAAGGTTCAGTTTCCTCATCTGTAAAATGTAGGTTCTAACCATATCTGCTTCATAGGGTTCCTGGTATAAAGATTAAACAATATAAATCATGGAAAACATGATCTTGGCAGCACCTAGTTCATAGTAGTGCTTTGTAAGTGTTAGCTATTACTATTTGTCTGGGAGCTAAGCATTTTCTGAATATTTCTAAACAATGTTTCCTAAATATGTATAAGACATATTTTCAAATGTATTAAGATATTGCTGTGGATGAAGAAATATAAATTCATGTATTATGGGAGTCACAATGGCTTTCTCTCCTTTTGCCCAGACAGGAATTACTAAAAGTATAACCAAGTGCTTGTGGCTGAGGGTGTCCATGACAATTTCTAACTTAAAGAAATAATCCTCATATTAGATTATTATTTCCTTGAGGGCAAAGACCTTGCCTGTCTTATATTTCCCTGCATCTCTATTGCCTGGCATATATAGTAGGCACTTAATAAATGCTCACTTGTCTATTGTTTACAAATGAATTAATGAAGGAACATTTGCTTTGTTGGGAGACATCATTTGCATCGTCAGTGGGTGCTTGTCACTGGCTTGATTGTGGGAATGTTAACAAAAATGAGTCTGTACCATTTCAGGAGCTAGATTTCCAGAATCACAACCTCCTAGGGGCCCTAAACTTTCCAGGGAACACTTCATGGAATAAAGGTGCTAGCTGGTAACAAAAGAAATTGGGAGCCAAAGTTTTCCACCTTTTCTGAGGGTAAGAGAAATCACATGGCAAACTATATGATTGGTCACACAAGGAAGAACTTGCCAGCCTTAGGGTTTCTTTGCAAGTCAAGAGCCCCACGATCATGTGTCACTGGGCACACCCAGACACACACATACAGGTGCCCCCCACACTCTCACTTTATACAAGAAGTGGATATAAATGAATTTTATTGTCAGTGATTTAGAGGAACTATTTAAATGAATCATTAGTAACTTGCTTATTAAGGCAAAAAGTTCATCTCTGATGGTGGTATTTGTACTCCGGTTTATAAATGTTGGAAGCTGAGAGGTTTTTATTTAAACTTGCTTCAAGCTTCATGCACTTGTATAAATGAGCCTTCTATTGTTGTAAGAGAAAAGAATGGGATTTTCTTCATAGATGGAGTGGGCAGGTTTTTAGGGAGAAGATTTTACTATGAAGTCACAAGAAAGAATCACTCCTCAATAATTAGAGAAAGGCAAAGGGAGAGGAAATAGTGACCTGGATCATGGGTCATGTTCAATCTACCACCAATTAGCTTCCCACATAAGAAAAAAATCTTTCTCAGCTTCCAGACTCCACTCCTAATCAAAATGTGTGACCTTGGCAGGTGAGGCAGACTCAAGTCTCTTCACCTTCTCAGTTGGGAAAACAGCTCACCAAAGATGTCATTTGACAGGGACTTATTCTGGGGATGCAACATACACTTACACTGAGAAGATAAATACACTGACCTTCATCAGGAAATTATATTCTGGGGCGCTCGGTGGTGCCCAGTAGTCAGTTAAGTGTTTGACTCTTGGTTTCAGCTCAGATCATGATCTCAGGGTTTTGAGAATGAGCTCCGCGTTGGGCTCCATGCTGAGTGGGGAGTCTGCTTGAGATTCTCTCCTTCTCCTTCTCCCTCTGCCTCTCCCCTCAATTCTCTCTCTCTCTCTCAAATAAATAAACAAATAAATCTTAAAAAAATTATACTCTAAGCTTGGAAATGCCAAGTAAAGCATGTTTGTGGGACTTTATCCAGGCCCTACATTCAGGTTGCCTCTGTAAGAGGGGTTGAGTCCAGACTGCTTGGCTCCTCTAACTTCCTTCACTCTTTTTTTCATTGCAGTTACTTCAGGATGGTAAAATGGAGAAATTCGAGGAGCTTGTCGAAAAATACCCTTGCACCTTTCCTTGCTGGGTTGGGCCTTTTCAGGCATTTTTCTATATCTATGACCCAGACTACGCAAAGATATTTCTGGGCAGAACAGGTAAGAAAAGGGATGAATCTCAGGAAACTAATCCTCCTAGGAGAGATATGCAAAACTCACAGGCAGGATTCTAAAGAAATCCTGAAGCAAAGATTAAAATCGGGCCTTTAGCTGCTAGGATAAATGAGGCAGAAGAGAGAATTAGTGATATAAAAGACCAAATGATGGAAAATAAAGAAGCTAAAAAAGAGAGATAAACAACTACTGGATCACGAGGGCAGAATTCGAGAGATAAGTGATACCATAAGACAAAACAATATTAGAATAATTGGGATCCCAGAAGAAGAAGAAAGAGAGAGGGGGGCAGAAGGTATATTGGAGCAAATTATAGCAGAGAACTTCCCTAAATTAGGGAAGGAAACAGGCATCAAAATCCAGGAGGCACAGAGTAATAAAAATAGGTCAACACCCTGACATCTTATAGTAAAACTTATGAGTCTCAGAGACAAAGAGAAGATCCTGAAAGCAGCTCTGGACAAGAGATCTGTAACCTACAATGGTAGAAACATTAGATTGGCAACAGACTTATCCACAGAGACCTGGCAGGCCAGAAAGGACTGGCATGATATATTCAGAGCACTAAATGAGAAAAATATGCAGCCAAGAATACTATATCCAGCTAAGCTGTCATTGAAAGTAGAAGGAGAGATAAAAAGCTTCCAGGATGACAAAAACTAAAGGAATTTGCAACATGAAACCAGCCCTACAAGAAATATTGAAAGGGGTGCTCTAAGCAAAGAGAGAGCCTAAAAGTAACATAGACCAGAAAGGAACACAGACAATATACAGTAACAGTAACCTTACAGGCAATACAATGGCACTAAATTCATATCTTTCAATAGTTACCCTGAATGTAAATGGGCTAAATGCCCCAATCAAAAGACACAGGGTATCAGACTGGATTAAAAAAACAAGACCCATCGATATGCTGTCTGTCAGCAAGAGACTCATTTTAGACCTAAAGACACCTCCAGATTGAAAGTGAGGGGGTGGAAAACCATTTACCATGCTAATGGACACCAAAAGAAAGTGGGGGTGGCAATCCTTATATTCTTATATCCAAATTAGATTTTAAACCAAAGACTATAATAAGAGATGAGGAAGGACACTATATCATACTTAAAGGGTCTATCCAACAAGAAGATCTAACAGTTGTAAATATCTATGCCCCGAACATGGGAGCAGCCAATTATATAAGCCAATTAATAACAAAAGCAAAGAAACACATTGACAACAATACAATAATAGTAAGGGACTTTAACACCCCCCTCATTGAAATGGACATATCATCTAAGCAAAAGATCAACAAGGAAATAAAGACTTTAAATGCCACACTGGATCAAATGGACTTTACAGATATATTCAGAACATTCCATCCCAAAGCAACAGAATACACATTCTTCTCTAGTGCCCATGGAACGTTCTCCAGAATAAATCACATCCTAGATCACAAATCAGGTCTCAACTGGTACCAAAAGATTAGGATCATTCCCTGCATATTTTCAGACCACAATGCTTTGAAACTAGAACTCAATCACAAGAGGAAAATCAGAAAGAACTCAAATACATGGAGGCTAAAGAGCATCCTACTAAAGAATGAATGGGTCAACCAAGAAATTAAAGAAGAATTAAAAAAATTCATGGAAACAAATGAAAATGAAAACACAACTGTTCAAAATCTTTGGGATGCAGCAAAGGCAGTCCTAAGAGGAAAGTATATAGCAATACAAGCCTTTCTCAAGAAACAAGAAAGGCCTCAAATACACAACCTAACCCTATACCTAAAGGAGCTGTTGAAAGAACAGGAAATAAAGCCTAAACCCAGTAGGAGAAGAGAAATAATAAAGACCAGAGCAGAAATCAATGAAATAGAAACCAAAAGAACAGTAGAACAGATCAATGAAACTAGGAGCTGGTTGAAAGAATTAATAAGATTGATAAACCCCTAGCCAGACTTATCAAAAAGAAAAGAGAAATGACCCAAATAAATAAAATCATGAATGAAAGAGGAGAGATCACAACCAACACCAAAGAAATACAATTTTAAGAACATATTATGAGCAACTATATGCCAGCAAATTAGATAATCTGGAAGAAATGGAGGCATTCCTAGAGATGTATCAACTACCAAAAGTGAACCAGGAAGAAATAGAAAACCTGAACAGACCTATAACCACTAAGGAAATTGAAGCAGTCATCAAAAATCGCCCAACAAACAAGAGCCCAGGGCCAGATGGCTTCCCAGGGGAATTCTACCAAACATTTCAAGAAGAATTAATACCTATTCTTCTGAAACTGTTCCAAAAAATGGAAATGGAAGGAAAACTTCCAAACTCGTTTTATGAGGCCAGCATTACCTTGATCCCAAAACCAGACAAAGACCCCATCAAAAAGGAGAATTACAGACCAATATCCTTGATGAACATGGATGCAAAAATTCTCACCAAAATACTAGTCAATAGGATCCAACAGTACATTAAAAGGATTATTCACCACGACCAAGTGGGATTTATCCCTGGGCTGCAAAGTTGGTTCAACATCTGCAAATCAATCAATGTGATACAATACATTAATAAAAGAAAGAACAAGAACCATATGATCCTCTCAACAGATGCAGAAAAAGCATTTGACAAAGTACAGCATCCTTTCTTGATCAAAACTCTTCAGACTATAGGGATAGAGGGTACATACCTCAATATCATAAAAGCCATCTGTGAAAAACCCACAGCGAATATCATTCTCAATGGGGAAAAACTGAGAGCTTTCCCCCTAAGGTCAGGAACACGGCAGGGATGTCCATTATCACCACTGCTATTCAACATAGTATTAGAAGTCCTAGCCACAGCAATCAGACAACAAAAAGAAATAAAAGGCATCCAAATCGGCAAAGAAGAAGTCAAACTCTCACTCTTTGCAGATGATATGATACTTTATGTGGAAAACCCAAAGACTCCACCCCAAAACTGCTAGAACTCATACAGGAATTCAGTAAAGTGGCAGGATATAAAATTAATGCACAGAAATCAGTGTCATTCCTATACACCAACAACAAGACAGAAGAAAGAGAAATTAAGGAGTCGATCCCATTTACAATTGCACCCAAAACCATAAGATACCTAGGAAAAAAATCTAACCAAAGAGGCAAAGAATCTGTACTCAGAAAACTATAAAAGACTCATGAAAGAAACTGAGGAAGACACAAAGAAATGGAAAAGCGTTCCATGCTCATGGATTGGAAGAACAAATATTGTGAAGATGTCAATGCTACCTAGAGCAATCTACACATTTAATGCAATCCCTATCAAAATACCATCCACTTTTTTCAAAGAAATGGAACAAATAATCCTAAAATTTGTATGGAACCAGAAAAGACCCCAAATAGCCCGAGGAATGTTGAAAAAGAAAAGCAAAGCTGGTGACATCACAATTCCGGGCTTCAAGCTCTATTACAAAGCTGTCATCATCAAGACAGTATGGTACTGGCACAAAACAGACACATAGATCAATGGAACAGAATAGAGAGGCCAGAAATGGACCCTCAACTCTATGGTCACTAATCTTCAACAAAGCAGGAAAGAATGCCCAATGGAAAAAAGACAGTCTCTTCAACAAATGGTGTTGGGAAAATTGGACAGCCACATGCAGAAGAATGAAACTGGACCATTTCATTACACCACACACAAAAATAGACTCAAAATGGATGAAAGACCTAAATGCAAGACAGGAGTCCATCAAAATCCTAAAGGAGAACACAGGCAGCAACCTCTTCGACCTCAGCCACAGCAGCTTCTTCCTAGAAACATCGCCAAAGGCAAGGGAAGCAAGGGCAAAAATGAACTATTGGGACTACATCAAGATAAAAAAGCTTTTGCACAGCAAAAGAAACAGTCAACAAAACCAAAAGACAACCGACAGAATGGGAGAAGATATTTGCAAATGACATATCAGATAAAGGGCTAGTATCCAAAATCTATAAAGAACTTATCAAACTCAACACCCAAAGAACAAATGATCTAATCAAGAAATGGTCAGAAGACATGAACAGACATTTTTCCAAAGAAGACATCCAAATGGCCAACAGACACATGAAAAAGTGCTCAACATCGCTCGGCATCAGGGAAATCCAAATCAAAACCTCAATGAGTTACCACCTCACACCAGTCAGAATGGCTAAAATTAACAAGTCAGGAAACGACAGATGTTGGCAGGGATGCAGAGAAAGGGGAACCCTCCTACACTGTTGGTGGGAAGGCAAGCTGGTGCAGCCACTCTGGAAAACAGTATGGAGGTTCCTCAAAAAGTTGAAAATAGAGCTACCCTATGACCCAGCAATTGCACTACTGGGTATTTACCCCAAAGATACAAATGTAGTGATCCAAAGGGGTATGTGCACCTCGATGTTTATAGCAGCAATGTCCACAATAGACAAACTGTGGAAAGAGCCAAGATGTCTATCGACAGATGAATGGATAAAGAAGATGTGGTATATATATATATATACAATGGAATATTATGCAGCCATCAAAAGGAATGAAATCTTGCCATTTGCAACGTGGATGGAACTGGAAGGTATTATGCTGAGCAAAATAAGTCAGTCAGAGAAAGACATGTATCATATAATCTCACTGATATGAGGAATTCTTAATCTCAGGAAACAAACTGAGGGTTGCTGGAGTGGGGGCAGTGGGAGGGATGGGGTGGCTGGGTGATGGACATTGGGGAGGGTATGTGCTGTGGTGAGTGCTGTGAATTGTGTAAGACTGTTGAATCACAGATCTGTACCTCTGAAACAAATAATACATTATATGTTAAGAAAAAAAAAAAAGAAGATCGTAGGAAGGGGAAAATGAAGGGGGGGAATTTGAAGGGGGAGATGAACCATGAGAGACTATGGACTCTGAGAAACTGAGGGTTCTAGAGGGGAGGGAGTGGGGGGATGGGTTAGCCTGGTGATGGGTATTAAAGAGGGCACGTACTGAATGGAGCACTAGGTGTTATACGCAAACAATGAATCATGGAACACTACATCAAAAACTAATGATGTAATAATGTATGGTGATTAACATAACATAATAAAAAAAAATCGGGCCTTTAAGAGACCTAGAGACACAATGATGGTTACCAGAGGGGGGGATGGGTGAAATAGGTGATGGGGATTAAGGAGTGCACTTGCTGTGATGAGCACTGGGTAATGTATGGACTTGTTGAATCACTACATTGTACACCTGAAACTAATATAACACTGTGTTCACTATCCTGGAATTAAAAAAGAAAGACCTGGAGAAAGTGGGGAGAGGTTTCTGACCAACCCTGAAAGGGATTATCACATCCCCCCCAGTCCCTTGTCCAGCTCAGATTCCCATGGGCCCTTGAGGGTATATCTTAAAGCCCAGCTGGCATCACCGGATCACCAAGGGCTTCCTTTGCCTCTTGGTTTTGTGACTTCAGTGTCAGCAATACTCCCTACCCCCTCAACCCCCTGCTTGAGCATAAGTCTTCAGGGGAATTCAGAAGTAGCTCTGACCCTGCTGGTTCAGTCCGT
This sequence comes from Neomonachus schauinslandi, assembly GCF_002201575.2. NCBI lineage: Eukaryota > Metazoa > Chordata > Mammalia > Carnivora > Phocidae > Neomonachus > Neomonachus schauinslandi. The sequence goes on from NC_058406.1 coordinate 36,254,788, forward strand.
AAACCTGAATGCTAGATCATTCATTTACCAGTATAACCTCTTGATTGTGGTCCCAATTTTGTTTTTTGTTTTCTGCATATTTCTCAACTGTGTTTCCTTTTGGGGTACAAGTCATCTAACTCCCCCATCCAAGCCTTTTTCAAGGCATTTGTGGTGGATCATCTCATAGCACAAAATTAAAATATCTGGTGTTTGCTCCATCATCTTTGTTTTAACTAACTTAGTTTTAACTAAAATCTTATATTCTAATCTTTCTTCCCTGTCCACTGTCTCCATTACTTTTAGTAAAACCTAATAAAGGAAAACAGACTCTCCCTGAAAGTCTCCATGTTTCCCATGACCCCAGCCCTGATTTATTTCTTGCTCACCTCTTAAAGGACAAGAGCTATAAAATACCTCCATGTTAGAGTTTACAAGAACCCCAAGAGGCATTTGTCCCCCTTTTTCTGTGGTTTGCCAGCCCCTGCTATAATTACTAATCTACTTTCCAAGAAGGATATAATATATTGTCCCAAATCCTGTTCTGGAAACTTGGTAACCCTCAGGCAATCTGTTTCCGTTGGAGAAAGTGTAAGCAAGGGAAGAATCTGGGTTTGTGTTCTATCTGTCTCCTAGGTTTATTGTTCTCTGGTTCCTCAACCAAGACTTGTGGTTTTCCTAAGCCTGCCAAGGGTATAAGGGGTGAGCCCTGGGCTCCTTTTTACTATTTATGCTTAGTGAAGGCAAATGAAGAGAACCTTCTCCAACTTTGGTAATTTCCCTCTAATGCTGTTGTTTGTTTCCTCTACTTGACTCTGCAGATGCCAAGTCCAAGTACCTGTACAAGTTCTTGATTCCATGTCTTGGTATGTATGTGCAAGAGAGCGGAGTGACTCACTCTCTCACTTGAGGTCCCCTTGCTATTGTAGAGTATTCCAAAGAAACAAATCAGAATGCTCAAAAACATTAAGAAGATGGTAGATCTATACTGCAAGTTATCTAGGGGGAAGATCAAGAGGGAGTGCTAAGTCAACACAGCACAACTTCCTAGGAACCCTCTTTGTCCATTTCTCTCCCCAAAGTCTCATTCTCAAGGCACATGTGTGTGAATCAGTCCCATCTCTGTCTTTAAAACTGCAGCCTCACATCTATATCCTTTATTTTATCCTTTCTTCTCTCTTGTTTTCTTGGTTCTTCCCCTTTCTTTTTGGAGTTCCTTTATTTCCATTTGCAAACCAGTGCAGTTTCGCTCTGAAATATAGTATATGACAGTATTCCATGAGCAGATAAATAAAGACTTTTAGTCCTGTAATTGGTATTTATATTAGACAAAGAAGGAAATAAATGAAAGAAACTGTAGGTTTGGGATTCAGAGCTACTTGGATTTGAATACTGCCTCCCACTGACTATTTGAATGTGATTTTGGGGAAAACATCTAATGAGTGTTACATCTCTGGGCCATTGTGAGGATTAAGTGAAGCACATATTTTCTACACTTAGTGTAATGGCTGGCATTGGACCAGCGCCGGACCATGCATCACAAGCCTGACATGTTGTAAGCTCTCAATGAATGATGGAAATCACATATTAATAAACTTTAAGGTCATTTTAAAGCCAAATCTTTAATGATCTTTCTTGCAACAGAAGGTTGTAAAGCATTGACCTTGATGAGTGTTTCCATTTCGTATCATTTATAGGTGTAAAGCACAGGCTAAGGCTCAAGGAGGAGACATCTGGGGACAGAGTGAATACTCGGGTCTAGTTCCTTATAAATTTTGTGCTCACAGCGTGGTTTATGGATTGGTTTAGAGTCAAGAGGAGACGAATATTTGTTATGTTTCTACCACAAGCTAGAGGCTGGTCCAGGTGCTTCGTGTATACACCTTCATTTAATCTGCACAGCAACACAGTGAAGTAGATGCTTATTATCACATTTTATCATTGAGAAAACCAAGCCTCAGGAAGATTAAGTGACTTACTCAGTTACTACACAGGTAGTAGCTGGTGATTTCAGGATCAGCACACTCATCAAGCTGCAAAACTTGGGGTCTTCCTCACAATATTAAATGCATCCATCCCAGATGTAAGCATCAAACTGACTTCCAACTTAATATATGAACACTGCTCTGATTTCCACTCTATTGTGACTACCTGTGTGCCACGGTCACCCCATGATGTTGTGTTCCTCACCTCTCCTTCCTCATCTCATCTAATAAAATGGCATGAGGTTTCGTTCCTTTTATTTCTCAAGGAAAAGGACTGGTGAGTCTAGACAGACCCAAGTGGTTCCAGCACCGTGAACTACTAACTCCTGCGTTCAATGTTAACATCTTGAAATCATATGTTGAGGTGATGGCCCATTCTGTGAACAAAATGCTGGTAAGTGAAGGGACAAAAAGTGCTCTGGTGTGTTGCAGAATGCTTCCAACAGGGAATGTATTCGACATGTGTAGTGGGTAGTGAAAGTCAAAGGGGGATGGCTCCTAAAAATTACCCAATGTGCAATTACCAGCTGAGCAAGAGTTGTCTATGTAAACCTTTGCTTTGGTTCTTTGGGTGATTAAAAATGATGAGGATTTGGTCATCTGACTTAGATATATTTTGAGACCCTATGGCAGTAAACCAAGTACCGAGTAGTGAGATTCAGATGGTAAGTACTATAAATGATAGGTGAGGGAACCAGGGCCAGCTACATCTGAAGCTATATTGGCTTCAGATTCAGAGAAGACTCAGATTTGTCAGGAAATATGAGCTGGACTTGACTATGTGGATAATACAGGTGAGGGAATTCTAGTTAGCATGAACAAAGGTGTGGAAGTTAGAATGAACTTGCCTGGTGGTCACAAAGACCCTGTCAAAGGATAAGTGTCTGCATTAAACTCGCAGATTGAGTTTCTTCTTGTGGATAGTGGCGGATCATTAGAAGCTGACTTGGGCCTTTCAAAGGGGCAAGAGGATGTTGGCAGAGGAATATTCCTATGGGTGGTCTCTGATTTATAAATGAGGTCCATTCCAAAACTCCACTTGTACATGGTATATTTTAAATTTTTAAATTTGTACTTGTTTGAAAATCAGACAAGTAATTCATTAATACAAGTTCTATCAGAAACACTTCAAACCCCACAAACAAAGCCAAAGTTTCCCTCCACCTTCATTTACAAACCCATTCTTTTTGCCAAGAAAGAACCACTGTTACCAGCCGACTGGCTGGGTTCTCACAGAAGCGGACTTGACCTCAGTCGCCCTGGCTGGGGTATAAAGACCCATGTCTCACTCTTGGTAGAGAACCAGAGGTACGGGCTAGGGGGCGTGGGGCGGGGGGCATGCTCCTTCTATTCTGGTGCTGTGCAGCTTTGTGCACAATTGCAAATTAGCCAGTAGTGGTACTGGGTTTATCTGTTTCAATAAAACCTCTTTTGTCTTCCTTGTTTCTCTATCCCGCCTGTGCCTGAGGCCCAGCTCATAACTCCTATCCTCTGCTGAACTGTGCCCAAGTGCCTCTAGCCTTGAGCCTCGCCTTTGTTCTCATTTCTTCTAAATTTACTTTATTTACTCAGTAAAACTTACTTATAATTCAAGATGAAAGCAATTGAATAAACAATTGACATTTGGGTAAAAGCTTTAAAAAAAATCTCTGTCTTTTTTCCCGAGATTTCCAAATGCATAACAGCCCTGAGCTATGGCATAGGTGCTCAACAAGTGTAGGCTGATCTGACTCTAACCAGATTTATTTGTGTTTTACACAAAGATTGCTTATTATGACAAATACATTTTCAACAGGGAACTTTATGGCCGTTTCAGTCACAAAACATCTCAAGTAGTGTGAGTAGGTCACTTCGGGGGAGAAGTAAAGTGGACAGAGGGAGCACGTAACTGGGAGTCACTCCCCAAACCTGCTTCTTTCATGGCTTCTCCCTGTCCCCCACTTCTGAACTGAAAATGGATAAAGAAGATGTGGTTCATGTATGCTATGGAAAATTACTCAGGCATCAGAAGGGATGAATACCTACCATTTGCATCAACATGGATGGAACTGGAGGGGATTATGCTAAGTGAAATAAATCAAGCAGAGAAAGACAAATATCATATGGTTTCACTCATATGTGAAACATAAGGAATAGTGTAGAGGACCACAGGGGAAGGGACAGAAAACTGAATGGGAAGAAATCAGAGAGGGAGACAAACCATGAGAGACTCTGGACTCCGGCGAAACAAATTGAGGGTTACAGAAGGGAGGGGAGTGGAGGGATGGGGTAACCAGGTGATGGGTAATAAGGAGGGTACGTGTGGTGATGAGCACTGGGTGTTATACATAACTAATGAATCACTGAACATTACATCAAAAACTAATGATGTACTATATGTTGGCTAACTGAACATAATAAAAAATTTAAAAAAATAAAATCACCTTGAGTCAAGGGGGAAAAAAAAAAGAAATGTGTTTGGCTTTTTTGTTTTGTTGTGTTTTTTAGAAAGAGAGGGTGGAGGGGCAGAGGGAGAGAGAGAATCTTAAGCAGGGCTTGATCTCATAACCCTGAGATCATGACCTGAGCCGAAATCATGTCAGATGCTTAACCGATTGAGCCACCCAGGCGCCCCTGAATTGAAAATGTTTTTTACCATGTTCCAAGTTTATTTTAAGTGTGGCTATGGTGGTTGGCAGTAGTGATGGTGGGGTGGGGTGTCTAGCAATTTGGGGATTGAAGATGGAGGAAGCCCTGGGGAGACCCTTTGTAATTATAGGTCTGTTTTACTGGGATTCTGATCTGCTGTAATGCAGTTATGGTAATAACTGAAAGGCCAAAGATACTTAACTCAGTCATTTACCAGACCTGGTTTGCTCTTTGCCCTTTCTCACCCAGCTGGGTGCAGTTTTCCCTTCCTCATGCCAAGTAAGCACTTGCTTAATTTACCTACATGACCTCTGGCCCCTCCTAGGTCAGGTTTGTCAACCTTACATCCTAAGGGCAGGATCAGGGAGGAGCTTTCAGATAAAGGCAGTTTGATGATGATGATGTCGTTGATCTTGACCTCCTGTGCCAGCGTAAGTGGGAGAAGATTTGCTGCTCTCAGGACACAGTGGTGGAGGTCTATGAGCACATCAACCTGATGACCCTGGACATACTTCTGAAATGTGCTTTCAGCCAGGAGACCAACTGCCAGATAAGCAGGTCAGTGACAGGAAAGCAAGGAAGACACTTGTTTGCCATCATCTAAGTCATTCATTGACATATTGTCCCTGCTTTCTCTTCTAGCACCCATGATCTTTATGTTAAAACAACGTTTGAAGCCAGAAAAATCATCTTTTATCACTTACACAGCTTCTTACATCACCATGACATCATTTTCAAATTCAGCCCTCAGGGCCAACGCTTGCAAGAGATGATCAAAATTCTACAACAGTACACAGGTATTTCTTGCATTTGGGTGGCCCAAGTCCATGCACTGTCATAACTGTGTTGTATCTGTCTAGAAGAATAGACCTCAGTGTGAAAAAAGAAAACATTCTTGTTCTTAATGGAGCTTTTATAGGGACAGTGCTGCTTTAGAAGAGTTTGCTAGATCCATAGTAGTAGTCCTGTCAGAAGTTTTCTATACCATGTTCATTATGCACAATTGTTATTAATACAAATATAACAAGGGGACATTTAATATCCCAAAGCACACAAGGCATATGACTTCTAGTGCAGTGTTTGCAGTAATAACGAATGAATAATGACAAACTAAAAACATTCATGCAACATAGGAATGAATACAGGAGCAGAGTGAGCATGGACATGCATTCAAAAGAAGGGGAAAATTAGGAGTTGTTTGGTGGGTATAAAGTTTCAATTACACAAGATGAATACGTTCTAGAGATCTGTAAGTTAACAGTACTGTATTGGGTATGTAAAGGTGTGTTAAGTGGGTAGATCTCAGGTTAAGAGTTCTTATTACAATAAAAAAAAATAAAAGAAGCTCCATCAAGGGCACCTGGCTAGTTTAGTCAGTAGAGCATGCGACTCTTGATCTCGGAGTTGTAAGTTCGAGCCCATGTTGGATGTAGATGTAGATGTAGAGATTACTCAAAAATAAAATCTTAAAAGAAAAAGAAGCTCCATTCAAAAATAGCTTTGGCAAAACATAAAAATAAAAGTTGAAATAGAGTAAGCCAATTTTTTTTTTTTAAGATTTATTCATTTGAGAGAGACAGAGAGAACACAAGCAGGGGGAGAAGCAGAGGGAGAGGGAGAAACAGACTCCCTGCTGAGCCGGGAGCCCGACATGGGGCTTGATCCCAGGACCCTGGAGATCATGACCTGAGCCGAAGGCAGACACCCAACCATCTGGGCCACCCAGGCTCCCCAATAGATTAAGTTTTTTAAGCAATTCAACATTACTATTCATCAACACCATAATAGAGAATATTTATCAAGCAGTTAATGAATCCTTTCTTGGCTCCACCACTTAGTAGCAGTGTGACTTTGGGCAAGTTTACTCACTGCTTTGTCTCAGGGTCATCTGTAAAATGGGGATAAAAGGGAACCTATCTCCTAGGTTTGTGGTGATGATTAAATATGTTAACATACATAAAGCACTTAGGACAGTGCCTTGCACTGAATAAATATTAAACATAAAATATAGTTACTTTAGCAAATATATTTGTCTCAAGGAAATTTGCAAGACACACCTACACATGCACAGTCACACACACATAGACACACAGGAATGTAGATATTATAAGGAGGACACTCAGAGAAGCAGTTTAGGTTAACAATTTAAGACACAGATGGGCATTATAGATAGCAGTACTTCCAAACTTGTCCACATCATGGTCCACACAGAAAATGCTAAATTTGTAGGGCTCATTAGAGTGGGTCTGGGGGCATCTATGAAGGACTCGGTGAAAAAGTTCTTTACTATTTCTTTATATTATATAATTATGATAAAAAACCAAAATGCGAAGTATTAGGGGAAACTTAAATTTGTTCAAAATAAAACCTATTCAAAATTTTTATTTTTATGTAGTCAAATTTATCAATATTTTTTTTATTGCATCCGGATTTTAAGTAGTAGTCACTAGCCTTCCCCTGTTCTAGGGATCTCAGCCCTTGCCCTAATGACAATTTGGGCTGGATAAGTCTTTTTTGTGTGGGGAGCTGTCCTGTGTGGTGTAGGACGTTTAGCTGCATCCCTGACATCTACCCTCTTGATGCCAGTAGGACTCTGATAGTTGTGGCAACTGAAAATGTCTCCAGACATTGCTGAATGTCCCCTGGGGTCAAAATTATTTGCAGCTGGGCTGCCTGTGTGGCTCAGTTGGTTAAGCATCCAACTCCTGATTTTGGCTCAGGTCATGATCTCAAGGTTGTGAGACTGAGCCCCGATTTGGGCTCTGTGCTGGGTGTGGAACCTGCTTAAGATTCTCTCCCTTTCCCTCTACCCCTCCACTCCCCCCCCAACCCCTGCTCATGCTTGCTTTCACTCTCTCTCTCTCTCTCTGTTTCTCTCAAAAAGTAAAAAATAAAAATAAAACCTTTTAAAAAATTATCTGCAGCTGAGACCCATTGCCTTATACCAAAACTAGAGACATTCATCCATGTTTTTCTTCCAGTGCTTGTGTGATTTTGTTCTTTTTGCATTTAGATTTCTGATCCATTTAGAGTTTATTCTTATGTATGGTACAAAGTGTTGATCTAACTTTTCTAAGTGGTTATCCAGTTGTCCCATTGCCATATATTTAAAAGTTCCATCTTTTCTGTGATATATATATACCATGGAATATTACTCAGCAATAAAAAGATTGAGATCTTGCCCTTTGCAACAACATGCATCCATACCTAGAGGGCATTATGGAAGTGAAGCAAGTCAGACAAAGACAAATACTGTATGATCTCACTCAGATGTTTTGATTTAAGCAACAAAACAAATGAACAAACAAAGAAAAAAGAGACAAACAGAAAACCAGGCTCTTAAATACAGAGAACAAACTGGTACACCTGAAACTAATATAATACTGTATGTTAATTACACTTCAATTAAAAATTTAATTTAATTTAATTTAAAAGTTCCATCTTTTCCAGTGATTTGAGATAACCACCTTTATCATATACTAAATTGACATATGTATTTGACCTTATTTCTCAACTTTCTTTTCTATTCCATTGGTCTGTCTATTTATTCATGTATTGGAATCACATTGATTTATTTAAAGAGATTTTGTAGTATGTTGTTTGTTTGTTTGTTTTTTAAATAAGAACTAGGGATGCCTGGGTGGCACAGTCAGTTAAGTGTCCGACTCTTGGTTTTAGCTCAGGTCATGATCTCAGGGTTGTGAGATCGAGCCCTGCTTAGGGCTCTCCACCTGGCATGGAGTCTGCTTAAGATTCTCTTTCCCTCTCCTTCTGCCCCTCCACGCTGTGCTCATTCTGTCTCTCTCCTAAAATAAATCTAAAAATTAACAAACTATTTTTCAGAGAGTTTTAGGTTTACAGAAAAATTAAGCAGAAAATACAAAGAGTTCTTATACACTTTCTCACCTCCTCCCCTGCCCCCACTTACACAGTTTCCCCTATTATTCACATCATGCACTAGTGTGGTACCTTTGTTATATTTGATGGGGCAATATTGATACATTATTATTAACTAAAGTCCATAGTTTACTTTAGGGTTCACTATTTATATTGTACACGGTATGGGTTTTGACCAACACATTATGATATGTATCCCCTTCTATTCCTAGTTTTCTGAGAGGTGTTTTTTTTAATCATGCATGGGTGTTAGATTGTGTTAGATCTTTTTCACTCATCTTTTGATAGGGTCCTATGATTTTTCTTCTTTAACTTATTGATGTGATAGATTACATTAAATGATTTTTGAATGTTGAACCAGACTTGCATATCTGGAATAAATCCCACTTGGTCATAGTGTATAGTTGCTTTTATGCATTGTTGGATTTTATTTGCTAATATTTCATTGAGGATTTTAGCATCTGTTTCATGAGAGATATTGGTTTGTAGCTTTCCTTTCTTGTAATGTCTTTGTCTGGTTTTGGTATTAGGATAATGTCTGGCCTCATAAAATGAATTAGGGAGTATTCCCTCTGTTATTCTCTGGAAGAAATTGTAAAGAATTGGTATGATTTCTTTCTTAAATATTTGACAGACCTGTCATCTAAACCTGGTTCTTCCTGTTTTGGGAAGGTTATTAATTATTGATTTAATTTCTTTAATAGATATAGGCCTATTTAGATGATCTGTTTCTCTTGTTGTGTTTTGGTAGATTATGTCTTTTAAGAATTTGGTCCATTTCATGTAGGTTATCAAATTTATGGGCATACAGTTGTTCATAATATTCCTTTATTATCTTTTTAATGCCCATAGAATCAGTAGTGATGTCCCCTTTTTATTTCTGATATTAGTAATTTGTGTCTTCTCTCTTTTTTTCTTAGTTAACCTAGCTAGAGATTTATCAATTTTATCGATCTTTTCAAAGAACCAACTTTTGGTTCATTGATTTTATTCCTTGATTTCCTATTTTTAGTTTCACTGCTTTCTGTTCTAATTTTTATTATTTCCTTTTTTTTACCTACTTCGGATTTAATGTGTTCTCTTTTTAGTTTCCTAAGGCAGAAGATTAGATTGTTGATTTTAGATCTTTCTTCTTTTCTAATATATTAATTCAATGCTATAAAGTTCCCTCTAAGTACTGCCTTCACTGTGTCCCACAATTTTGATTAGTTGTATTTTAATTTTCATTTAGTTAAAAAATTTTAAAAATTTCTCTTGAAATTTCTTTGGCCCATGTGTTATTTAGAAATGTGTGTTTTACTCTCCAACTATTTTGGAGTTTTCCAACTACCTCTCTGTTATGGATTTCTATTCCATTGTGGTCTGAGAGCATACTTCATATGATTTATGTTCTTTTAAAATTTAGGGTGTGTTTTATGGCCCAAATGTGGCCTATCTTGGAGAATGTTCTCTGTGAGCTTGTAAAGGAAGTGTATTCTGTTGTTGTTAGATGATGTGTTCTATAGACATGAAATAGATCCAGTTGACTGATGACATTGTTCAGTTCAACTATGTCCTTGCTGGTTTTCTGACTGCTGCATCTGTCCATTACTGACAGGGGAGTGTTGAAGTCTCCAACTGTGAGAGTAGATTCATCTATTTCTCCTTGGAGTCCTATTATTTTTTGCCTTATATATTTTGACACTCTGTTGTTAGGTGCACTCACATTTTTTAGAAAGGTTTCATTTATTTATTCATGAGAGACAGAGACAGGCAGAGGCAGAGGGAGCAGAAGGCTCCCCCTGGAGCAGGAAGCCTGATGCAGGACTGATGTGGGGCTTGATCCCAGGACCCCGGGATCCTGACCTGAGCTGAAGGCAGATGCTTAACTGACTGAGCCGCCCAGGTGATTTCACATTAAAGATTGTTGTCTTCTTGGAGAATTGACCCCTTTATAATTATGTAATGCCCTTTTTTATCCCTAATAAATTTTCCCTAATATTTTTCCTTGCTTTGAAATCTGTTCTATCTGAAGTTAATATAGCTATTCCAGTTTTCCTTTGGTTAGTTAGCATGGCATATCTTTCTCTATTCCTTTACTCTTAATCTATATGTATCTTTATATTTTAAAGTGGGTTTCTTTTTTTTTTTTTAAGATTTTATTTATTTATTTGAGACAGAATGAGAGAGAGAGAGAGCTCATGAGAGGGGGGAGGGTCAGAGGGAGAAGCAGGCTCCCCGCCGAGCAGGGAGCCCGATGCGGGACTCGATCCAGGGACTCCAGGATCATGACCTGAGCTGAAGGCAGTCGCTTAACCAACTGAGCCACCCAGGCGCCCATTAAAGTGGGTTTCTTGTAGACAATATATAGTTCGGGTATTTTTAAATCCCTCTGACAGGGATCTTTTAATTGGTGTATTTAAACCATCGATGCTTAATATGATTATTGATATATTTGGATTAATAGCTACCATATTTGTTACTTCTTACTATTCATTGCCTTTTTTTTTCTTTTTGGTCTTCCACTTTTTTCCTGCCTTATCTGGTTTTAATTGAGCATTTTATATGATTCCATTTTTCTCCTCTCTTAGCATATAAATTATACTCTTTTTTACCTTGTTTAGTGGTTGTCCTTGAGTTTGTAATATGTATTTAGAACTAATCCAAGCCCACTTTCAAATAATACTTGCAAGTACCCTATAACAGGGTATTCCCAACTCCCAATTTTTCTCCTATTCCCTTATAACATTGCTGTAATTTATTTTACTTCTCCCTAAGCTATAAAACTGAATACATTGTTGTTTTTATTATTTTGAACAGATTGTTATCTGTTAGATCAATTAAAAATAAGGAAACAAAAGGTTTTGTTTTAACTTCATTTATTCATTCCTTAATGTTTTTCTTTCTTTATGCAGATCTGAGCTTCTGAACTATATCATTTTCCCTCTTTCTAAAGAACAGATTTTACTATCTTGCAAAGCAGTTCTAATGGTGACAAATTTCCTCAATTTTTGTCTGAGAAAGTCTTTATTTGTCTTTCATTTTTAAGGGTAATTTGGAAGAATTCAAGGTTGGTGTGTTTTTCTTTTTAGCACTTTAAATATTTTATTCCACTCTCTTCTCTGCCTGGCTTCTGAAAAGAAGTCCAATGTCATTTTTGTCACTGCTGTTCTGTAGGTAGTGTTTTTTTCCTGTGGTTTCTTTTAAGATTTTCTTTTTGTCTTTGATCTTCTGTAGTTTGAATAAAATGTGCATATTGACTTTTTGGTGTAGATTTTTTGATGTTTTCCTGCTTGGTATTCTCTGCATCTCTTGTATCTGTGGTTTGGTGTCTATCATTAATTTTGGAAAGTTCTCAGTCGTTTATTGTTTCAAATACTTCTTCTGTTCCTTTCTTTTTTTCTTCTCTTTGGTCCTTTATTTTTCATTTTTCTGGTGGGGATTGTTCCTTGATGACTTTCTCTATTTCTTCTGTGGAAATTAGTCTAAGTTTTCTATCTCTACTGGAGTCAACTCTGGTACACTGAATATTCCATTTCATGTAGGTTTTAAAATTTATTTGGATCGAAGCAGTAATCTCATGATTTTAAAAAATTTCTCTGATCTTTAAAAAAAAATTTCTCTGGGGGCTCCTGGCTGGCTCAGTCAGTAGAGGATGCAACTCTTGACCTCAGGGTTGGAAGTTCAAGCCTGATGTTGGGTGTAGAGATCATTTAAAAATAAAATCTTAAAAAATAAATAAATAAAATAAAATAAAAAATTTAAATTTTAAAAAATTTCTCTGTATTAATTTTTATTTTCCCTTTGTCATTTCTTACTTCATATAGTTGTGCATTCTCCCTCTTTTCCTGATTAAATTAGCTAATATATGTCTGTTATGGATTTTTTTGAAAGAGCCAAAAAATTTTTTTAAAGATTTTTATTTATTTATTTGTCAGAGAGAGAGAGTGGGGGAGAGAGAGCACAAGCGGCAGGAGCGGCAGGCAGAAGGAGAAGCAGGCTCCCCGCTGAGCAGGGAGCCCGATGCAGGACTAGATCCCAGGACCCTGGGATCATGCCCTGAGCCAAAGGCAGATGCTCAACTGACTGAGGCACCCAGGCGTCCTGAAAGAGCCAAACTTTTGATTTATTAATTTGGTCTACTGTTTTTCTGTTCTTTACCATACTAACTTTTGCAATTTTCTTTATTTTTTTATACTCTGTGTTGGTTTATTTTGTTATTCTTTTTCTAGTTTTTAAGTTAGGATTTAATATATTTATAGTAGTTCTCCCTCATCCATGGTTTTGCTTTCCATGGTTTCAGTTACCCATGGGCAATTGTGGTCTGGAAGCAGATGATCCTTCTGATGTATCATCAGAAAGTCAGTAGTAACCTAACTCTATGTCACAGAGCTTGTGTCATTCTTCTCACTTCATCTCATCACAGCTATTTTATCATCTCACATCATCACAAGAAGCAGGGTGAGAGTATAGTACAATGAGTTATTTTGAGAAAGAGCAAGAGACCACATTCACATAAATTTCATTACAGCATATTTTTATAATTGTTTTATTTCATTATTGTTGTTGCTAATCTCTTACTGTGCCTAATTTATAAGTTAAACTTTATCATAAATATGTGTGTATAAGAAAAGAACAGATTATATAGGGCTTGGTACTATCTGTGGCTTCAGGTATCCATTGGTGATCTTGGTACATATCCCTGCAGATAAGAGAGGACTACTGTATTTTATTCTTTCATTCTTTTTCCTATTTCTATTTGCTTTGTGGGTGTGTGTGTGTGTGCACACGCGTGCACGCACACGTATTAGTAGGTTTTTTCTTTTTTTATTGTGGTAAAATACCCATAATGTAAACTTTACCATCTTAACCATATTTTATTTTTTTAATTATTTTTTTATTTTTGTAAAGATTTTATTTATTTATTTGACAGACAGAGAGAGAGCACAAGCAGGCAGAGTGGCAGGGAGAGGGAAAGGGAGAAGCTGGCTCCCCACTAAGCAGAGAGCCCAATGTGGGCTCAATCCCAGGACCCTGGGATCATGACCTGAGCCAAAGGCAGACGTTTAACTGACTGAGCCACTCAGGTGCCCCAACCATATTTTAAATGTACAGTTCAGTGGTATTAAATACACTTACATTGTTGTGCAGCCATCACCATCCATCCCCATAAACCTATTTATCTTGTAAAGCTAAAATTCTATACCTATTAAACAGTAACTCCCTATTCTCCCCTCCCTTCAGTCCCTGGCAACCACCATTGTACTTTCTGTCTTTATGATTTGGGCTATTCTAAGTACCCTATAAATGGAAACTATGGGTATTTATCTTTTTGTCACTGGCTTATTTCGCTTAGCATGTCCTCAAGGTTTATCCATGTTGTAGCATATGTCAGAATTTCCTACGTTTTTAAGACTGAAAATATTCCATCACATTTTGTTTATGCAATCATCCATCAGTGGACATTTGGGTTGCTTCCATATTTTAGCTTTTGTGAATAATGCTGTTAGAAACATGGGTGTACAGGGCGCCTGGGTGGCTCAGTTGGTTAAGCGACTGCCTTCGGCTCAGGTCATGATCCTGGAGTCCCGGGATCGAGTCCCACATCGGGCTCCCTGCTCGGCAGGGAGTCTGCTTCTCCCTCTGACCCTCCCCCCTCTCATGTGCTCTCTCTCTCTCATTCTCTCTCTCAAATAAATAAATAAAATCTTTAAAAAAAAAAAAAAAAAAAAAAAAAAAAGAAACATGGGTGTACAAATATCTCTTCAAGACTCTGCTTTCAATTCTTTTGAAGGTTTCCCCAGAAATGGAATTGCTGGATCATATGATAATTCTATTTTTTTTATTATTTGAGGAGCTGCCATATTGTTTTCCACAGCAGCTGTAGCATTTTGCATTCCTACCCATAGTGCACAAGGGGTTCTGATTTCTCCAGATTCTTACCAATAGCCGATGCAGGACTAGCCCGATGCAGGACTAGATCCCAGGACCCTGGGATCTGGGATTTTTGATAGTAGCAATCCTAATAAGTCTGAGGTTTTTTTCTGGGGTTTTGATAGTAGCAATCCTAATAAGTCTGAGGTGGTATCTCATTATAGTTTTGATTTGCATTTCCCTAACGATCAGTGATGTTGAACATCTTTTCTTTTCATGTGCTAATTGTCCATTCATATATCGTCTTTAGAAAAACGTCCACTTAAGATCTTTACCCATTTTTGAATCAGGTTGTTTTCTGGTATTGTGTTTTAGGAGTTCTCTATATATTCTGGATCTGAATCCCTTATCAGATAGATGATTTGCAAATATTTTCTCTCATTCTGTGGGTTGCCTTTTTACTCTATGGATACTGTTTTTAAATTTTTATGAAGTCTTATTGGTCTACCTTTTCTTGTGTTACCTGCGCCTTTCTTGTGTTACCTGGGTGTCAGTGCAAGAAATCCTTACTAAATCCAGTGGCTTTTAATCCTATTTTTCTTTTAAGAATTTTATTGTTCTAGGTCTTACAATTAGGTCCTTGACCTATTTTGAGTTAATTTTCAAATACGGTATAGGTAAGGTCTAATTTCACTCTTTTGCATGTAGATGTCCAGTTTTCCCAGCAACAATTTGTTGAAAAGACTGTCCCTTCCCCCCTTGAATGGTCTTAGTATCCTTGTCAAAAATTCTTTGACCATATATGTGAGAGTTTATTTCTGCGCTCTGTATGCGATTCATACATGGTATATGTCTGTCTTTATGCTGTTACCACCCTGTTTTTGATTACCATAGCTTTGTAGTAAATTTTGAAGTTAGGAAGAAGTGTGAGTCCTTCAGTTTTGTTCTTTTTCAAGATGGTTTTGAGTCTTGTAGTCCCTTGAGATTCCATATGAATTTTAGGATGGATTTTTATATTTCTTATTGCTATGTGTTTTTAAGGTTATGAATTTTTTTTTGTTCATTGATTAAATATATCCTATGTATTTTGATTAGTAATGTTTTTATTATCATTATTTTTTCAGAAATGCTTTAATTTCTGTTTGTATATCCCTTTCACTCAAAAGGTGTTTAACAGAAGGTTTATAAATTTCTGGGTGAAAAGCTTTCTTATTTTTTTATTTTTAAAAATTTCTAATTTTGTTGTATTGCAATTAGAAAGCATTGTTT
Source organism: Neomonachus schauinslandi (assembly GCF_002201575.2). NCBI lineage: Eukaryota > Metazoa > Chordata > Mammalia > Carnivora > Phocidae > Neomonachus > Neomonachus schauinslandi. The sequence goes on from NC_058406.1 coordinate 36,270,399, forward strand.
GTAGTATTTCCATTTTACAGAACTTACTAATGTTTTCTTTGGTCTAATATGTGATCACTTTTTGTAAATTTTCCATGCACTCTTATGAAGAAGATAAATTCTCTATTATTAGGTATGGTGTCTGATAGTTTCCCCCATATGTTCTGCCTTATTATTTTGTTTGGATCTTCTATATCTTATTTTTGTCCATTTGACCTGTCCTGTATTGGGAATAGTATGTTGAAGACTCCTATTATTAGTGTGATCCTGCCTATCTTTCCTTGCATTTCCTATAGTTTTCTGCTTTAAATAGGTACTGCTGTGTTATTTGGTGTGTGTATATGCTCATAAGTATTATATCTTGTGGTATCATGACTTTAAGATTTTATTTGTAAGTAATCTCTACACTCAACATGGGGCTCGAACTTATAACCCTGAGATCAAGAGTCACATGTTCCACCAACCCAGCCAACCAAGTGCCCTGTGATATCCTGACTTTTAACATGAAAAACTGACCTTCTTTGAATGCCTAGGTGGCTCAGTCAGTTAAGCATCTGCCTTCAGCTCAGGTCATGGTCACAGGGTCCTGGGATCCAGTCCCGCATCGGGCTCCTTGCTCAGCGGGGAGCCTGCTTCTCCCTCTGCCTGCCATTCTGCCTGCTTGTGCTCTCTCTCTCTGACAAATAAATAAATAAAATACTTAAAAATAAATAAATAAAAAATAAAAACTGGCTTTTAATGAGTTTTTGTTCAAATTCTACTTTGTTTGATATCAGGATTGCAACCCCAATTTTCTTATTATTTTCATTTGTCTGGTACATTCTTGTCCATCCCTTTATTTATAGACATTTTGAATTGCTTTGTTTTATGCGTTTTTCTTACATGCAGCACACAGTTCAGTTTTGCTTTATGAGTCCATTTGAAAATGTTTTTATTTTAGTAAACAAGTCGTTCCCATTCTTATTTGTTGAAATGACTGATACGTTTGGACTCAACACTGCACATTATTATGCTTTACTATGTGTATTATATTATAGTTACTGTGTTTATTAGTTTCCTAAAGGCTTCCCTAACAAATAACTACTCACTGGTTCTGGGTGAACATGAATTTGGGGGGGGACATTATTCAATTCAGTACACTGTGTTCCTTTCTCTATGTGGTATGTCTTCTTTGCTCTTTTAAAATATATCTTTTGATATTTAAGAAGGTTTATATTTTTTCTCTGGCTACCATAGTGTTTAGTCCTTCCATAAATCCTTAACTCCCCTTTCCCTTATTTAAACTTTTGCTACCTGGCTTGTCATTTTAACTGTAGTAAATATAGATAACATTTGCCATCTTAATCTTTTTAAAGTATACAGCTTAGTGCTATTAATTACATTCATGTTATTGTGCTATCACCACCACCATCCATCTCCAGAATTCATTTCACCTTGCAAAATTGAAACTCCATACATATTAAATTATAATTCCTCTTTATACTCCTTTCTCTTGGAAACCACTATTCTACTTTCTGCCTCTACAAATTTGACTAGGTATTCTAGGTACCTTATATACATATATGAGGAATCCTATAGTATTTGTATTTTGTGACTGGTTATTTGACGGTTTGTCAGTTTTTAATAATATCCTTTGATTTTCATTTATTACCTATACAACTATTAATGATCTTTTTTTTCAAGCTTCAGATATTTATTAATCAGTGTAAACCCCAACACAATATACCAACATGATTTCATGCATTTAGAGGGGACATATTTCCTGGATAAGTAGAAAATTGTGAGGATGGCTTCTGGAAGGCCTTCATTCTGAGCAGCTTTATATTGAAACATTTCATTTAGAAGTCTGGATCTTCTTTCTTCAGTTTGCTGTAATCTAAATTCACTGAGCAGAACTTGTATTAACCATGGGGGCTTCATTCTGAGCAGCTTTATATTGAAACATTTCATTTAGAAGTCTGGATCTTCTTTCTTCAGTTTGCTGTAATCTAAATTCACTGAGCAGAACTTGTATTAACCATGGGGGCCCAGTTTGCTCCAAGATTCTGGATTATTCCTATCCCCACTGACATCTGGATTAAGCAATGCCAGGTGCAAGACATACAGTGCTGCTCCAGTACATCCCACTCCAACAAATATGAGGAGGAAGATCAAGCTCAGATGCTTCTTGGCCTGACTGAGGATCTGGCATAACATGGTTGCAGCAGAGGCCTCAGGTCCAGAGGGAGAAAAGATCAAACGTGCCAGGCTCCCAACAATTAGTGATTATTCTACTTTCCCCTTTCTCCCTCCCATCTCCTCCTATTTTTAGTTGAATTATTTTCACTTTTAGTGTTTATGCGATATCCTTCTGCCCATGTGCCAATCCTCATTTTAGAATGAGATCTAAAATTACATCTATGAAATGTGCACCTCAGTTCTTTAATGAAGTTTTCCTAGTTGGATGAAACTCAACCACTCTAGATTCCTCAGGATGGGCTCATGAGCATAGCATTTTCTGAGTTCATGCAAGTTTATACCTGTTTTTTGGTAGACTTGATACTTGTTTGAATGACAAATTTCCTGGATATAAAGGTAGGATAAAAGTACTTTACTGCTACTTTGTTTCCTTGAGTTTCTGGAAAATGCTCTAATCTTTTGCCCAACACAGGGCTTGAACTCATGACCCTGATATCAAGACCTGAGCTGAAATCGAGAGTCTGATGCTTAACTGACTGAGCCACCCAGGCACCCTGAAAATGCTCTAATCTTGTTTTGATTTCTTTATTGTTCTTGAGAAGTATGATGCTGCCTTAATTTTCGTCCCCTTAAACGTCATTTGGTCTTTTTGTTTGGAGTCTCTGAGGATTTTCTTTTCTCTGTCTTCAATGTTGAATAGTTTTATTAGGGTATATTTGGTATTGGTTATTCTGTTCCAACTTTTCCAGGGATAAGGTGGGCCTCTTAATATGTACATTTAAATTTTGTCTCACTTCCACAGTTTTCTTGGATTATAGTTTTAGATATTCTGTTTCATATTTTTGTGGGGTTCTTTTTTAAGCCCCATCAGTTATACAGATGTTGGTGTTTCTTTGCCTGTCTTCCATTTCATTTGATAACTTTTCCATGAAAATGAGATATTAGACTAAGAAAGAAAAGAATGATTGGCCACTTGCCCCTGCATTTGAAACCATCTTTATTATATTGCCTCCCTAGTTATATAAAGTCTATTTCAGCTATACTGTGTTTCTTTGGAACTTTAATCAAAGTTTGTCATTTGATGGGAGAACAAACATCCTCAAAAATTAAATCTATTTAAATACAATGTACCCATTCTGAGATTAGGGAATTAGGTAAGATTTGATGCTATTCATGGGCCATGGCTTGCTCTGTAATAATTTTTTTTTAATTTAAATTAAAAGTTTACTTATTACTTGTAAAAGCCATAAGGATCATTATTTTTTTCTAGTTCCTTTTTTTTAAAATTTTTTATTGTTATGTTAATCCCCATACATTACATCATTAGTTTTAGATGTAGTGTTCCATGATTCATTGTTTGTGCATAACACCCAGTGCTCCATGCAGAACGTGCCCTCCTCAATACCCATCACCAGGCTAACCCATCTTCCCACCCCCCTCCCCTCTAGAACCCTCAGTTTGTTTTTCAGAGTCCATCGTCTCTCATGGTTCAGCTCCCCCTCTGATTTCCCCCCCTTCATTCTTCCCCTCCTGCTACCTTCTTCTTCTTTTTTTTTCCTTGACATATATTGCATTATTTGTTTCAGAGGTACAGATCTGAGATTCAACAGTCTTGCACAATTCACAGCGCTTACCAGAGCACATACCCTCCCCAGTGTCTATCACCCAGTCACCCCATCCCTCCCACCCCACCCCCCACTCCAGCAACCCTCAGTTTGTTTCCTCAGATTAAGAATTCCTCATATCAGTGAGGTCATTTGATAGATGTCTTTCTCTGTTTGACTTACTTTGTTCTTGCTCTGTAATAATTTTACTTTGATTAACTTTGCTGTCACTTTGGTAATGGGGAATTGTTATTCTGTCCCAGAAAAGGTAATCCAGGATAGAAAGAAATTCCTCAAAGATGAGAAGAAGCGGGGCGCCTGGGTGGCTCAGTTGGTTAAGCGACTGCCTTCGGCTCAGGTCGTGATCCTGGAGTCCCGGGATCGAGTCCCACATCGGGCTCCCTGCTCAGCAGGGAGTCTGCTTCTCCCTCTGACCCTCCCCCTCTCATGCTCTCTGTCTCCAATTCTCTCTCTCAGATAAAAAAAAAAAAAAAGATGAGAAGAAGCATGGTAACACTCAGAAGCAGAAGTACCAGGATTTTCTGGATATTATCCTTTCTGCCCAGGTAAATCTTTCAAATGTCTGAGGCTGCTCATATATGTAGTTAATTGTGTGGATAAATGGATGAGTGAGGAGGAGGGGAGACAAGAGGAAAATTGATCAACTAAATTTAACAATACTTTTGAATTAATGGGTTGGCTCCATACAGTTTGAGGTAAAGATAGAAGTCTGTAATTCTGTCACTAGAGGGAGTCAGATAAGACTAAATTTTTTCCTAATTGGACAGAATTTGGTGATTATTGCAAAGATACATGGCAGTTTAGGGAAGCACAGGAAAACGGGTCATAGTGTAAGCTGGTAAAAGGAGGAGGAGGAGGTGCTGGGAAATCTGCAGGAATCTGGCAGGATGAATGAAGGAACTGTTTGCAAGTCCTGCTTTCCTTATCTAATGTTGGTTCTCCTTTATGCTCTGGTCAAAGTGTGGCTCCTACTATGTATTTGTTGAACTGAATTAAAATTGAAACTCTCATATGAAACTCTAATTTTTTCCCCTAAAGCCATTATCTTGACTGGGGCTATAGACATCTATAAACTGACATTGCATAAACATATCCCTACTATATCTTCCAGGCTGAAAATGGCAACAGCTTCTCAGATACTGACCTAAGGTCTGAGGTGAACACATTCATGTTGGCAGGGCATGACACCATGGCAGGGAGCATTTCCTGGCTCCTCTACTACCTGGCTCTGAACCCTGAGCATCAGAGATGCCGGGAGGAGATCAGGGGCATCCTGGGGGACAGGTCTTCTATCACCTGGTAAGATCCGCATTCTTAAACATTTCATCTTGCTTCCTCTCCATGGGTTTTGCTTTATTTTCTCCTCTGGTACCTTGGTGACCATTGTGCTTCAAGATATGTGCCTATAGAAACAGAACAGGCAGGCTACTATTCTGCTTTTTTTCCTAGACAGACCAAAATTATCCCTATATCTTTGCAAAAGAAGTTCACTCGTCCACAAGTTATCTGCTTCATTGTTTTTCTTAATCAGTGGTATGTAATGTCCCATTTCTTTCTTTCACCTGGCTCAGTGCACTGGAAATGGGGACTTGATCCCTAGACTTGCACTGAGAGTTTGAATGGTAAGACTCAAGTGGGTCTCCTCTCTGAGACCCCAGCAAGCAGCCATATCATTTAAGCCCCCATTGTAGTCATTCCCTCCCATCTCCTTGTTCACTCCTCAGAACTGGCTTAGACTTTGAACATAGTACTAATATGATATACACTGTAGTTAAGTCTAGCGATTATGGATTGAGAACATTCTAAGTACTGAGGCACTTAAGAAATGTGCAAGATTTGGTGTGGATCCTGCCCTCAATGAGCTCACACCCTGGGACAGGAGACAGGCCTCCGTATGGATAATTGCCATATAACCTGGTAAGGGTAGCGAGAAAGAGATGTGCTAACTACTAATAGAAACTCAGAAGACAGGCACCTAACCTGGTACAGGGGCTCAAGAGGACTTCTTGGGAGATCTGACACCCAAGCTGCCTCTTATAGGTTGGGTTAGCCAGGTGGAAAATGTCAACACCATTTTGCAAGATTTCGAGCTTATCTGGTTATTCAACAATGCCCAGGTTATGGATTTGCCCCTGAGACATGCTGTCTTAAAGAAAAACCAACATATGTCTCTGATTTAAACCACATTGTTCACCCTAGCTAGATATTTCACTTACCATTGTTTTGCTGGCCAAAGGGGCAAAGAGATAGAAATGCTAAGGGCTACTCAGCCCCAGGACTAAGGGGAATGCACCATATTTCAAATGCAAAGGTCAGCTCAGTTAGAACATTTGTAAGGGAAAATTTGGATTTGTATAGGTATGGTAGAGCTCCTACTTTTTATAAGGAAATAATAGTTATTTCTTACCATAAATTAAAGGTTTAATCTATATAGCACAAAATATAGTGTTGCTTAGTCATTTTTTATTCATTCATCAACATTAATTGAATATTTTAACCTGTTTAGGGTGGATATATATATACAATCCCAATATTGGCCTTTCTCATTCTTGTCTGGCTTATGTGAAATGTGAAAACAATAAAGAAATCTTTGCCAGGTGAGAAAACAAAGTCCAAAGGATCTGTTAACTACCATTTATTTTAATGAGAGAAATGAAAATAATTTTATAAAAAATAAAATATGTTTTTATTCCATCATATGGCCTTATACTCACATTTAATGAAATTTGTACGTAGCATGCTGAAAATTTATAATTCTTTTAGACAGATAATAAAACCACATTGCAAAGAGCAATTTCTGAAAAAACTGGCAAGTTGTTCAACACCTCCATTTGACTTGTCAGCCATTTCTGCATGGGTTAAAATTCCTCTCTTCTTCTTGCACCAGGGCTAAGATGGACAACATTGTGTTTCTAAAATATGCAAAGTGCCAGGCTAAGCAGAATTACCCTTTTTATTCTGGGCTTGAGGAGGAAAGAGCTCAAAATGAAAATTTCACACTACCAAATGGCCAGAGCCTGCGTTCAAAATAAGTAATCAGAAAAGCAAACAGAAATACAATAAAGCAAATAGGCTGAATATATGCAGTCATTTTGTGACTAGCTGACTGGCTAGGATGCAAAAAAACCCCTTTATTCCTCTCCCTCTGATAGTTCACACTTGTATGGGGCAAGTTCTTTTCATCTCTGGGGTGAAGTCTTGAGTGAGTCCCATAGAGTTCCCATCCATTTAAGTCACAAGAGCAGTCTCATTTCAGTAATGAAACTGTCTGGTCCAGTGGAATAATAAAAAGTGCAAATTCATATCCACTTGGATCCTCTCCCTCCATCCCAGCTCAACATTTCTTTGGGTCTGGAAGCCAGTGGTGGGTGAGGGGGTTGTGGTTGGCTTCTTTTTACTGACCAGTTCCTCCCCAACCCAGTAGCTTCTGTTTCTGACCCTTCCATAAGTGGTCCCAGGAGGGAGCGAGGAGGAGAAAGGGGTTGGTACTATGATGATTTTGCTCTCTGAGCTTGGTGGTTATTCAGTGCTTCCTTTCACTCTCAATGGGTACATCTGTGAGTTTCTTGGAGATTCCCTCACTGGAGTTTTGCCATGGTGATTCATGGGGCAAGGGAATTCTTGTCCTCAGAATTCCTTTCAAGCTGGTTCTGAAGCTCTCCCTCTTGCCAGTTCATTGGCCCATAGGGCACACTCGAGCACTCCTGACTTGTTTGGCCCTGTTGTTCTCCCCCCCAACTCCCTGTCCGTTCTGAATCACAGACTTTCCTCTCAGTCCTCCATTCCCCAAACTCCAGGGGGCACATGCCAGATCATCTAAGTGACCCAAGAAGCCCCTCTTTGCCTAACATGGTTGGGGGCCCTCCTCCATTCTCCACAGCCTTCTAGCATTCCAACAACTCTCTTTAAAGGATCTCTCAAAACTCTTAAGCCCTCTCTCTTCAGACCTTAGTCATTCCTTCTACATTCTTGATTTATATGGTAAGTGAAGAGTTGCAAAACTGGTTTCAGAAATCTCCCTAGCAAATCCTTTACTGGTAGATTAGCAGTTCACTTTATAATGAGGGTATTTGGCACTTGTTTAGTTCCTCTTCCCCTGGAACCTCAGCTGATCCTGAGGCAGAAAGAGTCTCACATTCTGTTACATACACCAATTACAAAATAACTTTAACCTAGAGATGATAATTACCAGGAATAAACACCAAAGAGGAAAAACATCAATATTTACAAACTAGATATGGACACTGAGTTCCCTCCCCTCATTCCCTTGTCCTCACAGGGACCAGCTGGGTGAGATGTCATACACCACAATGTGCATCAAGGAGTCACTCCGACTGGTGCCTCCAGTCCCATCTATTTCCAGAGAGCTCAGCAAGCCCATTACCTTCCCAGATGGGCGCTCTTTGCCTGCAGGTCTTTGCATTCTTTTCTTAAGCAGTTCCTAGAGACCTGGGGATCCTGGCCACCACAGTGACAAAGACTGGCTTTTTTCTCAACTCTTAGAAGAGTCAAAAGACAAATCTAAGGAAGTCTGGCTTAGGGTTGGGTGCCTATTAAGAACTCAGTGGGTAACTCTTTGATCAGATATGGTTTCCAGACTTTCCCAAAAGCACGTAGCCATTTGTAGAGAAGCTCTGCCCAGAACCTGGGTGGCCAGAATCCCAATCCAAGGTTTCTTCATTTGCAGGACATTGTTTCTAAAATAATCCTTATTTGGCTTAGTTTGAGACTGAGGTGAGACTTCATGGGAGATGAGCATCATTATCTATATCTAGAAGACCCAAGGTAGGGTCTTTGGCTTCATCATCGTAATATCACTCTTATAAGTATGCAGCACTTAATAGTTAACATAGAGCTTTCAAGCACATTATCTCATCTTCCCGCCCTTGAGACATGATCTTAACAGACACTTATATGGTGCTTCTCAGTTTACAGAGCACTTTCAAATACTTGTGGTGTAGCCAAAAACCCACTGGAGACCCCAATGTGCAGATGAGCAGAACTAAAACTTGCATAGAGGCCCCACATCTGGAGCCCAGTGCTCTTCAGAGCACAGGTCTCTGAGCAGAGCAAGTGGGAGGCAGAAGGGTGTCACGTGAGAGACACTTCACTTGTTTGCTTCAGTGTTCTGTTAACTCTTGCCCTTGGAAACAAGCTGACAGGATAGCTTGTAGCAAATACCAACAGCCTGTCACTGTGACTTTGTTGACAGATCCAGAATTAATTTACCAGAATTTTTTATGGTAATCAAACAATCTTCAAAATCTCTCTCCTCGTCTATTTTTAATCCCCAAACCATGTGGATATTTGCCAAAATTTCCTCCCTTCCACTTATGAACAGAACCGATAGAAACTTGTCATTGGACCTGCATGATGGAATTGTGGTTCTGTTCTTCTGGACCCAAATTATCTCTGGTGGGTGCTGTATTGTCCATTAACAGATATCATTCTTTTTTTTTTTTATTCTTATGTTAATCCCCATACATTACATCATTAGTTTTAGATGAAGTGTTCCATGATTCATTGTTTGTGCATAACACCCAGTGCTCCATGCAGAATGTGCCCTACTCAATACCCATCACCAGGCTAACCCATCCTCCCACCCCCCTCCCCTCTAGAACCCTGTTTGTTTTTCAGAGTCCATCGTCTCTCATGGTTCGTCTCCCCCTCCGATTTCCCCCCCTTCATTCTTCCCCTCCCGCTACCTTCTTCTTCTTCTTTTTTTTTTCTTAACATATATTGCATTATTTGTTTCAGAGGTACAGATCTGACATTCAACAGTCTTGCACAATTCACAGCGCTTACCAGAGCACATACCCTCCCCAGTGTCTATCACCCAGTCACCCCATCCTTCCCACCCCACCCCCCACTCCAGCAACCCTCAGTTTGTTTCCTACAATTAAGAATTCCTCATATCAGTGAGATCATATAATACATGTCTTTCTCTAACAGATATCATTCTGACATGATACCAACAGCTCCTTAAGATAGAATCAGGTATTAAATAAGTCATTGCTTTGAAAACTAAGGTGTCACTCAAGCCTCATCTTCCAATGGGTCCTTGACCGCTGACATCAGCTGCGACATACAGAACTCTGCCAGGAGCTAGATCACTCCCTTCAAGAAGAAAATTCTTGTTGAAAAGTGCTGTAACAGTAGCCCACAACTTGCTCTGTCTCCTGTAATCTCTTTTATTTCTTTCTTGTCACAGGAATTGCTGTGGTTCTCAGTATTTGGGGCCTTCACCATAACCCATCACCAACTTGGTGATCTGACAAGTTGATACCTGATGCTATGCTCACCACAAGTGTAGCTACCATCTGTCTGTTACATCACTATAACAGTATTATTGACTATATTCCTTATGCTGTGCCTTTTACTTCTGTGACTTATTCATTCCATAACTGGAAGCCTGTATCTCCCTCTCCCCTTCACCCACTTTGTCCAACCCCCCACAACCATCAGTTTGTTCTCGGTATTTATAGGTCTAATTCTGCTTCTTGTTTGTTTATGCACTTGATTTGCTTGTTTGTTTTTTTTAGATTTGACTTATGATTGGAATCATATAGTATTTGTCCTTTTCAGTCTAACTTATTTCACTTAGCATAATACCCTCTAGGTCCATCCATGTTGTCTCAAATGGCATGATCTCAACCTCTTTATGGCTCTGTAATATTCCATTCTATCCACCACATTTTCCTTATCCATTTATTTATTTTTTTTTTAATTATTTTTTAATTTTTATTTATTTATTTATTTGAGAGAGAGAATGAGATAGAGAGAGCATGAGAGGGGGGGAGGGTCAGAGGGAGAAGCAGACCCCCCGCTGAGCAGGAAGCCCGACGTGGGACTCGATCCTGGGACTCCAGGATCATGACCTGAGCCGAAGGCAGTCGCCTAACCAACTAAGCCACCCAGGCGCCCCCATTCATTTATTGATGGACACTTAGGTTGCTTCCATATCTTAGTTACTATAAGTAAATGCTGCAATAAACATAGGGATGCATATATCTTTTCAAATTAGTGTTTTCATTCTCTTTGGATAAATTAAGTGGGTGCATTCTTACCTCCAAAGTGAAAATAATATCACTGGCCCTAGCATTTCTGCTTTCTCCATACTTAGTCTGGGTAGCATACTAGTCCATTGGGAGGCCAAACAAGGGCTGCAGATCTAGAATTGCCCCGTCCAGTGTGGTAGCTATCCGTCACAAGTGGTTATTGAGCACTTAAAATGTGGCTAGTCGGAAATGAGACGTGCTGGAAATGTAAAATACACACTGGAATTTGAGGACATAGTACAAAAATGTGAAATATTTCCTTAATAATTATTTATATTGAGTACATGTTGGAATGATAATATTTTCTGCAAAATAAATTCTATTATTAAAATTACTTTCCCGTTTTAAAAATGTGACTGCGTGGGATGCCAAGGTGGCTCAGTCAGTTAAGTGTCAGGGTGCTGGGATCCAGTCCTGCATCAGACTCCCTTGCTCAGCGAGGAGCCTGCTTCTCCCTCTGCCTGCTGCTGCCCCTGCTTGTGCTCTCTCTCTCTCTGACAAATAAATTAAATAAAATAACAAAAATGTGGCTACCAGAATGTTGAAATTACATATGTGGCTCATTGTATATATCCGTTGACTAGTGCTAAGTAGTAGCTTAAGAAATGTGCTAATGGTGTTTTGGGGATGGTGGTGGGATTGCCCTGTCATTTTAGGTGTTTGACCCCTTGAGGTTCTCCCAGGAGAATTCTGATCAGAGACACCCCTACTACTTCTTACCATTCTCAGCTGGACCAAGGTAAGGACAATTTGAAGTTGTTGAAAATGCACAGAAATGTTTACTTGGAAACAGCACTCTCCCTTTGGTAACTCAGCTCTATATATTCTTCCATGGAGCCCCATCATCTCACCAGATTATGAGGTAGATATTGGTACCTATTTGAGCCCCCAAAAAGACCAGTTAGTTTCGCAAAGGACAAAGTCCTTCTCTGTCACATCCTATACAGCCATGCCTCAAAAAGTTATCCTACGATGCAAACTTGCTCGTAAGCCATGCAGCCCACCCCCAATGCAGGAGAAATGATTCTTTTTTTTTTTTTCCCCTTAGTTTCAGATTTATTGAGGTACAGTTGACATATGCAATTGTAAGATATTTAAAACGTATATCATGGTGATTCGCTATCTGCATACATTGTGAAAGGGTTTTTCCCCCTCTAGTTAATTACCACATCCTCCACCTCACCATTTTCTCTCTTTGTGTATGCCTGAGGACATTTAAGTTCTACTTTATTAGCAAATTTCAGTTGCACAATACAGTGTTACCAACTATAGTCACCATGTCTTACACTACATCCTCACAGGAGAAACAATTCTATAAGCAACTTCAAGTGCCACCTTCTTTAGGGACGGCATCACCTTACAGCCTCTCAGTTCATGTTCCTGCAGGGAATAATAGAAGTTCAAAAGTTTCCATGGCATTTACTGTGAAAATGCTGCTTTACCGTGAATAGTAGATTCATTATTCTAGCATCTTAACGAAAGAGTCAACAACAACTCCATTTCCTCAGGTATCTCTTTCTTTCCCTTGGTGTCTGCAGGAACTGTATCGGGCAGCATTTTGCCATGATTGAGCTAAAGGTGGCCATTGCCTTGATTCTACTCTGCTTCAAGGTGGCTCCAGACCCCACCAGACCTCTTGTCTTCTTGTACCAGATTGTCCTCAAAGCCAAGAACGGGGTCCACTTGCACCTAAAGAAACTCTCCTAACGTTATAGCCCATGGTACAGCAATCCTTCCATCCATACTATATATATATATATATATATATATATATATATATATATATATATAGTTTTAAAGTTAAATTACAGCTACTGGGCCAAGAAAATGAAGAGGAATCAAAATATGGTGGGAGGGGTAGGGGTAGGTGGGATGGGGGTCTCTGTGTAACTGCACATTATCTAAAACCATTTCTAGGTGATATCCTGTGTCACCTAGATCTGTTTCTGTATGATTTGGGGAGATTTTCCAATCATTTCTGTTTGATTCTGGTTGCTATTAATGCTATATACCAAGAATTTTGTTAGGTGACTTCCATATATTTTTGTTGCTTTTTAAAATAGTTTTTGGAATTACACAAGTAATAGGTGCATGTATGCTCACAGCAAAACATATCCAACATTCGAAAGGCATGTAGAGTAAAAAGTAAAAATCCCACTTCAAAGACCGTACACCTCTCTGCCCTGACCAATCCTACTCATTTTCCGAAAAACAGAATGGTTTGGTGTTCATTCTTTCAGAACTTTTCCTATACATGTTATATATACATATGTTGGTATGTATGTTTGTATTCTTACAGATGGGATCATATCCATATTATTCTTACTTTTTTTCACTTAATAAAAAATATATCTTATTCCTAATCATGGATTCATAATGTTCTATAATATGGATGTATTATAATTTATTGAACTATTTTCTTATTATTGGATATTTAAAATGTTTGCTTCTTGGCCATTTGTGTTTATTTTGTTGTCTGTGACTCATACATCATTTATGCTTCTTTTCCTATGGAGTTCTATATGAGTTCTTTAATATTGTGGATAACAGTCCTTGATTGTAACTTTTCTTTATATTTTCCCCATTCTTTTACTTTTATAAAACTTTATGGTGGCTGCTGGCATACAGAACTTCTAAATTTTCATGAAATAAGATAAATAAACTTTTCTTTATGGTTTCTGGGTTTTAATCTTGGATAAGAAAACCTCCGTTTGGAATATTATCTAGATAGTCTACATAATTTCCTGGTGCTAACAATGCTTGTGAAGCCTGAGCAGGAGTTTTTTAATAATTTCCAAATATTAGGAATAATAATTATTATTATTTCCAGATTCATCACTCATTTGATGTTTATGTGTCCGTTACATGTCAGATATTGTGATAAGCATTCAGTGAATAAACAGACATGACCCCTGCCCTCATGGAGCTTGTATCCTAAAGTGGAAGATGGATAACAGACAAATAATTACAAATTTCACTAAGTGCTGTGAAGGAAATGAATGGGCTGAGCTAGACAGTAATGAAGGGGAACTTACTTTAGATTGGGTCGTCTAGAAAATCCTTTAAGAAAAGGATATGTAAGTTGAGACCTCAAAGGAGAGAAGCTACACCTTCTCTTTCTCAGATGCCCCCTAGAGGCAAAATTATGGCAATTCGCTGGACAATTTAAATAGCCCTGAAACACTTCGAGTTATAGAATGAATAAATCATGGGAATAAAAGGCACAGCATAGTCTGGTGACAGGTGGTAATTACACCTGTGGTGAGCATAGCATAACCTGGAGGGAAGTCGAATCACTATGTTGTACACCTGAAACTAATGTAACCTTGTGTATCAGCTATACTCAAAAAAAATTTTTTTTTGATAGGCCTGAAACAAATAGTAGAAGTATATTGTCCTTGCCAAGTAAAAGCAAACTGATCTTGACTATCTGGATGGATAAGAAATGAAAATAAAGTCCTGGTCGCATCTGTAACAGCTTACTATAACAAAAAATCCCCAAATAGAGGAGCTTAAACAAGATAAAAATGTCTTTTTCTCTCATATGAAAGTCTTAAGGAGGTAGATGGTGCAGAACTAGTAGGGTAGTTTGCTCTACAAGGTCATCAGATAGCTAGGCTCTGTGTATCTTCTCTGTCTTCAACAAACGGCTGTCAATGAATGATCAATGAACGATCGAAGCTAAGTTGCTATAGCTCCTACCACCACATCGACCTTCAAGCAAGTGGGAAGAGATGAAAGGGAATGGGAAGGCAGGTGCCTTTCCTTTTTAGGCTATTAGGTGGAAGTTGTACTCAGCGCTCTGCTCACAGATCTGCGGAAAACCCAGTCCCTCTTATAGCTGAACAGGAAACTGGGAAATGTGGTCTTTAGCGGGCAACCATGTGGTCAGCCAGATCTTCTATTTCTGTAGGAGTGGAGAAAAGATGCTGAAGGGACACCGAGTCACCTCTGCCACCAACAGTCTATCATTTAAGCATGGACTGGAACAGGTCTTTTAAAATAGAAATAGTATCAGGGATAGTACTGACCAGGAAGGTATCATGACATTCAGAGGATAGTAATCGAGAGCCAGCATTCAAACAGGCCATACAGGTAAATTTATAAATACTCGGTCCCAAGCCAGAAATGGATGGGGTGGGTCAGTATCTTGAAGGAGCCACATAGTCCTGGATGAAATACTCTGACTTCCTCTTCTCTTCCCCTCAACTGGAAGATAGCACATAAGAAAAAAAAAAATGTGCTCAGTTTCAAGTCTAGAAAGGATAGTACACTCAACAGAGTTGTAAGTAATATCAAGTATCATGTTCTTATTCTTTACCTTTTGTGAATCATTGGCCTTTTTACAAATCTAAAGAAAATTGTGGGTCTTCTCCAGAAGTGCGTATGTACCCCAAGCACCAACAGAGCTTGTCTGTGATTTCATGACGTTGGTGGACTCCACGAGCCCATGCCTGGACCCAGTTGATAGCCTTTCCTCTGCCTTTATATCCTTAAGAACCTTAGCAGATGGCTGTGTCTAGTCATGGAGGTTCCCAGTAGTTCAGGAGGCAAGTCATTGCAACCCTAGGCAGCTATCTCTGACAATAGTGTTTCAGAATACTGAACCAAAACCTTCCCTCTTATAACTTTCACCCATAGATACAGCTCAAAATTTCTTTACCAATTTATAGTTTTCAGAGTCCGTTTACCACCATTATGTAATTAGATCTATACCACCTCCTTTGTGACATATGCATGGAATTTTATCATATTCATTTTCCCAATGAGGAAAAGGAGGTCCAGCAAGATCAGGTGGCATATCCAAGGTCTCTCAGTCAATAAGTAGCAGACCTAGAACTCTGGAGCTTTGGCAATTCTTTAAGTAGTTAGAGATAGTTCTCATGACTTCCCAAGTTCTCGGTGTTCCAGCTCTATAGTTTTAGCAAATCAGATGTGGGCTTGCACTAACATTCACCACCATGGAGTCAAGAAACCAAGAACTGACGATGTTCATGGCCATCATCCTGGAACTAACCTTCTTCTGTACCTACTCCAGTCTGGTACCCATTCAGGCTCTGGCAAGCAACTGGGCCATTGAATGGTTAATGAGACCTGAGGGACGGTGTAGTTCAGTCCTCCTCTTTGAGGAGAAAAGGACAGCCAGGAGTTGGAGAGATAATCCAAAATGCAAATGTCAAGTCCAAATATCAGAAGTGGAATTGTAAATGAGAGATAGAACAGAGATGCCAGAGCCTATAGTAGGTACAGAAGAAGGTTAGTTCCAGGATGATGGCCACGAACACGAGCTGACCTCTAGCCCCAGTGTTATACTGACTGGCTAGCCAACAAACAGTTATGTGTGTTCAGAGAAAATAAATGTTGCAGCTCTGAGTCAGTCATGATGTCAGTTTCAGCCGCGGTTTCGTGAGATGTTGTGTGGCTTCACATAGTTTCTGCCCACTGCAGGGGACATAATTCGGTCTGCACTTCTCCTTCACTCATAGATAGTTGTGGAACACCTGTGCACCCGGGACTGTCCTAGGCACTGGGGACATTGTAAGGAATAAATAAAGACTGACCTCTTAAAGCTTCTATTCAAGAGGGGACCCAAACAGTTAAAAAGTAAATGAATAAATGAATACATTACTTAGGTTTAGGCTAGCTGTAGTAACCAACAAACCCCCAAAAGAAGAAACACAAATATTGCCCCTCTCTGTGCCAGTCTACCCTTTTGGTTTATTTTCTTCCCAAATACAGACAGCATTTACTCCCTCCGTGAGGATGATAACTAAAGTCCTATCTTGCTGGATATCTAAAAATCTCTGAGTGATGCTCATTTCTCTTCATCAGGCCTGGATAGGACTTCTTGTGTTCTCGGGTTCCATGAACTAAAAGACAAGTTCTCTTCACTTAATGATGGAGCAGAGACAGGAAAACTACAATAAAAACTCTCAGCCCTATCCCAAAAGACTATATTTCTCAGGTGTTCTTGCTATTAGGTGTGACTGTGTGACTTAGTTTAGGTCAATAGGACATGAGCAAAATTGATGTGATGATTGGATCATGCCATATTTTAAAACCAAGCTGCTTGTTCTAGATCTCCTCTCCCCTTCCCAAGGGCTGGAAGGATTTTGGTTGATTTTGATAACTATTTGGGCCACTTGTTTTTTCTCCTCCAGTATTTTAAATTCTACTCTTACGTCTTAAATTCACCAAAAAAGAGTGAGCCTGAGAAACCCTCAACCCCAGTAAAAGCAGAATCCCAGGCCCATGCATGCTCTCTTTACCCACAACTTTGCTGCGTGGCCCTAGCTGTGTTGTGTAATTTACAGGTCTTGTAAGTAATAAACCTTTATTGTTTCAAGGTTTCCTATGGTTGTTGCTGAAGGGTGTCTTGCATTCATAAGAGCCACAGCGCTGGTCCAGCCACATTGGTTATTGATAGGCTGAGACCAATGCAAAACACTACCATACTTCTGGGTATGATTGAGCCTGGCTCAGTCAGTAGAACACATGACTCTTGATCTCAGGATTGTGAGTTCAAGAAGACCCACACTGGGTGTAGAGCTTACTTAAAAAAAAAAAAGAAAAGAAAAGTTAAAAAAATATTTTAAAAAATACTATACTTCTATGTTCTCCCACCAAAATAAAACAAACTTTCATTAACTTTATTAATGATTCTAACAACCACCCAGTTCCTAAAGCTAGAGAGCCATCTACTTCCCTCCCATCCTCACTCATCAGACTCAGTCACAAAGTTTTCTCTTGAATTCAATCCCTTTTCTCCATTTTTATTAGCAATACATTCATTCACTTACTCATTTATTGACTCTACTGTGGGGTAGGAATCATGTTAGAAATTGAAGATATCAAAGATAATTAGGCACAGTTTGTGACTGAGAGGAGTTTTCAGTACAGTGAGGAAGAAGGTAAGTAAAACAATGTTTATAATACATCGTGAAGAGCACTGTTCCTCAGATTTGCCCAGGGTGCAATGGGAGCCTAAGGAAGCGATTGCTAAGCAGCCATGCGGTGATGGTGACTGGTGACAGTAAGTCAGGTAGGACATGCTTCCCAAAGGAGGTGACGTCTATTTTTTTAGACCCTTACTATCAGGCCGGGCTCCTTCATGAATCTGGCAAGCAGCAATCTTACTTAGAGTTAAGGAAAAAATTTTCTGTGAGACTTCACGTTGCTAAGTGCTCATCTCCACTAATGCAACATTATTGATAAAACTCACACATAAAGGATGTAGGAGGGAGACTTGCCATGACACATTGACCCCAAACTGGCCAGAGAATAACCTTCCACTCGATTGCTCTTAGGGGGCACTTCTAAACCGGTGAGTGTTAGTAACATCTCTAAAGGTATAAGTTTTAGTATCACCATAGAAATGACTCCCCTCAGAGATACTAATGAGATGGTAATAAAGACAGCTGTTGTATAATGAACACAATATGGATGGAAGCAGAATTACCAAGAGGATGATCTGGGAAGAGACCAATTTTTCATCCACAGGCTTCATGGGATAGAATGGAAAAGGACCTCTAGAATTCGAATGTGGAGACTTGGAGTTAGAATGCGGTCCGTGAAGCCCTCCTGGTATCTGCCACTGCTAAGGACGATACAGTGAGTTTCGGTTATGCCATCCCCTTTCTCAGCTGACACTTCTAGTGCTGGTACAGACCTCAGGGAGCTCACAAAATATCAACCAAGGATCATCAAAAACCCTTAGAATTGTTTTCCCTCCTAACATATTGGAGAGGGCAGAGGGACACCGTAAATGACAGGAAACGTGCCATGAGGGCAACAACAACTCTGGAAGACCCAGCATTTACGATTAATATTTGATGACTTGATCCCCCAAAGTGCTGATTTTAAAAGAAACCTGTAGCTTTCAGTCCTTTGGCCTTTCTATTGTTCTACAACTTTTGCTTTCTTTTCTCTATTTCCTGCCATCTTCTTCTTTGCTTGTGGCTGCCTTCTCCTTTCCTTCTTCTACCTGTGCCCTCTCTCTTCAATTTCCTTTCCTCCAAGAGTTGGTTTTACCTGTTCAAAGACTGAAGGAATTAAGTGTATTTTCTACTAAGTCACACTGCCAGGAACAAAATTTCCTACAACGGACTTTTGACTCTAGTCACATGCTCTTTGCACACTCTTTCCCCCAAGTTTACTGCATTTCAATTGCTGAATGGAATGGTTAATCTGATGTGCCAACCTGACTAGGCCCCAGGTGCCAGACATTGGGCCAGGCATTATTCTGGGTGTGTCTGTGAGGGTGTTTCCGAATAAGCTTACTGCTTGAATGGGTAGACTGAGGAGAACAGATTGCCCTCCCCAATGTGGGTATGCATCATCCAATCAACTGGAGACCTAAATAGAACAAAGAAGCTCAGGAAGAATGAGCACTTCCTGCCTGACTGTTGGGCTGGGAAATCAAATCTTTTCCAGCCTTCACACTTGGACTGAAACATTGGCTCTTCTTGGTCCTAAGCCTGCTGGCTTTTGGACTGGAGCTACACCGTCAGCTCCTATGGTTCTCAGGCCTTCATATTCGAGATGGAACACTACACACTGGCTTTCCTGGGTCTCCAAAGTGCTGACTGCGTATCTTGAGACTTCTTAGCCTCCATAACTGCATGAGCTAATTCCTTATTTTATATATATATATATTTATATATTTTAAATATATTTGTATTTTTATATACATACACACAATGTTATATATATAACATAACATATATATATATAACATAACATATATATATATATATATATATATATATATATATATATATATATATA
>NC_058406.1:36290035-36334321 GCF_002201575.2 Neomonachus schauinslandi
ATATATATATATATATATATATATATATATATATATATATATATATATATATATAACCTATTGGTTCTGTTCTCTGGAGAACCTTGAATAAACCCTGGATTAAACCCTCAAATCTGAGTTTTCATTTATCTTACAATTGTTCAGTTCGGCCAAAGGCTAACCAGATCATCTACCATTTTCACTCAGTTTTAACAGCCAAGATCACCAAGACCCTCCAGGGTCAGACTAAAGTTGTACCTGGGGTCTGGAGTTCTTGGAAAACCAAAGTTAACCTTCCTGTTAACAGGAAGTCTCTCTGCTATGACTTCTCCTTCACTTCTGTGATAATGATCAGGAAATTCTGAGCATACTTACATAACTCTTGCTTTCAAGAGAAGTCTCAAGAAACGGTCAAACAAAAGATTCTGGAACAGTGAGGGCTGGCCACTAACTCCCTTGCCCACCCTAACATTTTCCTCTGGAAATGCCTCTGAAGCCAACAGCCCCTCAGGTCTCTCCATCCCAAGGTTGTACTGTCATCTGCTAGTGCTGGCCTTTTCTGCTTCTCCCCACACCTTCTCTCCCACAGCCCACTCTCATGTCAATGCTGATACAGGACGAATGGCTTCTTAATGTTTAGGTAGGGCTTTTTCAGCATGAGGAAGACAATTTCTTCTTCATGGTCACGAAGTCCTAACACAAGCAGTGATAAAGATTGTCCACTGATCTGATTGGTTTAGACCGGGTGTCTTTTGGAATGCACAGCATGACTCTGCCTACATCTTCTGTTAATGTTGGTTTATGCCTAATTTGATCTATTTCTACATCCATAATCTGATTCCACTATTGGCCACTAGGTGAATAGCTCTAAGTATTTGGGGGCTTTATTCTTAGAGGGCAGTTAAGTTACTCAGAGACAGTGTGATCCTTTGAAGTCTTGCTTCCTTGCTTTGTTGGACCAGAGCAGCATTAAGTCTAGGTCTCGTTTTGTCCCACTACTATGACAAACTCCCTCTGAGTACTTTACCTGATGGCTTATGAATTCTGAGGTTTTTCACTCTTACTGGTGGGAACACAAAATATTCCCAGACCATGAGCCTTTGACTTCACTCCTGCTAAGACATACAGGTGTGCTTTCCCAGTCTTGAGTAACTTCCTCATGTGCATACTGAGTAAGCTTCCTTTAAAGGAATGAAATGCTTTCTTCTTGTCTCATCTTGCCTGTTCTTAACTATTTCTTTTTTTTTTTTAAAGATTTTATTTATTTGACAGGAAGAGATACAGCGAGAGAGGGAACACAAGCAAGGGGAGTGGGAGAGGGAGAAGCAGGCTTCCCGCGGAGCAGGGAGCCCGATGTGGGGCTCGATCCCAGCACCCTGGGATCATGACCTGAGCTGAAGGCAGATGCTTAACAACTGAGCCACCCAGGTGCCCCTGTTCTTAACTATTTCAATAAGAGCTAATGACAGAGCCAAAACCTTACTTGGTTCTGAAGCTAATGAACTTACTGGGTGAGATCACACACCTGTGCCATCAGAAGCTTTCCATCTCCTGAATCAGGGTAGCACAACTTTTTCTCTATGAAATAAACTGGCTCAAAGCACTTCATTTCCTTTAAGTATTTTGACTTGTGCTTCAAAATTGTGTGCACAGGTGAATAATGTTATTTGAATTCATAGGGAATTATTTTTATTCTTGAATCTATTGACTCAAAGTATCATGTTTCACTTTTTAAATGATGCTATTGTTCCAGTCTACAGAGGAAAAACTTGTCCAGTGAGGACCTTTGGGCTAGGTGGTTTGCTGGGCGTGACTTCATGGCCAGAACTTCCTGGATCCCCTATGTTCTGGCTAAGCTAAGAAGTACTCTTAGGACATCCTTGATCATCATCTTATCTTGTGAGTATTTTGAAATTCATTCTGGAATAGTACTTTATAAGTTGAAGTGGCTGAATAGCCCCTCTGATATGGTGAAAATGTCTGTAGTCTTCTTCCCATTAACTCAATCCAGTCTTATCATGAGAAAAATATCAAATCCCATTAATGGGGCATCTTAAAAAATACCTGACCAAGACTCCTCAAATTCATCTATCTAAGACTCTAACAAAGTCATCAAAAACAAGGAGAGTCTGTGAAACTTCCATACCACGGCCAAGAGGAGCCAAAGGAAATGTGATAACTAAATACAACATGGTATCCTGAATGGGATCTTGGAACAGAAAAGGGACATTAGGTAAAAACTAAGGAAATCTGAATAAAACTATTGACATTAGTTAATAATAATGTATCAATAGTGGTTCATTAATTGTAACAAATGTACCACATTAATGTAAAATGTCAATAATAGGGGAAACTAGGTGCAGGGTATGGGAACTCTATATTATATTGTCAATTTCTCTATAAATATAAAACCATTCTAAAATAAAGTCAATTAAAATAATCCTAGGGGATCTACAAAAAAGCTACCAAGGGGTGCCTGGGTGGCTCAGTTGGTTAAGCACCTGCCTTCGGCTCAGGTCATGATCTCAGAGTCCTGGGCTCAAGCCCCACATTGGGCTCCCTACTTAGTGGGGAGTCTGCTTCTTCCTCTGCCTCTGTCCCTCCTCCTGCTCATGCTCTCTCTCTCAAATAAATAAATAAAACCTTAAAAGACAAAAATCTACCAACACTAATAACTAAGTTGGGAAGGTTACAAGATAGAAGGTTGTGCACTAAAGAATTAACTCATCACACTTGAGATGTTCAAACCTTACACATGCCAGAAAACAGACTGGTTTTTGACTGACTCTGGGGAGATCAGCTCTAAGCTCTTAAAATGTCTTGTCTGATGAGTGTCCCGGTACACCTGGGGCTTGGACCTCACCAGGGAATTTATGCTAACAATGTGATTTATGGTGGAGACCTTGGGCCATGCTGTATCATTTCCACCTCTGAAGAGGCTGGAGAGATTGAGTAACTAAGGTCAGTCACATTCTCCATTCTTAAATTACTGACCCCCAATAAAAATAAATCCTGGACACCAAGGCTAAGGCAGGCTCCCCTGGTTGGCCATTCTTTGTATGTGTCGTCACACGTCATTGCTGGGAGAATCAAGTGCTATTCATTGACTCCACTGGTAGAAGAGAGCATGAATCTCACTTCTGGTCTCTATGTGCCTGTTTCCTTTGCTGATTTTAATGTACATCCTTTCACTCTAATAAACTGTAATTGTGAGTAGAACAGCTTTTCTGAATTCTCTGAGTTCTTCCAGTGAATCATCAAACCTGATGGTGGTCTTGGGAACCCCCAACACAAAGGCCAATAGGTCAGCATACAAAAATCAGTTGTATTTGTAGATAGAAGCAACGAACAGCTGTAAAATGAAACTAGAAACACAAGTCCATTTATAGTAGCAGCCCCAACTATAAAACATGTAGGAATAAATTTTACAAAAATATGTTCAAGCCTATAGGCCCAAACTACAAAACTTTGCTAAATATTTCTAGAATTTCCATTTCACTCTTTTTTTTCCATTTCACTCTTTTTTATAGATCAAATTATTAAATGATATTCTTCTTTTTTCCCTCTATATTCTAAACACATTTGTCATAGTTATTTCAATGTCTCTGTCTGGTTACTCAATACCTGGGTCACCCAGGGGACAATTTTATTGTCTAAGGTTTTTTTCTTTTGCTTTTTTGATCAATTGGACTATTTCTTGGTATTTGGGTTGAGTTTTTATTAAATGCTGAACATTGTGTGTAAAGAATTGTAGGAGCTCTGGTCAGTTCACTGAAGAGGGAATTACCTTCTGGAAGTCAAATAGCATATATTGGCAGAGCCTTGTGTTACAAGAGATGCGAAGTGGGCAATTTGGACACAGCATTTCCTTTCAGTGCTTTCAGGTTGCTTCACTTTATAGTACTTATACTGTACATTTATCTTGTACCGTATCTCTCTACTTCAGAGCCCAAAGAAGCTCTAAAAGACACCATAAAATTTGAGCATCAGGAACATGTAGAAAAGGGGGCCAGAAGACACTGATGAGCATTTTGTATGATGTGATCTTCATCTCTCTTTCCAGCCTGGGCAGACTCCTCTCTCTGCACAGGAAAAGGTGGGGTGCTGGTTGCATTGATCTTCCCAGGGACTGTGTGAGCTCTGCCATCTGGTGGCTAATCAAGATGTTACAAGCAATAGGGATAAAGGAAAACAGGAACAGACGTTTGCAAAAAGAAAGCACTGTATTTTGTGAATGAGCTTTTAGAAAGTGTTCCCGGCTCAAAGCAAACTGGAATCTTCCCCCTCCGCTTACTGTTTACACTGCGGTAGAACTGATTAAGTGTAAATGGATTCAACCCTTAGAGAAACCAATAGAGAGCATGTACTTTACAAGAGCCTTAGAAATGCCCATATTCTTGGGGCACCTGGAGGGCTCAGTCCATGGAGCGGGCGACTCTTGATCTCCGGGTTGTGAGTTCAAGCCCCACACTGGGTGTAGAGATTACTTAAAAATGCAATCTTGAAAAAAAGAAATGCTCATATTCTTCGATGGAGTCATTCCACTCCTGGGAGTTTGTCCTGAGGAAGAGCTATTGCTTCAGGGCTTTGATGGAAGAGACACAATGACTAGAGTCATCCAGATTTAATTGGCAGAGCTGGGACCAGCTATTCAACAAACACCAAGCACTTGCTCTGTACAGGGATTATGCCAGATGTCCTGGAGATGTCCTGCCCTCCAGGAGCTCACAGACATAGAACATGGGGAGGGAAAGGGGTGTCAGAGAGCCATCCTGAAGGATGTGAGGCTGGCAGAAGGAACACGATGAGCCGTGAACATGAACAACACAGGCGCGAAGATGTGAAGCGGTGGGGAGGAGAGGGAATGGGAGGCTGGAGAACTTCAAGCAGTGTAAAGTGTGCAGCCAAGAGCGGGAGAACAGAAGCTGGAGAGTCACAGAGGGCCTTCAGTGTGGCCATCTGGCTGCTCAAGATACTGCAGGCACAGTGGAAAGGAAAATTATGCGGGCTGTTGCTCACACTCACCCACTCTTTACTATATGCTTTCTGTGCATGCATGAACTCATTTACTCTTCTCCGCAGCCCTATAAGATGGGCATCATTTTACCCCTAATTTTCAGATCCAGGTGCTGAGGTACCTTTGTTATGAACTTGCCCAACATCACACTAACATAAAGTTGGCAGGGAGGGATTTGCCCAAGAAGTCTGGCTTCAAGCCCATGCCCACAGCCACTAAGCTGCACCTGCCGGGAGCAGTGGGGATCGCCTCGCAGGTGCAGAGGGCTGGGTCCCAGTTGGCTGTGTTCGGGAAAAGTCTCTCCAGTGGCAGCATGGAAGCTGGTGTGAGCATGCAGCATGAGTGAAAACAGAGAGACAGGAAAAGTAGCTGAAAACATCCAGGTGAGCTGGAAGCCAGAATCAGGGGAGCAAGAGTGGGGTTGAGAGAGGGGAATTCGGTGTGAATCCCGTTTCTGACCTGGGTGGATGAGTCATGGTATCGCTAACAAGAACAGGGGACTCAGGTTGGCGAAATATCGGGATTCCGTTTGGACTTAAGGTGCCCGAGGAGTGGTGCATGAGGCAACTGGGGACGAGATGGAATGGGACTGATTTGGAAGTATCGTAGCCAATGAGGTTTATCCGAGGTGCGATTATTGCTAATTGGAAGTTGATACTTCATGGCAGTAATGGGAATGAACTGAGTGGCTGAGGTCCCCATGTCATTCCTTCAACAAACATGTCCTGGGGACCCCCAGTACTCTGGGCCTGTGCTGGGCACTTGGACACTACAATACACAAGACAGATGCATCTCCGCCTCATGGAATTCCAAGTCCACAGTCTTGTTCAGAGAACAACCCCATGACCAACGTGAGCCCACCGTCCTGTGGGAACCTGGCGAGCTGAGGGCTGGTGGTCAGGAGCAGCGCCACAGAGAAAATGGCCATGATCCTATTATGTTGAGAGAAGAAGGATCAGATAAACCATCACACCTTGCGACAAGAAGATGGGACTCTAGTGCCCTTGGTGAGAGCCGTCTCAGCAGCGTTAGCGGTGGAATCGAGGCTATGAGGTTGAGGAGCAGGTGGGAAGGATGGAGGCAGAAATGGCAAATGTTGACCGCTCCGCTTAGATGCTTGAAGGAATCCCTCTCCACTTTCCCAGATGCATCTTTCCAAATGCACGGTAAGTTTTGCGATGGCAAACACTCTTATTTTCTTCAGCTCCCCATTTCACACACACACACAGAGGGAGAGAGAGAGGGAGAACCCTATGCTGGGGTAGAATTAGCAATGGATTTAAAGTCAAAAGACTTGTCCAATGCCACTAACTAGGTCAGTGCCACTAAAGTTACCTCCCTTGCTGAGTCTGCATTTTCTCCCCAAGAAAATGGGCCCAGTTGGGGCGCCTGGGTGGCTCAGTCGTTAAGCGTCTGCCTTCGGCTCAGGTCATGATCCCAGGGTCCTGGGATCGAGCCCCGCATCGGGCTCCCTGCTCAGCAGGAGTCTGCTTCTCCTTCTCCCACTCCCCCTGCTTGTGTTCCCTCTCTTGCTGTGTCTCTGTCAAATAAATAAATAAAATCTTTAAAAAAAAGAAAAGAAAAGAAAAGAAAATGGGCCCAGTTATATGCAGCTGGTAGGATCAGAATGAGGCTCCAATCACAAAGCACCCTTCCCCCCCCCCCGCATATAGTAGCCCTCAGCTTCTATGTAAAAACCAGCACCGCCAACCCTGCCATTGCTCTATATGGGTTTGAGGGAAGGTCCTTCCCAGTCTCTCATTCCAGCTTGTTAGCTCTTGGGGCCTGGAAGATGCTCCCATCAGCTTCTCCCCCTCCCTCTCTGTCCCTCTCCCCTCTGCTTGCTGGAGCTCCCTCTCCTCCCTGACCCTTTCCCCTCCTTACCAGCACCTGTCCTCACCACCTCCCTCCCACACGTGGGCTCACAGCTAGAACTGGTCAAGAGCCTGGTTATTCATTTGCAAAGTCTGCATGCAGAATTGTACCAGCCTCGGTGATGCAGAACGAACCCACGTAACCAGCTCTTACACTGGTACCCCCAGAGGCGCAAAAGAGCAGCTGGGCCCAGCATGTTCTGTACTCACCAGCCATGCAGAGCCTCTAGCTGCCTCTCACCCCAACTTGGTACATGACCTCGGGCTTCAGATTCCACAGTACAATATTAGCGACCTGGGCTAAATGATTCTAAGGATTTTGCTAGCTCTGACACACTGCGGTCTTGCATGCAGTTCAGCCCATCCTGTAATAATAACAGAAATAAAAGACAATAGCTAACATTTATTGTGTACAAACCGTGTGCTAGGCATTATTCGATGTGTTTTATGTGCAATGTTTCTTTTAATCTTTACACCATCTCTTATCAGATAGATACCGTTTACTGCCCCCAGTTTACAGGTGAATGAACTAGAGCTTGGTGAGTTGAGTTCACTTTTTCAAGGTCACTTGGTATTACGTGTCTAAGCACGGCTATATCCAGCCTGCCTGACCCGGACCTGGCTCTTAACCTCCCAGTGGGCATCCAACTTGAAGGCAACATCTCTGGCTCGACTACTAACCGCTCACCTGAGCCAGAGCTGAACTGTACACCCACTTTGCCCTCCAGCCCACCCCCTGTAGATGCCCAGAGGCTCCTCAATTCCACATGCCCATAAATGCGCCCTTACCCCCCACACACTCCTGCTTGTCCGCTGGTACCTGCCATTCTCAATGCCATTCACTAGGCTGTATGGGGCCTTAGTGAGAATCAGAAAAAGGTGCCTCTTCCCTTCGCGCAGACACAGGCCCAAACTGGCTTGCAGGGCCGGGTTAGTGGACACATGGCCTGCGTAGCCCAGCGCAAGGTCTCAGGCTCCACCACCTTCCAGCATGCTCAGAACAATACTGGAACTCGTCCTGGACTTCTCTGTTTCTCTCTCTTTCCTCCTCTCTCTCTCATCAAGCTCTCCCTATTTTGCTTTTCCAGGGGGTCTCCAAGGAACATGTCCCAGAAACTTTGTCATCCTTGTCTTCTGGAATAGCACCCCAGGGCAGAAGCCACTGGGCTCCCAGGTCATTTCCAAGAGAAAGGGAGGTGTGTCATCAGGACCAGGATGACGAAGCCCCTAAGAGCCTGGCCCCCATCAGTCGTGCTTGCAACCTAAGGTGTTCACAGACTTGGCCTCTGGGGCCACAGCGGGGAAGCACTGGAGGCCAGCTGCCTTTGAAGCCTACAGGAAGATGAGCAAGGTGCAGGCACAACCTGGGGGGCAGCGGGGGGCGGGGTCCCTGGAGCCATGCCGTGGGAAAGCCTTTGGTACAGCACTTAAGGGGGAAGAGCCCTGCTGAAGCTCAAGTTAAAAGCGCTCTGCTGATCCGCCCTTCCTATTGAGCGTGCAGCCACCAGATGGCAGCCAAGGCTCCAGGCAGACAGACAAGGCAGGTGGAGCATGGATGTTCAGGGGGGCTCATCACTGACCTCACGACCTTCAGAGAGCAGGAAAGAGCGAGTACGTGTGCGTGCATGTTTGCATGTGTTCTTCTGCACCTATGTGTGCTGAAGGGTATGGACAGAATACACCTGGACAAACAACTGGGCTTAGTCCCTTTCTTTGGGTTTCCTCACCACATCTGGGGCTTCCCTTCCCCTGAGTCCAGCCCTGTCTTGGGTGCTGGTGATGCAGAGGGAAGTGACCCTGTTCCTGCCCTCCGGGAGCTCCCGGGCCTGGCAAGTAAACAGACCACAGAGATGGCTGGAATAGCCCAGAGGAAGGCCCAGCCCCGGGTGGGCAAGGAGCTTTCCCTGCACCTGGAGGGCTTTCTGGCAGTGGCAGGTGCAGTAACAGTGTACATTATCTCTGTCTCCCCCCAGCAGCCCTGCAGGGACGACCCAACAGAAGCAAGCCTACTGGCAAGCCAGTGGGGCAGCTGATAGGCTGGGCGGTCCACAAGCGGTGAGGAACAGAGCTGGAATTTGAAGAAGACTCTGCATGATTCTCAAGCTCAAGCTCTTGGCCACTGCGTGCACTTCTGGAGACTGGAAATGGGGAGGAGAGCCAAGCTGGAGGGTCCAGGCCCCAAGCCAGACCTGGAGGAGAGGCAGATGCCTCCCACCCTGGTCCCAGAGCAAGTTCTGCTGGCTCCAACTATCTGACTCACCTGTGAACTCTGGTCCAAGGGGACAAGGCAGAGGGCGTGTGACTGGGGTCACCCCTGGAGTGCCACTCTGCACTCCCACCCCCCCGTACCCTAGGCTGGGGGAGCCATGTCTGTGAAGCTGTAGTCTTGATCTGATGGCTCCTTGAAGCAGTATTTCTGCTCAGGTTACTCTGAGCATAAGGGAAATCACCTTTTTTTTTTCTTTTGAAGATTTTATTTATTTATTTGACAGAGAGAGACACAGCGAGAGAGGGAACGCAAGCCGGGGGAGTGGGAGAGGGAGAAGCAGGCTTCCCGCAGAGCAGGGAGCCCGATGTGGGGCTCGATCCCAGGACCCCAGGATCATGACCTGAGCCAAAGGCAGACACTTAATGACTGAGCCACCCAGGCGCCCCAAGGGAAATCGTCTTGAAAATCATTCCAGCCACCTGGCACTCTGTCCTATAACAGGTGACACTCGAGATAGAATTCCACAGCCCTTTTTTTGAAACCAACTCCAGGTTGGAAGTTCCTCTTGGAGTCTAACTGAAGTAAGCAGCACGGCAATCTGCCTCCAACTCTGCAGTTCCTGGGCAGAGCCTTTAGTGCCTGAGTTTGGACGTAACCTATGATGTAACCCTGTGAAATTCACACGTTTTAGATAGAGAAGGAAAAAGAAAGGTGCGAGCCCTGTTCCAGGAAGCAGGAAGAGCAAGAATGTCCTCTAGCAGTAAGAGAATCTCTGGGCCCTATAGCCAGGGCCTGCGCAACCTGAGCATTCTGCCCAGAGAGCGGGTGGAGGGATCAGTGGGAGAGGATGCCACACGAAGAAGGGAGCGCGAAGGACTGTCCCCAGCCAAGGGACTGGCACGGGCCGCTTGGGCAGGTGGGGCGCGCAGGCGAACCCACTGGACACAGAGAAAGATGCAAGGGGAGAGAGGAGATGGTGAGCCCTAGCTCAGGTGGAGGGAGGAGGAGGAGGAGACTAGAAGATGGAGATAAAAACAGAGACCAAGAGGTGCACTCAGGGAGACAGTGATCCATAAAGGCTGGGAGAGCAAAGAAGGAGACAGGGACTGGGTGGGAGAAAAGGGCGGGGTGGGAGCAGGAAGTCGTGAAGACCCACCAGCCATTTGGGGGTCCTTTTGGGCCAGCCCACAGGCTCCGGCGGCCGGTTCCCTCCCCCTGTCTGTCACTCAAGGAGATGAGAATCCCCTCCCCCCAGGGCTGGCGGGGGAGGGTCTGGCCTCCCCACCCCCCATGCCCCCCCTCCCCCACCACCCCCGCCCCAGCCCAGAGGCTCCCTTCTCCAGGCCCCCTGATCGCTGCCCCCTTGGGACTGGCTGTGCAGCCCCGATAGATGGTGGGGGGCCCAGCTGGTGTGTTATCAGCCTCCTCCAGGAGCGAGCCTGAGCCACTCGGCGGCTGCCAGCCTGAGATTAGGCCCCGGAGGGTCATTAAGCACCGCCCTGGCCCGGGCCCAGCCTCCTTTCCCTCCCTCCTCTGGCCCGGCTGGCAGGTGGGAACAGGCGATAAGGACTGGGGGCTCTGGGGCCGGCAGCTCCATGCCCCCTGCTCCCTGCCAGGGCAGGAACATGGGGTTGGGGGAAGGTCAGTGCCAGCCCAGCATCTGCAAGGACCCCAGAGTTCCCACCATCCTGGTTCCTCCAGCGTGGAGAGAGGGCTGAGGAGGCTCCCCAAGAGGCCGAGGCGGGGGAGAGGGTGGCCTGCCCCAGGAACCAGGCGGGCCAGCGACTGCCACCGGCCCCTGCTGGACAGCCTCACAGGTGAGAGAGGCCAAGGGGTGGTGGCTCTGCTTTCTACCCTGGAGGGCGTGTGGGGCCAGACCTGAACCACCACACCCCCCGCCCAGCCCCTCAGGGACAACTTGGGGCAGCAGTGGGAGGAAATGGAGGTTCGTGCAAGGAGAATCAGATCCAGGCAGCCAAAAAGGTTCAGACCAGGAGACTAGAAAAGGAAGAAGAGGGTGTTCGTGCCTTAGCAGAGGCCCTCCAGTAACCTCCATCCCTCCTCCAGTAAGTTAGAGGCTGGGCTGGCTGGCCCCCTGGCTCTGCCCTCTGGTCTGGTCAAGGAAGACTTCCTAGGGGAAGAGGAACCTTGGCATAGCCAAGACAAAGGAATATGCAGAGTTGGAACTGGCAGCAGTGGGTGAGAAGGCTTCTGCCCACATAAGCACATCCACAGTTCACTGAGCTGAAGCTCAGAGAGGGGAGGCAATTTGTCCTGAGTCACACAGCAGACAAGGGTAGGCCTGGGGCAAAGACCCTGCCTTCCCTCTGCACAGGGCTCTTCCCTCTGCCGCAGGCTACAAACTAGACCTCAGTGTGGTAAGAAAGGCTAAATCAGATCTCAGATGGGGCCTCCCTGGAGCGTTTGGCTGAAACCCTCGAACAGCAGAGCGACGGCTACAGTGGGGAAGTGAGGGGGCCGTCACTGGTTGGGGCAGCTGACCGAGGGAGATCTTTGGGACAAGGTGGACTGCCTCCTTCCCTCTAGCCCCACTCCTCTGCACCTAGGAGTGCCCCTGGCTGGGTCTTTCTCAGCTTGTCACCCCAGATTCCGTCCCCAGAAGAATGACAGTCACAGGGATGGGGGCCTCCAGGGTCAGCCCCCGCCCACTGAGTGTGCCTCCTCCCCACTCGCTCTCGCTTCATTCTCCCTGGGACCCAGTTCCCTGATTCCAGCCCCACCCCCACCCCCACCCCACAGGACCAGGAATCAGGGGCACTGGTGAGGGTGATTCTACTCCAGCTTTGCAGTGAAACTGGCCAAAGCCTCCCCAGAGGGGAAGCTGAGTTCAGAGAGGACTGTGACTCTCCCAAAGTCAGATAATAAGTCTGCAGGGGACAGGGACTCAAAGGCGGGCTTCGTGAGTCCTAGCCCAAGCTCTGTCTCAGAACTTCTTATGCTCAAAGGCCAGCCGAGGCAGGCTAGAGCTGCCTGGGTAAGGGTTGCGTGAACCACCTACAAAGCCAGGCAGCATAGAGGATAGGGAGGGGTATCAGGACTGAACAAGGAAGGGCCCAGAATCACAGCTGTTAAGGGTAGGTCAGGGGAGGGGCACTGGCAGGAGGGCCTCTGCCTGGAACAAGGGGTAGAGTGGGTGAGCTCCCTGGCCCCATGGGGCCTCCCAGAGAGGGTGTCCTGGGTAATCCTCCAAAGCTACCATGACAGTAGCTTTGGAAGGTGATTGTCATGATTCAGAAAGCAAGACTGGGCCTGGCTGTAAGCCTGAGGGGCTGTTTCTGAGCCCTGGGAACATCAGGCCTGGAAATACAAAACATCTTTATTTCACAGAAATGAGAGCCATTTCCACAGTTAGAGGGAGAGGATGTGAGGCAGGGTGGGAGGTGATGAGCTGACTGTCCTCTTCGGAAGGGTCTTCTGAATTGAATTGGGTGGGAGACCTGCCAGGAAACCCTAGGGCCACAGCTGAGCCCCAACCTGGACACAGCTCTGGCTTTGGCTGGTGACAGTTCAAGGGAAGGTGGGCAGTGTGGGGTTGGAAGAGTCGGCCCCTTACTGTAGGTTCCTGCACAGAGAAGGAGCGGCTTGGGTGGTGAGTCGGGTATCCATCACAAGCACCTGGGGTCAGGGCTGGGGGCCACACGCAAGTAGGGGTCACATGGGGGTGCTCCGGACCTTGCCCTCCTCCTCGGGGACATTCTCATAGGCATTCTCGTGCTCACTGGAGCTGAAAGAGGATGACAGGGGTCATCACCCCCTCCGTGCCATCCCCTTCACCCTGCTCTAATGCTACACCTGTGAGGGCAGGATCTTCCAGAATATACTTGAGTGCCAGAAGGGAGTTCCCCTACCCATGTCTGGTTCCAGGTGCACCTGTGACTGGAGGCCTCTCAGCACCCCTCCCCTCCCTGAGCCCCATCTCTCTCCTATGCTGAGCCCCTCCCCCACTGGAGCGCCACCGAACAACCCCCTCATGGAGCCCATCTCCCCACTGAGCTGCCTCCCCCACTTATCCCTCTCCACACATTGAGTCCCCTTCCCTCCTTGAGTCCCTTTGCCCCACTGCACCTCTCCACCCCTCCGTATGAGTCCCAGTCGGCTGACCGAGCCGCTCCCCCCACCAGTCCCATCCCCTTACTGGGCCCTCTCCCCAGCTGAGCTGGTGGTCCCCCAGGAGCCCTGCGTCCTCACAAAGCCCCCACCGCATCCCTCCCTCAGCTCCTCTCTTCACTGAGCCCTTCCCAGCATGAGTCCTCCTCTTTCCCTGCCCTCCCCCCTCCTTCCACCCCCACCTCTCAGAAGCACCCGGTCCTTCTGGAGCACAGGGTGGTTGGCCCTGTGCTGGCCCCTCACCTGAAGCCGGCCGCCATCGAGGAGTACCTTCCGTCTGTTCCTACCAGGATTCCGTCTGCCTTGTTTCCAACGGTCATGACCATGTTCGTGGGCTCCCTGTGGACGAGGCTCATCAGTAGGGCTCCCCAGGTCCCTACCCTCTTTGTTCTGCCTCCTCCCCCTTGTCCAGTCAGGCGCTGTTCTAGGCACTGGTTCTCACAAGCCCAGGGGCAGAGGCTGGCCCTCGCCAGAAGCCCGTCTCTCCAGCCGGGCCCCTGTCAGTGGTCTGATTCTGGCCCTTCCTGCTCCAAGGTGGGGGCCTCAGGTCCCGGCCTGAGATTTGCAAAAGATTTATCCAAGACCTCTCCCCGACCATGGCCCGGCCTCCCTCTGCGGTTCTCCTCTGGCCTCAGCTCAAGACCCAACGGGATTTGGTGTCTGCCCCAGACGTCTACACGGCTTTCCCCGGCACCGGGTGCAGACATGGTCCACATCCACTCAAGGCACAGCCTGGGTCGGTTGAAAAAGGAAGCATTTCTGACAAAAAGCTCCTGGCCTCTTATTCAAGTTTAAACCCAGTGAGTGTGGCCTCTGCCCCCGCCGACCCGGAAGCCGCTCATCCCTGTCCTTCCTTCCTCCTGCTCACTGCTGACCCCCTCCACCAACTTCTCGGGATCCGCGCCCTAGACAGCTCTCAGACGTGTCCCCTCCCCATCCCCTCTGCTGCCTCCAGAGGCCAGACTCTCTCCTGACCTCATGCTCAGCGCCCCTCATTGCCCTTCTTGCCTGCCCCTACCCCATGCGCGCAGCCCGGGGCCGCCAGAGCCCTTCTGCTCAGGCCGCCTCTCATCCCAAGACCAGCATACAAGCTTTCACTGGATTCCTATTGCAAGAAGGATAAAGCCTGAAGTTCGGGGCACAGGTGTTTGGGGTCTGCTGGGCCTCGGTCCTGCTTACCTCGCCAGTCTCTCTCGGGTCCTCTCTATGCCTCTCTCCACCCGTGAACGCTTGTGCTCCCTCACTGGGCCGCGCGGGGCCTCGGCTGGCGCCCAGGCACCAGTCCCCCTTCGTGAGAGCTAGAGGCAGGTGCGGCCTGCCCCGGGATTGGGGGGCACAGAGTGGACTGCATTTCAGCCCAGTCCCCTCGACCTAGGACCCCCGGTGTCCTCGCTGCCCCCTCCCATCAGCCGCAATGCTTTGCCCGTGCTGCTCTCTCCTGAGACCAGCTCCTCCACACTCATCAGCCCCCAGAATAAACGTGTACTCACAGGCCTTCTCAGACTACGGGCCCTGGCCCCCCAGACCGAGCAGGCCCAGCACTGCCCTCTGCGCTCCCTTTTACCGTCGAGTCCGTACTTGGCACGGTGACTGCCCCTTGCTTTCTGGCCTGGGAGCCTGGGGGCGCCTGGCCTGTGTCTGTCCCACAGACCCCCTGGACCCCAGCATGTGGCACGGCGCCTGACCCTGAAGAAAGATGGAATCTTCTTTCCCAGAGGTTTTCCCAGCCCCCATCACAGGTGGGGCCAGTGTCCTGACGCTACAGAGAGAGACACTGAGACCTCAGGGAGGGAAGCTTGCCAGGAACGAGCACAGGAGCTGTGGGGACCAACAGAGCCCCGTCTGGCAGCCTCAGAGCCTCAGCTCCAGTCCCGGAGATCTTCGGCCTCGATGTCACTTCCACACAGTGACAGCACTGGACGCTGGGCTTCCGAGGCCCTTCTCACCACGACCGGAGCGGTAGCTCGGGCCCGGGGCTTGCCCAGCCCGCACCAGCCCAGACCCCGCGCCCCCGGGTGGCACTCACGGCTCTTCCTGGCACCAGAAGCGGTTGACGGCAAAGGCGATTGCGACCAGCACCAGGAACACAGCCACAGCGATTAGGCCCTGCATCCAGGGCTGCAGTTTCCCCAGGTCTGTAAAGAGGGGAGCGGAGTGCTGCAGCAGGCTCCGCCGCAGTGGGGGCTGCAAGCACAGAACCGGGGAGGGAGGAACCTCGGAGCTAGAGCCTGTGTCGGAGGCCATCAGCCGGCCGCCGGGACCAGAGGACACATTCTGGGGCAGCCAACGTGGCAAGGAGGACCCACCTGAACCCCTCACTGAGCTTAGAGAGGGATGACAGTTGGAAAATGGGAATTCAAAAAAGGAATGAGGTGCCAAGGAGAGACAGCCCTGAGCCCCTGCCCACCCTCCACGTGGGTCACATGCAGGGCCCCCTACAGAGTGTCTGGGCCCCAGGGACCAAAGGGCAGCTCTCTGGACAGCTGGCCTGGGCCCTGCCAGCCGAGGTTGTCTCCCCTTCTCTCCAGCTCCCAGAAGGCAGGCACAGCCAGAGCTGATAAGACTGGGCTGGCATCTGGAAGATCCTGTTTTGTAATGAGGTTTCTCTGGTACTGGTAGGGCGTGGGAGTATAGGACAAGCAAGGCTGCTTTTGCTAGGGGTGCCTGGAGAGAGGGGTGCCGGAGAGAGGGGTGGGATAGAACACCTTTGGAAAAGCAAGGCAGAAGGGCAAGTTCTCCTCCAGGTCGTGGGACCAGAAGAAAGCTTCAAAACCTGAGCCCCTTTTATCTCCTCCAGCTGGGTGCCTACAGGACTAGGCCAGAGACCAGCTTGAGGCCCCCGGCATTCATCATCTTCTTTACCTTTTGACCCTTGACCTTTGACACCACCTTCAACCCTCAAGGTTTCCCAAAATCTCTGCTCTTGGCCACAGGCAGCCCCAAAGGGCTCTCCCCTCCCCCAGGCATCACTGTGCTCCATGAGCCTGAAAGAGCTTAAACCTGCAGAGAATAGACACGCAGTAGCAGGCGGGTCTCAGGAGGGGACAGAGGCCAACAGGAGGCTCCCAGAGGGTCTTGTTTTCAGGCCAAAACACACGCATCCCTAGTGCCATCCTGTATTTTGAGGGGCCCAGCCTGGGCATCAAAAACCTCATTCTGCCTCATTCTCACTCAAAAGTCCTTCCTTGAGTCTACCCTAAAGCTCTCCTGCTGCAGTGAAGGCCCTGCCCCTTCTCTGAGCTCTCTCTGAGCCTGCCACGTACAGGAAAGAGGGGAGGGATCTGGGAACTCCGGCCTGGGGCCAGATCAGTGTGGTTACCCTGAGCTCCTTACCTGCCAACAAGCAGTGCTTTGGACTCACTGTTTCCCCAAGAAACAATGGATCAGACCCATTGTTTCCTTGGTCCGTGGTTTACTCAAGGATGGGGAGTTAGGGCTCAAACCCTGGGAGGCCCCTCCCTGCCTCCTCCAGACCCTGCAGCCAACTCCTTCCAGACACCCAGGGAACCTGGGTCCCTGCTCCTCCGTCCATGGTCCATGTGGCTCTGAAGTAAACATAGAGCACAAGGGGCAGAGCCTGGGGCAGGAGACAGGTGACCTGAGCCCTGTCCCTGAAAGACTGCAAGTCCCTCCATGGTGATCTCAAACTTTCACATTGATGAAGTTCTTTCCGGCTTATCTCTTAACCCGGGCAAAAGGCCTTGGAGGGCAAAGCCTGTGCTGCTGGAAACCCAAACTCCCCCTTCAGGCAAGAAGGATTGCCCTGAGCCAGCGAGACCCCAAGACAAAGATTGACCTGACCTTCACTGCCCACCTGCATGGACCCGCCTACTTTTGCTCCCCAGTTTTCTTATATAAACCTGGAAGTATCTTCGGCACTTTGGAGACAGTCCTGGAGACGCTAGTCCGCTGTCTTCCCGGAGATGGCCTCCCTGAAATAAACCTTTTCTTGTTTCACTGCCTTTGGATTTTGTCAGGGGCCAGGGGCCGAACATGGTCTGTGGGGGGCCCCCGGAGCCGGGGGCTCGTGCACCCAGCTACACCCCTTCTTGCTCTGCTGTGTGATCCGCACAAGTTACCCCACCCCTCTGATCTGCGATTTCCAAGAGGGCTTCAGAGACTGGGAGGCAGAGGTGAAGTAGACCTGCGTGCCAGCTCAGGGCCCCTGCAAAGGAGGGGTACCCTGGGAGCATCTCTGCCAGTCCCCTCTGGACCCAAATCCCACCTGCAGAGCCCCCAGACTTGGGCTGCAGGGCAGACGGCGGATCTTGGGGTGTGGCGCCTCGCTGGTGTGCAGCTTTCCCACGCCCTCACCTGGCAGCAGCCCTGGGAGGTTGGCAGGGCGGCTTTATTGTCCTCATTTTATGGATGAGAAAACTGAATCTCACAAAGGGGCAGTGATTTTCTCCTGGCCGCACAGCAAGACAGAGGCCGAGTGGGACAAGAGCTCAGATTTGTGGAGGGGGCCACCCTGGGGCACTGTCCCCTACCGGAGCCCAGGAAGCTGAAACAATGAGGACTTAGGCCAGAGACATGGGCACAGCCCAATAGCGCAGCCCCTCCCCTGGGACAAGCCGGCCATATGAGGGGCACCTTGGGCCCGCTCCCTCCTTCCTTGTAGCCCCTGAACCCCTATCCTTGGGACCCCACCGTCTCTCGGGCAATTCCTGCTCCTAGAGCTTGGGCCTCACTACTCTAGGTCTCCAGTCCAAGTCTCTACATTTCCCCTGCTGCCCACATTCCTCACTCCTAGAAAACAAGTCCCAGACAGAAGCCTTGCTCAGAGGTCTCTGCCCTTGGAGGTTCCTCCAGCGAGCCCAGTCCCTGCTGCTTCGTCCCAATTGTAGGTGTCCAGGGTGGTGAGGGAGGCCAGATGACCACCCCATCCACCCCTGGGTTACCAGCACCCAGCCCAGCCCCCCTCACCACAGCCCCCAGCCCTGGACTACCTTGTTGACACCTGGTAGGTGGCACTGCGGTGAACAGGACCACAAGGAGCAGGATGAGGGCCGACATGGCTGCAGGCAGCTTCTAGGCCTTCTCCCTGGCTGCTGGTATCTGGGCTCCTGGGGCTGCTGTGGGGTCTGTCAGTGTCTGCCTGAGATCCGCCTGGGCTCAGTCTGGCCCTGGAGGAGAGGAGCTAGTAAGGAAAAAGGCAAGGGAGGAAGGAAGGGAGGTGGAGAGAAACTGCCCTCCCTCCCATGGTAATGAGCTTCCAGGCCTGGCCTCCCAGGTCGATGCCCTGCCCACTCGAGCAGGCATTCGAGGTCGTCTTTCAAAGGCTGGACAAGAAAGCAGGTCTACGGACTGGGGAGATGTGAGGAGAGTTGGTGCCTCACCTCCAAGCCCCAGCCTCCCCAGTTTTTGTGTCAGCTCTCCCCCTTCCTGGCAGCGGGGCTGGGCTCTCAGGAGAGGAGTGACACATTATTGCTCCTGTGGGCGGGGTGTCTCGGAAGGCTGACCGTGGGATTAAGAAATCCCCTGTCTGCCAGGAGCTTGGGGAAAACCCCAGAGGCTAGGGAAAGGTCCAAGCTGACCCTCCCCCACGGCCCAGCCCATTTCCTGTTCTTCCCCTCACCTGTCCCTCCTCAGCCAGGCCAGACCATGGGGCTTCTGTCCCTCCATCCCTGGCTTAGCTCGGTAGCTCTATAATCTACCCTCTCCCGTGGGGATCATGACAGAGGGCCTGAGGGGCTCCATCCACAGCCTTCCCTACCCCGCCCAGCTGCCCTGGTCCTGTTCAGCTTTCCTCTCGGCTCCAGATGGGGCTTCTGGAAGCTGGGTGGAAGCTCCCCAGGACAAGATCCAGTCTTGGTCAGAGGCCATTATACATACCTTCTGATCAACCTCCACCATCACAGGGAGACAAGTGGGTGAACACAGCCCTGCTATGGAGGCAAAAACATCCCCAAGTGGAAGGTTCTAATCTGGGGCCCTGAACCCTTGGGCCCTCAAACCCCAGGATCACATGGAGTCCATCTGGTCCTCCAGCTCAGGAACTAAGAATGACCCAAGTACCTGTTGAGGCCCGGGGCCAAGGGTCACGCTGGGTCTCCTTGCCTCACCCCTCTCCAGGAGTACAGGAAGCCAGAGATGTTGAGAGTCTGATTCTGCAGACACCAAGAAAGAAGGACCCAGCATCCTGGGGCAAAGTCTCCAAGATGGAGGGTCCCCAGAAGTCAGGGCATACGCTGGAAGTCCCTCCACAGCCACCCTGCCCAGAAGCCACCCAGCTGCTGTTCACAGGACCTTGTGGGCCACCCTTTCTATTGCAGGATGGTCTGGCCAGTGGCAGCGGTCAGGTGTCACGCCTCATCCCTGCTTCCTGTGTGTGCACATTCGAGGGCAGCGTGCCTGCTGTCGTCCAAAGATGGGGTGCCTCTGGTGATCTAGGGGAACTTGGCTCGGACTTGAATGATACATATATGTATGTCCTATTCTTCCGCCCTAATCCCCAACTTGGTGTCCTCAGAATTTTCTGGCACAAAGTTTGGCTAGAGTAGGCACCATTCGTGTTAATGAACAGCCAGGGAATCACCGATCAGAATGCAAGGAATAGAGTTGAATTTAATAAACATCAAGATGCCTTCTTGGAGAGTTTTAAGCAGGGCAGTCACGTGGGCATATCTGCATTTGAGAAAACACCTCTGGCCCTAGGGTGGAGTGTGAGAGGGGAGGGCAAGGGCTGGAAAGGGAGATCATGGGGGGTTGCCGCAGCAACCCCACACCCAGCGCCTTGGTGGCACAGGGCTGTGGCTGTGCATCTGAGCCCTAGTTAGGGGATGGAGTGGCCAGGACACAGCTTCTGGATGCAGTGACTGGCGGGGAGTGGCTGGACGGACAGGGAGTTGCTGAGGGTGAGGTCTGGTGCCTCAGAAGGGACTGGAGCAAGTTTCCAGAAGGGGTAGGGGAGATGATGAGCTACGGGCGGCTCGGATGTATTATGCTTGTGGTGCCTGTGGACCCTCCAGAAGGAAACGTTAGGAAGGCAGCAGGATCTTGGGTCTGGAATAGAGAGCTAGATCTGGGAGACCTGCGTGGCACAGCATTGGTAACTGAGGCAACAGGAATGTATGGTCTCCCTGGGGGGGGGTCTATGGTGTGTGTGGTGTGTGTACATGTGTGTGGTGGTGTGTGTACATGTGTGTTGTGGTGTGCGTACGTGTGTGCATGTGTGTGGTGGTAGTGTGTGTACATGTGTGTGGTGTGTACATGCGTGTGGTGGTGTGTACATGCGTGTGGTGTGTACGTGTGTGGTGGTGTGTACATCCATGTGGTGGCGTGTGTACATGTGTGTGGTGTGTGTACATGTGTGTGGTGTGTGCATGCATGTGATGTGTGTGGTGGTGTGTGTACATGTATGTGGTGGTGGTGTGTGTGTGTGTGTACCTGTGTGTGGTGTGTGTGTGTGTGTGTGTGTGTGTGTGTGGCAAGAAGAGAGCAGGAGAAAGGAGAGAAGTGAGGGACCTGGACACAACCCCAGTGATAAGGGTCTTTAAAAAGGAAAAGGAGCAAGTTAGAGGAGGAGGAAGAAACCTCAGAAGAGTGAGATGTCCCAGAAACCCAGGAAGGAGAGATCCAATTTGAGCTGGGCGTGTCACTGTTGTGACCCCCCACAAAGTAGCCCAGCCTCTCCCATCAGTCCCTGGTATCAGGTCCTGACTCCCTTCCCCAAGCATCCCCCCTTCCCTAAAGAATACAGGGAAGGACAAGGACACCGGGGGCCATGTTTTGGGGTAGTAGGGGAGGGGGATGAGCAGGAAGGACATCAGGTGATCAACAGGAGGAAAACACACCTCCCAGGTCAAAGTCCCAAGCTTTAGAGCAAAACAAATTGTTCCGGAAAAGGGGGGTGTGGGTGGACACTTGGCTTTGAAGCTGGTCCCTGCTCTCTGGGCGTCCTCATCCAGCTGAGGGGGGCGGTCACCTCCCCAGCTGTATGGACACGGCCCTGGGTCCCCATGGTAACAAATTAGGCCCCCTGCTGCTCTGGTGTGGGCCAAGATCTAGACTCAAGCCTCAGGAGCTCCACAGGGCTGGACTCTGTGTCCTCATCTCTGAGCTGCTGCTCCACCAACACTCAGTTCCTCCCTCCTGGTCCCAGCCCAGCTCTGCCACCCCAAATCATCAGGCTCCCTTGGACAGGTCCTCCATCTAGCTAGACCTTGCGTGATTGATGACCTTTCAGAAAAGCCAAAGTGGGCCTAGACTTTCCAGGGGGGGCCTTTCTCCCAACCCCCACCTGCCTGCCATTACAGCTGTTGCCAGCAGGTGGCAGAGTCCAGCCCCGATTCCAGCCAGGTTGGAGAGGGACGGGAGGGGGCCGGTTGGGCGCTGAAGATTCTGCAACTTCCCCTCCCTCCAGCCCCCCACTTCCGCCCCCTTCCATGGGTGGTTTGGAGGAAGAGAGGGTGGACACTGACATGTAAACAGTCAGCCATGCTGGGAACAGTGCCCATGGCATGCTCAGGGCTGTGCTGTAGAGAAGTCCAGACGACTAAATTGTTAAGGAAGGCGTCCTAGAGGAGGCGATGCAAGGGAAAAAAGTTAGCTGAATCGCTGGACCAAGCAGAAAAGACAGCTCCAGAAAGACATCCAGGCAGAGAGAGGACAAGCAGGGAGACAACATTGGAGAAGGGTGTTTAGAGCACAGAAACAAAAGCTTTTTTTCACTCATTCTCATAGTATTTCAATCTCATGAATGTCTTTGTGGCAAGCCTGAGAGCTCCGGGATACCTTGTTTTATTTATTCAAGCAGATCCTGCTGAAACCCTTTAAGGGCTTCCAACAGCTCTTAAGATAATATGCAAACTTCTTAGCATGGGCTTGAAGACCCCACAAGCTGCCCTTACGCCCCTCTCCAGCCTCATCTGGCCCCAGTGCCCCCTCTCTCTTCCTAAGAGTAGCCAAGCTCTTTCCCACATCAGGGCCACTAATCTTCCCCTCCTATTTGCCTGGCAGACTTCAACCCATCCTCCACGTCTTATCCTAAATGTCACTTTTCTCCAAGGGGCTTTCCTTGACCTCCTTTCTCCCCCATCTGAAGTCGCTCTTCTGAGTCTCCCCTGCTCATTTCTTCACAGCCATGATCACAAATGCAATTACATATTGACTTGTGTGCTTACTCGTTTAATGTCTGTCTCCCCAGAGAGAAGGCATCATGTCCATGTCACCCCCAGTACTCTAGTACTGGGCCCAGTA
Organism: Neomonachus schauinslandi; assembly: GCF_002201575.2. NCBI lineage: Eukaryota > Metazoa > Chordata > Mammalia > Carnivora > Phocidae > Neomonachus > Neomonachus schauinslandi. Next base: position 36,312,445 of record NC_058406.1, read on the forward strand.
CCTGAGCACACACCCAACAAACACTTTATGAAAGTAAGTCTCAGTAGATCCAGTGCCTACCTCTGGCCCGGCAGAGCCATTCCCTGGAGTTCAGGGAATGATTATTGAATAAAGCATTTTAGCTGTAGTTGCGTCCCTTTCTCTACTTACAGGCTGTGAGGGCAGAGCCTGGGTCTGATTCATCCCTGTTCACGTTGCTCAGAGAAGTTGGAGCTATCCAGCCTGGAATGAGAGTGAGCTCTCCATCCCTAGAGATGTGCAAGCAGAGGCCAAGAGCCAAGTCACCCAATGGGAGCATCTGCAAAAGGGGTTCTGGCCCTTCCACTTCTGGAAGCCTGTGATTCTGTGACTCTGTTAACACACTATGATGGATATTTACATTTTAATCAGGTTCTGAGGCGGTGGGCTGCTTAGGACTATGGTAAGACTCTCTCCTCTCAGACTCAGTACTTCTCTTACCTGGCTCCCCTTCACTTAGCACTCCCTTCACAAGGGCCCATGGGCAGAACTCAGGGGTTCATGAACTTGCACAGGGAAAACAATACATCTGCATTTCACTAACCTTGAGCTGAAATTGACCGTTTTCTTTCTTTCTTTTTTTCTTTCTTTAAGATTTTATTTATTTGACACAGAAAAAGACAGCACAAGGTGGGGGGGGGGGGGGGGGAGGGAGAAGCAGACTCCCCCCTAAGCAGGGAGCCTGATGCCGGGCTTCATCCCAGGACCCTGGGATCACAACCTGAGCTGAAGGCAGACGCTTAACCAACTAAGCCACCCAGGTGCCCTGAAATTGACCATTTTCTTTCATTAAGAATAAAGGCAACAGAGTCACCTGGCTGGCTCAGTTGGTGTGACTCTTGATCTCGGGGTTGTGAGTTTGAGCCCCATGTTGGGTGTAGAGCTTACTTAAAAATGAAAAAAATTAAAAAAAAAAAAAGAACGAAGACAACAAACCACAGTCCCTCTGCGTTATTTCCACATCATCATACACCATTGGTGCAGACATCTGGAAACATCCCTTATGCCATCACTGTGGAAGTACAGCAGTTCCTGGGACTCTACTGCCCCTAGATCTTAGCATTTAATACATTATAAAAATATACATAAGTTACCATATTGGAAACTTACATTTTTAATATTTTAATAACTACATTTCAATATAATTGGTTTCCTTTGATTGTACACATTTAAAAACATTACTCTGAGAGGGGTGTCCACCCACGGGTTCCACAGCACAAAGCAGGTGAAGAAGCCCTGACTCACCAGGAGCCCGGGGGGAGGTCTGCTCAAAGCAAGGCCATGTGATCTCAAGGTCAGATCTGGAGAAAGACAGGCACTCTCTGGACAGCGGCTTCCTAGGGCTCAGAGCTGGGGGCCACGGTCAGATTGAATGGGTGCTCGCCCCCGTAGAGGGCCCCATGCCTGGGAGCTGAAAGGGGCCAAAAGCACCAGCCCTGAGGCAGCCAAGCCAAGGAATGTACTGTCTGTGACTCCTGGGTCCTAGGAGACCCCACTGGGCCAGTGAGATTTATGACCAGGACCCCCCAGTTGGGGAAGATCAATCACCTCCTCCTGCTGCCTCCTCACTCAGCCAAGAAACTAAAGGGCTGACCCTGTGCCAAGAGCCCAGCCTGCCAGCAGAGGTCCCAAGGCCCAAACCTTGCCCGGTGGTTCCAGCGCAGCCCAGCCCCCCAGCCCACGGCTGCAGGCCCCAGAGGTGGAACCACACTGGGGGTGCTAGTATCTAGTATCACAGTCTCCCCTGGCCTAAACGCTCACCTTGAATGGTGTGATCTTGTTCCTCATTTTTCATCTGGGGCAGCTGTGACTCAGAAAGGGACAGTCATTAACTGAAGGCCACACAGTAAGTTAGTAGGAGAGTTAGGGCTAACCCCTAGGCATCCCTATGTGTAGCCCAGGGCTCTATGTGTTGGTCAGTTTCCCAAATAGCATTCTGGCTTGCTTTCATTCATTCACTCAACATATGCAGTGTCTACCATGGGGCTGGAAATACAGTAGTGACTAAGATAGGGCTTACATTATACAAGTATCTAATTACAGTTGACCCTTGAGCAACATGGGCTTGATCGGCTTGGGTCCTCTTATACATGGACTTTTTTTCAGTAAATACAGTAGAGCACTGTAAATGTATTTTCTTTATGATTTATGATTTTCTTAATATTTTCTTTTCTCTAGCTTATGTTATTATATGAATACAGTATATAACACATATACAAAAGCTGTGTATCAACTGTTCATGTTATCGGTAAGGCTTCTGGTCAGTAGGCTATTAGTAGTTAAGTTTGGGGGGAATGAAAAGTTATATGTGGATTTTTGGCTGTGCGGGGGTGGGGGGGGGGTCAGTGTCCCTAACCCCCATGTTGTTCAAGGGTCAACTGTAATCTATTTGTACCAAATATGTTAAAGGAGTTGGAAGAGTGCCAAGAGGATATAAATGGGGATGCCCTCCACTGTAGGAAATCAAGAAAAGGTAATATTAAGTCTAAAGTTCATTCATTCATTTGTTGATTCATTCAACCAAAATTTACTGAATGTCTCCTGTGGACCAAGCCCTCTTCGAGATGCCTGGCATACAGGAATGAACAAAACAAAATCAAGAGCTGACTTCTCACCGGGCATGCATTCTAAAGGCGTTATCCAGGAAACAAATAAATCGACAAAAGAGGTCATAGGGCAGGATGGGAAAGACGACAGGATCTGGAGAATGGGGTGCTGGCAGAGAGGGCTTTGCTGGTTCACATACCCTCGTCGGGGAAGGCTCCTCTAAGAAGTAACATTTGAGCAGAGAGCGGAGGTGAGGAAGCAAGACGTCCGGCTGTCAGAGGGGAGCCGATGGCAGGCACGGGGAGCAAACAGCAAGGGCAGAGGTCCTGAGGAAGGGGCATGAGGAAGGTGTCAGCATGGCTAATCAAGAAGTGACTGCAGGAGAGGAGGTCTGAAAGGCCAGTGGAGAGTCACCCATCTGGAGCCTTGTAGGGACCCCAGATTGTAGGGACTCCAGCTCCGAATCGGATGGAGCCAAGAAGCTGGTAGAGGCTCTGAGCACAAAAGACACGATGCAGCCGCTGTGTTGAGAGAAGACCATGGAAAGCAAGAAGAGCGGGAGCAGGGAGACAGGTCCGGAGGCCACCGCGAGACGACAGGCGAGGGCCACCAGTGGCTTGGGTCAAGGTAGCAGCCGTGGAACTAGGGATGTAGGATCTGAATCTAGATACGTTCTGAAGGGACAGCCAACATGATTTGGAACAAGAGGGAAAAAGAGAAGCCAAGAATGGTTTCAAGGTTTTGAGTCTGCTCAGCTACAGATGAGGACAGATGGGGAAGGTCCGGCAGGGGCAGGATTCATGTGTTTTGTCCAGAGATGAGCATGTGAGTCAGGAGTTCACAGGCGTGGTCCAGGCTGGAGATGTATATCTGAGAGCTGTCGGGCAGTGACGGGGGCTCCCCAGGACGGGGGAGAGAAGATCGGAAATGCCTGTCATCCGGGAGAGAGCTGATGGGAAAGTGTGCAGACAGGAGTAGCTGCTGAGGGATCAGCCTGTCTGGAGAGCTGAGGGTGGTCAGGAAAGGGGTCTTGATGGCCTTGTGGGACCTGGTAAGAGATTTGGTCTTTCCCTTACACACCATTATAGTGCTTTAGGCAAGGACATGGCATGGGCCATCTTGCGTTTCAACAAGGTCTTTCCAACCACCGCTTGAAGGGGGGGTTAAACAAAGCAGGGAGCAGGGAGCGGGCTGGGGGTGGGGGGGGCGTCCAGAAGGCAGGAGGCACGGCTGGGGTTAGAGCAGCACGTGGAGAGAAGTAGGAGGACAGAAGAGCAATTTAAGGGGTACAGCTGGCAGGCTAAGTTGCCTCCCTGGATGTGAGGAGGGAGGGATTCGGAAGAGTGGAGTCCAAGTGGCACCTAGTCCTCCCTCTTAGATAACGTGTGGATGCCGTGCTAGAAGAGCAGCAGGTTGGGGGCGAGGAAAGAGACTGTATTCATTCATTTAACGAAACTCTCCCGAGTGTCTGTTCTGTGCCAAGCACAGCCCTGCCCTAGGGGAACTCAAGGCTTAGTGGATGAGACAAGCAAAGAGCAATGAGCTGAATGCTGGGCCCTAGTGCGGGGTGGGGGGCTGAGTTCCCAGAGCCCAGGAGACATCTCAGCACGCAGCTTGGGGTGTGAGAGAGATCTGAGCTGGAAATAGTGGCTTAGAGGGGCTGAGGGGCTGGGATAGGGAAGGATGAGCAGGAAGGTTAGGACCCAGCCTTAAGAAATGCCTATGTAAATGCACGGGGAGTGGATCTCCATCCCAAAAGGAAAATAAAGGAGGAACACATATCCCCTTCATACCACGTATGATCAAAGTACTAGCATCAGGCATGCCCCATATTTCAGGGCCTTTGGAGTCATATAACTGATTTTATCTCACCCTGACTAAAACTGTTTTATTCCCTTGATACTAATTTTGCCATTAGTCTATTAAATATTTGGAGAAGCTAAGATTTTCAGCCTAAAAAGGAGCATTCTCAGGAGTCTCTGTCTCCAAATATCTACAGGGCTGCCTTAGACCAGAAAAAAATTGTGCTCTGTACCCTCTAAGCACAGAGCTGGGGATGAGAAGAGCCACAGAGAGACGGCATTTTGTTCACTGAGAGAAAGCCTATCTTGAAGAGTATCTAGTGATAGCAAAGAAGAGCCTGAAAGGTGGTGAGCTCCCCATCACTAGAGGTGTGCGAGTTGGAGCTGTGAGCTTGCAGAGAGAGGTAGAGCACAGGAATGAGGCAAGGAGGGGGTGAATGGACTCAAAGCTGAAGTCTCAGGGGCCCAAGAGAAATGAGCTGGGGGTCAAGACCCTCACACACCACTAGTTGTGTGACCTGAGCAAGACTCCTTCCCTGAGCCTCCGTGTCTCGGCAATGCTGCACAGGATTGGTTGGAGGGTAACTCGTCTGAACAGCTGGTAGCAGTAGATACTTGTTAAATGTTAGGGGCGCCCAGATCTAAACACAGAATCCGGTGTTGAGCTGTACTGCCCTGTCCCAAACCAATCCCTTTTCAGAACAGAAACCCCAGCAGGGCAGTGCGAGACATTGTGGGCACATTCGGTTGGCCACACGTTCACCACCTCTAACTCCGTGTAGAAGCAGCCACACCCAAACCATCTGAACATCTCACGTTTGAAGCTTTTGTCTGAAAGTCAGGCTTTGACCTTCAACATGAAAATGACTTTAAAAGTCTGGAGCTGGGGCGCCTGGGTGGCTCAGGTGTTAAGCGTCTGCCTTCGGCTCAGGTCAAGATCCCAGGGTCCTGGGATCAAGCCCTGCATTGGGCTCCCTGCTCCGCAGGAAGTCTGCTTCTCCCTCTCCCTTCCCCCTGCTTGTGTTCCCTCTCTCGCTGTCTCTCTCTCTCTGTCAAATAAATGAATAAAATCTTAAAAAAAAAAAAAAAGTCTGGAGCTCCATGCATGTAAAAGTTAAACAAAAGCAATCATAATTTCATAATTGGAAAAAAAAACAGATATTTTTTAAGATTTTATTTTTCAGTAATCTCTACACCCAACATGGGGCTCAAACTCACAACCCCGAGATCAAGAGTCACATGCTCTTCTCATTGAGCCAGCCAGGCGCCCCCCAAAATAGATTTTGTTTTTTAAAGGGAGGAAATACAACAAAGTATTCATTGGTGACCTGGGCTGAGTTTGTGGGTTTTGTTTTGTTTTATTTTGTTTGCTTCTCTTTCTGTTCTTTCCAGAGTTCCTGTAACAAAAAAAATGTTTGTTGGAAGAGGAAAAAAAAAAAACAACTTATAGTTTAAAAACAAACAAAATAAATCTGCATTAAAAGGCAAAATCAAATCACTTTTCCAATTTTTAACTGGTGCTCTTAAATAGCCCGAAGTTAACCCAGAGCCTCTCTCTGCCAAAGAATCTGTCTCTGGCCAGGCAGGGGCACTAGGACTCTGTGGTGGAGCCCAGTCTGCCTATTTTCTGGCTAATAGGAGCCTGCCCCCTCATGCTCTTCTACAGAGGACTCCCAGGTGCCAGGACACACATAGGAAGCATCTGGGGCCTGCCCTCCAGCTCAGTCCAGAAAGACATGTGACCTCAGCAATGCTACCACTTCTTGAAGGAATGCTTACTATGTGCCAGGCACTGGGCTAGGTGCTGTGGATGCAGCTTATTTAATCCTTACCATATGAGGTGAGTGCTCTATCCCCATTTAACATCAAGAATACAGAGGTTCAGAGAAATTAAACTCAGAAAGTAAGTGGATCCAGAATTTGAATCCACAGTTATTTGATGCTCTCAAGTATTACACTATACTTCCTCCTCACGTTAAAAAAAAAAAAAAAAATTAATTACTAAAAAGCAATGAGTGCTGTGAAGGAGGTATACAACTGGAACCTCAGAGAAGGAGCCATTAAACTCCCCAGGGGGAAAGAAAAGATCAGGGAAGACTTCCAGGAAGAGGTATCATTTGAGTTGAACTTTGAAGGATGGGTAGGAATTTATCAGAGCATAACATACAATCTGACAGAGTGATATTCAGTGGCTATTTTTAATTATAAGAACATTAATAAAGTTTTTATCTGAATTTAGAGATGAAGTAACATGATGTTTGGGATTTGCTTCATAATAATCCATTTTGTAGACAGGGAGTGTGGGGAGGGCTGGAGATATAGACAAAACAAGATTACCCATGTGGATGATTGTTGAAGTTGGTGATGGATTCATGCCATTTATTATATTATGCTCTCTATTTTCATATAGATTTGGAAATGCCCTTAATAAAAAAAAGGTAATAATCCATTTGTGCCCACTCACCATGAGGATCTGATGAAATAATTCAGTAAATATTTACTGAGCACCTATGTGAGCCCACACACTCTGGGCATGACGGAGCCACCAGGGACCAGTGACACACTGTCCCAGCACTGACCAACTCACAAATAGGGAGATGAGGCCAGGACTCAAATACGGACCGATGGCAAACAGCACCCAGATATGGTTCAGGGGGCTCTGAGCTCAGAAGTAGGGGAGGCCCCGGTCCCCGGGGGGGTGGGGGATTCAGCAGATGCAGCATCTGAGCCTCTGAGGTAGAGAACACACAGGAGTACACCTGTCATGGGGCATTCGGGGAGGGCATCTCAGCCACGTAAAGGCTCAGAGGGGGGAAGTGAGAGAGAATGCACGTGGGACACTTGGGACACTTGGGGAGCTCAACAGGCCCTTAAGGGAGGATAGAAAGCAGAGAATGGCAGAGCATTTCTCACTCCAATCTAGAACTAGCATGATTTTTTAGGATGCTCCCTGGACCAGGCATGTTACCCCCCTTCCCTCCCTGAAACTCTGGCCACACCCCCAGAGCACTCGGAGCCATCAAAGTGAGTGACGGCAGGCTAATCACGGCCACTTGGGTCTGAGGAGGCCCCCTGTCTCTCTCTGAGGACCCTCCAGCAAGGACAAGTGCAGGACAAAAGCAAAGCCTCCCCCTCCTCGCCTGCCACCCCCCTCATTAGCATCATACAGAAAGCCTGCCAGCCGGCTCCCAGCAACTGGACAGGCCAGCCCCTCTTTGGCTGGGCCCCAACCAAGCAGATGTGGACCCTGAAGGGCCCTGTGGGCCACCCTGCCCCCCTCCTCAAAAAATAAGCACGCCAGGCAACCACCGCCCTGTCCTGCCCGCCCCATTGCATGGCCCCGAGGAATCTGCGGAGGCTGCCAGAAACCCACTTGGAGGCGGGGAAGCAGACAAGCCCTGCGGGCTGACTCCTAGGGTCTTAGCGACCTCAACTTGTACCTGTCATGAGACACAGGCTCGAATCCTAGCACTGTAGACCAGGGCAGTCACAGCCTGCTGGTCCCTAGTTTAAACAGCTGCTTTAGAATGTGCCACGGCCAGACAACAGAGTCACCGCTTCCCAGGACTTCAGTGTCCAGCCGGGCCGGGCATCTAGCCGGCAGCAGAGCTCTGAGGTCCCTGGCGGGCCTGGGCGAGATTGCCTGGGGGCTTGGGGCTGGGAGTGCCTGTGTCTGTCTGGATCCCACCTATTCAGGGGTAATGGAGAGGGGCGTGAGAGTGATGGGGAGGCCTGATAGCCCATTGAACATGCAGCTCCCAGGGGACCGCTGCAGAGAGGGGTGGAGCCCAAGAGAAGGCACCGTGGCCCGCTTGTGTGGGAACGGCCAGAGGGCAGAAGGCCCAGCCTCCCGGGATCCTGCAGAGCCTGGGACCCAGGAGCACCACAGGTCCCAGGCTGCAGACGGTGAGCTGCAAAGGGCAGAGGACCCTGGGCTCGTAGGTCTCAGCTGGCTGAGCTGTCACCAGGCATGGGTGGGAAAGAGTTTTCCACCCTGGTCCCGTAGGTCCACGGGGTCTCAGAAAGGCCTAGTTATGGGATGATGAGGAGGTGGGGGTTGCCTAGGGAGAGGGGACTGTTATCTTCAAACCACCATCTGCATCAGTGAGACTGAGTCAGGAGAGATCGTGTCTCCCGCCCGTATCAGGGAACTCACAGAATAGCATATGACCCACCCTCCCCTCCCACAATGTATGGAGGAGCCCCCTGATTTTCCCTCAGGGAAGTCCCATCCTAACTGCCCGGGACTAGCTGGTGCCTCTCTGCAGTGATCCCGACAGTATGAAGGGCTTCGCCAGCAGTGGGGTGAGCGAACTGGCTCCCTGAACAGCCGGGGTCAGAATCCCAGCTGGGCTTTTCTCTCAGCCGCTTGACCTTAGGCAAATCATTTAACCTGTCTGACCTCATCTGTAAAATGGGAGTGACTGTCCCCTTGCACGGGATTGTAGGGAGGAGTCAGTGAGCCAGCAGACAAAATCCCAGCCCTTTGGTATAAACTAGACACCGAGCACAGGTTGAGGCTAACCTTCAGTGACCCACGTCCTCTTCCTGAGCTTCCCGGGTCTGGGGCTCGGGTCCGCCAGCCTCTCTCTATGACAATCTGCTCTTCCCTGGGAGTTTGGCATCTTAACAGGTCTAAATTTAGGTTAATTCAAATTAAACAAACAAAAATTCAGTTACCCTACTGTACTAGCCACTGAAGTGCTCGAGAGCTACGTGTGCTTAGTGTCTACAGCATTGGACAGGGCAGAGATAGAGCGCGCCCACCATCCCAGAAAGCTCGTCTGGACAGCGCTGGCCTCCTGCCCCGAGGTGGGGAGTTAGGAGATCTGGGTTCTAGCCCCAGCTTAGCTCTAGTTTAGGCTGTTTAAACAAGTCCCTTTGCCTCTCAGGGCCTCCGCTTTTCCATCTGGGCAGCCGGGCCCACGCTCTGTCCCAGTCAGTGCTTGATGAGGACCTTTCGATTGATTCTACCGCCCCACTGCCTTGGATGAGGCCCGTGTGGAAACAGGTGTGTGGGGGGAGCCCTGCTGATGTGGAGGCTGAGGGACCCACCTGCCCACCCCCAGGCTCCAGGAGCTCCAGAAAATACTCTGGAGTCCAGAGTTTGTCAGGCAAGCCTCCCTGAGTGTCAGCATCTCGGACCATTGTCTTCACATCAGCAAAGCCCGAGCCAGGGGGCCAGGCCTCACAGAGGGCCAGTGGGTATCTTTCCATTGGCTTACATAGGCCTGAGAAGTCCCAAGACCCCAAACTCATCCCTCCCGAAGCAGGCAGGGCCTTGGGGAAGAGGCAGCCTCACGGAAGGCAGCCCAGAGGGGAGGGGGGCGCAGAGTGGAGAGTCAGAAATGCGCTATCAGCAGGCCCGTCCTCCCCACTTCCTCTCTTGAACGGATCACATCCTGTTATTGTGTGGACAGAGAAGGCCAGGAGCTGGGGAGGGAGACAGGGTTCAGACTAAGTGAGTGGGACGGGAAAGGAGGAGCCAGAGGGAATGTCACAGTGGGCATCAGGGAGCTCTAGTAGCCCAGCCCTGTCCGATTCCTGGTGGCCTGGGCAGGAGAAGGGTCCCTGGGAGGGAGGACCAGCCTCGATGCAGCAACTGGCATCTGCCATTGAGAGAAGATGCCCGGGGCTCGACACAGGCTGTGCCTCCCTGCAAAGGCACCTGGATTACAGGAAATGGCATTCTTCAGGAAGCTTTCCCCAGCCTCCACCTCAGGCTCTTTTCAATTCAGCAAACATTTACTCCGGGCCTCCAGGGCCCGAGTTGGGTCTCCCCTACCCCCTGGGCCTCTCTCTCGCAACACTTTCCTCTGGCTTTGTAGTGCTCTGTACCCGTTCCCCTCCACCCCAACTCCGCCCAGCCTGCGAGCCCCCGAGCCCCCGAGCCCTGGGCAGACAGGGACAGGGAACGTCCCTCGTCCATGCCGCAGGTCCAGAGGAATTCCTGCTGCTAGGAATGATTAATGTTCCCTCCGCCCACTCTGCCCTCTTTCTCTCTTCTGCCATCCCCAGGTATAGCCCTATCCCAACCCCATTTCTAGCAATAACAATGGCTCTTTTTATAAAACACAAGCACTTTGCGTAGATTCTTTTGAAGTCCCATGCCAGCCCAGGAAGGTGGGAGTTAGTGTCTTCACTTGGCAGGTGACAAAACTGAAGCTCAGAAAGGGAAAGTGATTTACCCAAAGTCACACAGTAGTATGATCCGTGGTAGTCTTGGAACGTAAACCCAGGTATGTCTGACCCCAAAGGCCAGGCTCTTTCTGCGGCCCAACTGCGTCTCGTGCTTTATCCCACCCATGTCCTGGCCTCTCCCTCCCTGAACCAACGACACCACATCGACCGCCCTTACTGCCTGGCCTCCAGCCGAGCCCGTTGCTCTAGGCAAGCTCGCCAGTGCCCACACTCGTCGCCCGTGGTTCTGGGCAGACTGCTGGACAAGCCGAGCTACTGGTTTCCCCACAGCACAGCACAGGCCTGTCTGTTCAAAGAACACCAACTACTTACTGGCTATTTCTTCTTCCCCTCTTAAAGGGCAGTGAGTACTGGCTCTGGACTCAGACCGGAATTCAAATCCTGCATAACCTAGGTGAAACTCCAGCCGTCTCTAGGCCTCATTTCCTTCTCTGGACAACAGAAAGGACTCCCTGGGGGATCCTGACTTACTCGGTTCCTTACTCTGACTCATGATGGCCACTGCTAGACACTGTAGGACACTGTGCGCAGCACCATGGCGTGTCCTCACTACGCTGCTCAGAGGCACTTGCCTGGCTTGCACGGGCCATGGGGCCAGAGAGGGTACCTTCCGTTGTTTTGCAAGTAGAGAAGGGGGAGTGGGCAGCATAAGGAGGCAAGGTTGCCATGAGTACGTGGATAAACAGCCTTCTGATCTTCATCAGCCCCACCTTGCCCCACCCAAGTCCAGTATGATACCCAGGCTGCTGGGGCCCAGCCCAAGAAAGCTCACACCCCACCTCCCCACTAGCAAAAGCAGCCAAAGGAGCAGAGCTGTCCATCTGCCCCTAACCAGCCCAGGACTGTGGTTTTAGGCCGGGGTAGGGGGAGCATTGCAGGAGGCATCTTTGTAGGGATGACCCAGCCTCCCACCCATCCGTCCCATCCCCCCTCTCTTCCCTATTGTCTTCAACACTGAGCTAGGACGTTCCAAACATAGAACTTCTGCATTCAGTAAATATTGAAAGGGTCCCATGCCAAGTCTGCCATGGGGCGCTGGAGGCCTAGGGACAAATGAGGCGTGGTCTGGCCTTTGAGGGGCTCGTGTTTGAGTGGGGAAGCGGAAAAGGGGGCAAACGTTAGCCAGCACAGAGGGAAGGAAGGCCCCATAGTGTCAGGGCAGTCTTCTGGATGCTGGGGACAAGGAAGGATGAAAGGAAGATGGACGCAGATGATAAAACAAAAAGTACAAAATTGGATGGTTAAAAAAAAAACAAAACAAAAAGGCAGCGGGACAGAAAGGAGGGTCCAATAGGAGCAGAGAAAACAAAGGGCAGAAGGGAAAGAATGTGGTCCCTTCCCCGAGGTGGGCACAGGATGTCCTGGGAGGCAGGAAGCCTAGTCCTGCCCTGCCTGCCACTGTCGTCACCATTCCTGGGATGTGTGGCCCTGGGAAGACTGCTTTCCTCTTTGGGCCTCAGTCTTCCCACCTGGAGATGGGGACAATAGCCCAAACGATCCCCAAGGGCCTGGCCCATCTGGTCAGTCAATAGGCTTGCAGCCTCTGCCTGGTGGCCACAGACTCAGGTCCTCCTGACCTCTCTGGAGGCGGACTGCCTTGCCCCCCACCATGGGAAAGGTCCTTCCGGAAATGGGTGCTCCTCTCTTCTCATTCTTCTCCTCCCCTGACCGTTCTGGCCAGAACATCAGTGACCGCTGCCTTGGGCTCGGCTAACCACTTCCTCAACCCCAAACCCCCTTTTACTGTAGCCTCTGAAATGTTACTCTCCTGTGCACATTCTCGCTCTTCCCCACCCTCTCACCCTCCCCCCATGACTAAGTCTCATCATCCCGTCTGCCCAAGGGCCTCCTTGCCCCGGGGCCAGGGAGAAGCACACTTGGGAGTCTTCCAAAAGCCCAGGAGCTTCCCTACAGGCCAGAACATGATCCCCAAGCTCTGCCAAGCCCTGGCCGTCCTAGCAATGGTTGGAAGCTTCCTAGGACAGGGGCAGCCAAGATCCAAGCCTGGCACAAGATGAGCAAGGCTGACCCCAAAGCAGCCAGGGTTGTCCATGGGCCCCTTGAGTTCCCTTCTGGGCACATCTTTTTTCCCTAATACTAATCACCTTCTAATGTGCTATGTCTTTACTATATCAACCCCATAATCAACATATTTCATATGTTCATGTGTGTCTGTGTGTTTACGGTCTCCCTGCTAGAATTCAAGCAACACAAGAACAGGGATGTTGGTTTTCTTCACTGCCGGATCTCCAGTACCTAGAATAACACCTGGCCCATTGGAGTGGCTCAAAAAATATTGCTAAATGAATGAAAGGACTGGCGTTCCACTGGAAATGCTGACCTACCATGCTCCCTGAAGTTCCAGCCGTCCATATGCAGAGCCCCCCCCCCCCCCAGAACCCAGAGTTCCTGCCTGTACTGGCCTTCCCATTCCTGAGCCTCCATTCACTGATCACTACTCCCAAAGCTTCAGCCTGTCCCCGAGCCCCACGTGAACCCTGCACCCACCACCCCCAACTCTGAAGAGCCAGGCATAAGAGCGGCAGCCTCCCTTTGAGTCATCAGGGCCCCTGGGATCCTGCTCTGCTGAGAACTTAATCTCTCCTGAACCAATGATAAAAGCAACTGCCCTAGCCATGGGAGCTGAACCCGACACACACAGGGAACCATCTGTGGGGCGGCCCTGAGCCAAAAGCGTGGGTGCACGAAGCTAAGAAGAATCCCCCTCTGTGAGGCCTGGCAGAGGGAAAAGAATAGAACCCTAAGTGGGAGAGCCTCAGGGTGGGGGCAGGATCCCACCCAAGAGGACAGCTGAGTCCTGGAGTTCCCTCCATTTTGGGAGAGACAGACTCTTGCCAGGCCCTTCCTTTTAATGTCCCAACTCCCAGGCGTGGGGGTGCAAGCTGCAAGGACAGAGTCCAGGCCCCTCTGTAAAACTTTTATTTAGAAATTTTCCCAATATATCCTTATATATATACACACATCATCACCACAAGGGTTGTGTCGCTAAAGAGTCACGCCCACAGTGTTGGCCTCCGGGCTGTACAAAGGTCAAGGTACCTGGAGCGGTTACTCCTCTTCTGCAGAAAAATGCAGAGACCAACGCAACTCACCACGTACAGTACAACATTGACGGAAAGTGCTGGGCCCGCCCACAGGAACAATGCGCTATGTACACAGGCAGGGGCGAGCCTTCGGTGGGGGGTCACGTACCATCGAAATCACAAGTACGACCAGACCACCCCAAAGGCCAAGATAGTTGTCGGCTGACTACAGATGCTGTGCCCTTTGTTCTGTTTTCGGAAAAGGAGAAAGGTTGTACCATCTTATCGTTTGCCACCACCAATAAAAGCATATGAATTCTCCCAAAAAGATGCGAATCCCTCCAGTCCTTACAATCATGTCTGTTCTCCTCGCTTTTTTTCCCCTTTACATCTTTTCCCTTTGCACAGGTATTATTCTTGAAACGTTGCCATTTCTTCATAGGTGATGAGGCAGAGGAAGGAGGAGGGTACGGTGGGCGGGGTGAAGGGGATGCAAATGAAAATTAAAATTTTGGATCTTCTGTCGGCCTTACAAAGACATGAAGCCTTGCCCATCCCTACCCAGGCCCGTTGGGGGAAGCTGTATTATGTCTTACATATTCTGCCCATATCTTTTTCCATTCTCATTCCTGTGCCTCCCCCTGGAAGGAGACACAAATGAGGTCAACCTGGAGAAATAAGGACAATCAGGATAACTCCGGCGAAAGTGGTTTGGAACCTAAATTACCCAAATGCTGTGCAGTCAGGCAGACTGGCCCATTGCCGAGGCCCTGGACTCAGGATGGGAAACCCCATTGCGGGAATGATACTGAGGGCAGAAGTGTTCTTTCTGGTCTCAAAATGCATCTACTTTCATGATTCCACTTCGTCTACACCACAGCCCTAGCAGACAGGCCAAGCCAGGGTATTTATGAGAAACTGACATTGAGAGAGGTAACTTATCCACGTCATTCTACAAGTCTGAGGGCTAAAAGATTACCATGTTGCTCCCCTACTCATAAACGGGAACCCACAACTTAGGAAGGAGGGGAGAGAGCCAGGTTCATGCCCTATGTGCACAGGGCCGTGCTCAAGGCCCTTCACTGGGCAGGACGGTTTTCCCTCTAACCTCAAAGGCGGAGCCTGTGGGAGGAGGCTGTGGGGACTCGAGGGTACAATGACGTGTATATAGGACTCGCGTGGAGTTTGTTCCATGGGCTTGGAACGCATGTCACAGGCAGGCCTGGCCTGAAGAAAACCATGTCCCACCATGTGGACTGACACAAGAGATCAACAAGGGACAGTGGTCCACTCTACAAAAAAATTCTTCACTTTACAAAAGGACTTGCGGTAGTATTTCTTTAAAAGATGAAGGATAAGGGTTTGATTTACAAAAATTTCATGTACAACGATTGGAGGGGAGCGCTCTTATTGCAGTAAGCCAGCCTTCCATACACACCCTAGATGACTGAAAGCTGTATAATCGAGGGGTGTTGAAGATTCTGCTAAGTGAATGTGCATTTGTCTGGGTCTCAGCCAGTGCCTGGTCTCCGATTGGTTTTCCCCTGCCCTCGAAGTGCGGCTGGAGCCTGGGTCATATCAAGACCTAAAGATCCCACCAATGACTGAAGTCAAACAAAAATCCCAAATGCCAGGAATTCGTAGGACACGGTTTGTGCTCAGCTGGGTTCCGACCAGACCGTCAGCAAACAGACACCTTGGAGAAGGAAGGTCCCTCTGAGCATCGGGGAGGACACACAGATGGGGCTGCACATCCACGCTCAGCAGAGGCACACGGCCATCGGCTCACCTCGTGAACAGTGACGGGGAGCGGAGAATACAGGCAAGTGGCTCTGGACACCGTCAGGATTTGAACCCACAGCCCCAAAGAGCGCTGGCTCAATTTCACTCTCATCATTTTCCCTCTCTCTGCCTTCGCATGAGGCCTGACCGGGCAGGCTGCCAGCCACAGACTCAGTTCCCACAAGGATTAGGAAGGCAAGTCTCAGTGGGGAGAAAGCAGAGCTTTGCTCCCCGGGGCAAGCAGTAAGGGCTACTGGGTTTTCTGACCCTCTGGCCCAGCTAGTCGAGAGCAGGCTGCCCACTGGCCATCTTCTTCAACCAGGCCCTGTAGAAGGCACCTCGAGGCCTGGGGCTCTCTGCAGCAGCTAGCAAGCTGGGCGGACCGACATGGGCCAGGGTGAAGATGGGGCTCACCCGGAAATGGGCGGCTACTGGCTACCTACGTATTTGGACAGAGTGGCCACACAAGCCACACCAGCCAGCTTGGGAGGGGCTAAAGGCAAAGCAGAGGCTGCTGGATGCCCACGGGGAGAGCTGACAACCCCAGGTCTCAGCAAAGACGGGGCCCCCAAGCTCCAGGGCAAAAGCAGTGCCAGTTGAGCTTCTTACTGGAGAAGTCTTAGGGATTGGAGGGGGGGAGGGGGAAGACCGTGCCGTCTTCATAAAAAGTACCTACCACTTTGCTCCATTTTTCTGTTCTCCCACTGAGGCAGGAAACAGGAAAGCCGCCCCTAGGGCAGTTAGGGCTCCGCAAAGTTCAGACATCAAGGAAAGCTCATCGAGTCCATCACCCTGCTTCAGAGCTGCCCGATCCTCACCCCACCTGCCCTGAAGCCCATGGTCCCAGCGGCCTGAGGGTGCCCTCCTGGCTGGTCCTGAGCAGCCCCAGCCCCATCACCGAGGACCTGCTCCATCAGCGGCTGGCAGCATGGCGGGATGGAGGCTGCGGGCGGTGTGCTTGGGGGCCGGCTCTTCTGTGTAGCTGTCCGGGCTGGCGGCCCCATCCAGCGAGCTGCCACAGCTGGAGTTGGGGGAGAGCACGTCCTGCAGGAGGTCGTCGGGAGGCGCACTTCCCCCTCCCCCACCGCCTCCTCCACCAGCCCCCACCACAGGGTCCTTGCCAGGCTTGGCCCGCTGGGTACCCTCCTCCTCCTGGTCATTGAGCAGCTTGGCCAAGAAGTTGATGTACTTCATGGCCAAGCGGAGGATCTCGTTCTTGCTGAGCTTCTTGTCCGGGGGATGCGTGGGGATCAGCTTGCGGAGCTCAGCAAAAGCCCCATTCACATTCTGCTGCCGCCATCGTTCTCGGCTGTTGGTGAAGATGCGTCGCACTACTTTGGTGTGGGGACCTGGAGGTAGGAGGACAAGAGTTAAAAAAATGAGATGGAGGTCCCCCAAGGCATCTTCTCCTGTGGGGAAGAAGAGAAACCATCCACTGGAAAACTTGGGAAACCTAGAACGCCTTCTTGCCTTTTACTTAGAAAACGCCTACTCAGCCTTCAAACCCCCATTCATCTGTTTCCTCCACTCGGGGGATTTCCCTCAACCCCTCCAGACAGACCTCACCAACCACCATGGCCCTCCAAACCCCTGATCTACCCCCCCCTTTTTTTTTTAAGATTGATTGATTGATTTAAGAAAGAGACACAGAGCATCCAACTGGGGCGGGGGGAGGCAGAGGGAGAAGGAGGGAGTCTTTTAAGCAGACTCTGCGCTGAGCATGGAGCCTGATGAGGGGCTCAATCCCATGCCCCTGAGATCACAACCTGAGCTGAAACCAAGAGTCGGAGGCTTAACCGACTGGGCCACCCAGGCACGCCTTCATCACTTTTGATCATTACTGGATGTGTCTATGCTTGTCTCCCTCTTGGGGCTGTGAGACATTTGAGGACAGGGACCATATGTCATTCATTCATTGTGCCAAGAGGCCGTACAGCACTAGTGAGAAAGACAAACTCTGGAGAATTGAATTCTTGACTATTACTCACTAGATAGTGACTCTGGGCAGGTTACTTAAACTCTCTGTGCTTTAGCTTCCTCATCCCTAAAATGGAGATAATACTAGTAACTGAAATCAAAGATTGTCGCATGGATCTAACAACTAACACAGGTAAAGTCCTTAAGACAATACCTGCCTCAGCTTAAACATTCAATAAATGTCAACTATTACCACCCATCCATCAGTTATGTACTAAGAACCAGGCACCATGCCAGGCATTAAGGGAAACAGACAGTGTCCCTGCCCTCATGGAGCGTACACTTTAATGGCGATGACAGATGATGAACAAGTAGCAAACAAATGAACATCTGTAATAACAGATGGAAAGGAGCTGCTACATTTAGCTGAGGTGGTTGGGGAATGGCAAACTGGAGAAGGTGACATCTATAAGGTAAGGCTGAGTAAGAGCCAGCCAGGCCCAGGAAAGTAGGACATAACACTACGTGCAAAGGCCCTGAGCTAGAAAACGGCCGAAGCCAACCTGGATCATTAGTATGGGCGTGATCAGAGTAGGCTGGCTCCAGATCCCACAGGTCTCCACAGTCAGTGTGGGGACCTTATTCTAAGGGTGATGGAAAACACAGAATAGGCTGATCATGCTGGCAGGTGGGGAGAATGGAGGGAAAAGGACCTACCCTGTGGGCTCTCTCCCCCAGAAGAGAAGTGGAGGGCCATGCATGGCCTGAGGCTCTAAGCAGGTGTCGGAGGGCTGCCTCAGTCTCTCCATGTCCACTGATTACAGACGAGACCAGTATTCAGACTATATTCATGTACTAAGACTTGTGGGGCAGTGGCAGACATCAGCGTGCACGTACTGAGCACCTATGGCGTTCAAAGCACTGCACTAAATGTCCCAGCCTGACCTGGGATTCCCAAAGCCAGAGAAAACAGAAGAGGGTCCTGCTAGTGCTCCTGAGCACCTGGGCTGAGGTGGTCTCTTCCGCCCCCAACACTGAGGCACAGAGCTGGGCTCCCGGCAGTCACCAGTCTCTGTGCACTGAAGGAACTCCAAGGCTGGGGATATCTGTTCACCCTCTTCGATAACCCCTAGCACCAGACCTCAGAAAGGGGAAACTAGGGTAGGGGAGCAGAGGGGAGGAGGAGGGCTTGAGGCCTCCCCTTGGACCTATTGCTTGCCTCCCAGCTAAGGACAGACCGGGACGGCTCATCCGTGCCAGCGCTCCTTGCTTGATCATCTTTCTCTCTCCTACTTGCACGGACACACCTACACACTGATACACACATGCACGGATGCACACACACATACACACACACCATCTCTCAGGGAGGATTCCGCACCCCCTGCCCACCGTGCCTCTAAAAGCTGTCTTTCCAAACCCCAATGGGCAGCTGACTCTTTGCCAAAGGCCAGCCCCAGGCTGGGAAAAACAGCACACCCGCTGGCCGTCCTCCCCTGGCTCGCTGTTCTCTGGCCTCCAGGCCAGACAGAGGGGCGTCCCTCAGCTACGACACGAGGAGGACCGTCCCTGCTCCCTGGCTAATGCTGGCTGACCTTGAGGGAGCAGCTAGCTCTCACAGCTGCAGTGAGACCGAACTCCAGAAGGAGCACCCACCCCCAGCCAGGCCCTAAAAACACTTTACCCCACTGTACTCTCTCAGCAAGCTGTGACGAAGCTATCATTCTCCCCACTTTCCAAATGAGGACACCGAGAACCAGAAAAGGTCAGCAGCAGGAATCCACACCAAGTCCCGACTTTAGCCCCTGCATCAGTTCCGCCTCTATGGACTCTTTTTGGTGAAATCTCTGATTCCAAAGTCTCACGGACATACTCTGCCCTCCCCCCACACATACCCTCCTCTTCACCTCCATTTCTGTCTATTCGTCTCTGGCACCTTCCCAGAGAACTCCCCACCTCTCCACACCTTCCTCTTCCTGGAGTCTGTCCATCCCTCTGCATCCTCTGCCTCTCTGTGGCCACGCACTGAGTAGGTGCTCAATAAATACTGGTGACATTTATGAGGAACGGCTTCCCTATACTTCTGCACTCCCCCCAAAGCCTCACCCCCTTGTCCCCTTCTCCTCCTTCCTCTTCTCTGATTCTCATTGCTCCTGCCCTCTGTAGAAAATGCCTCTTCCCTAGGGAATTTCGTGGCTGGTCTTGCCCACTTCCCATTTGGTGTACCCCCCTCCCCTCTCTAACCCAGCAGCACTGACACCCCATCACCCTTCCCTCCTGGACCTACACCTCATGTCCTGGGCTGGTTAGGTCTTACAAGGTCTGTTCTTATCTAGACTCTAGGCCCCCTCCCCTCCAGAACACCCCAGAGGACTCCTCTCCAGAAGCTCCAGCTCAATACATAACCCTCCTACTGGCTCCTTGAATAAATCCCAGTCTGGCTTCAAGGCCTCAGGTGTCCATCCTACAGGAGTCCCAGGCCCCAGCCAGGCTGACACTGGCAGCTCCAGGGATTTGCTCCAAGTCCTGGGCTCTGAAGGGCCTGCTCTCCTGCCCCCTGGTGTTGGGTCCCCTCTACTACATGGGAAGAGGGACAGGATATTCCAAATTTCCCATTCATCCAACCCCTTTCCCAGGTTCAGCGCCAGACTACTCGGGTAGTTCAAAATAGTAGTGCTGAGGACCTTCAGGGGGATGCAGACGGGTCAGGGTAGAATCTATGATGTCAGGAAGGGAACTCCAGGTCTCAGTCCTGGGTATGGAACAGGGGACAAGGGGGGCCCCACAGTATAGGGATCTGGGACAAGGGCCTTAATGGTGTAATTCCAGGCAGGGAGCAAACTCCAGACTCCAAAAAGGACCTGGGAGGAGGTGCAAGAAATCCCTGAGGGTCAGTGCTTAGAGGCAGGGAGCACCGTGTGTTCTGTCTTCCCCCAGGGGATTCTTGCCAAGTGCAGGAACGGAGCAACAGTGGGGACTACAACTGACCCCAGAGGTCTGGCCTAAACGCCACAATGCGTCCTCACTGCCATGTGCCCTCTTCCCAGGACCGAGAGGATGGCCCCCCCAGCCCCACCCACAACCTCCCCTCGACCTAAGTCAGCTGCAGGGCAAGGACTCTGGCAGACTCGAGTTCCAAGGTAGCCAGCCCATCTACGTGAGACACCTATGGAGGAGTCCCTGGTGATCCCCCCTTCAGGGGGCTCTAGCCAGCATGAGGGGTGAGGACAAAAGAAGAAGCAGGTACACTCACCATCAGTAATCTCCATCTCATAAGGGGAGGGTCTCCTCTTCACTCGGTTGTTGGTGGCAAACATAGGGAAGGCATCTGGCTCCCCAAAGAACCCACTGTGGGAGGGAGCAGGCAGATCACAGGATCACACGTAGGTGGAGGGGAGAAAGGCTCCTTAGCGATCCTCCCCACATGTTCTTGAGCACCCGCCCCCCCGGGAAAACAAGGGCAACCCTGCTCCCTTCATACCTGAGTTTGGGACAGAAGGACCGTCACACACAGACACCCAAACACACTCACAGAATGCTCCCACTCTCCCCGACAAGCAAGGGGAGAAGGGGCCACACCCCCACACACCCCTCCCCCGCCACACAATCAGAAGTGAACACATGGAGCAAACGCAAAAATGAACACACACACCCCACAAGCAGACATACCCCCTTCCCGGAGGCGAGCACACAACCCACACACACCTCCCCTCCCAATCAGGTACTCACACAAGCAGGGGTGGCCTTCACACCTGATGGTGTGCAACTCTAGCACCTCACGGGACACATGGTCCCTTTCCCCACAAATCACCCCACCTTCACACAGGCCCCAGGGGGCCTGAGGACAGACAACAGAAAAGAAACCTCCCTCGAGGGACCACTGCTTACATGCCCCCCCCCCCCCATTCTGGGCTCTCAATAGCTTCTTCCTCAAGGTCTCCCACAGACTCACTAACTGCCCCACACTGTCAACCCCTGCCTCATCCTCTGTCCACCCCAAACCTACCTCTATCTCCCCACTGTCTCTGTGGCCCCAGCAGGGGAATGGACACCTTAACACAGTGGGGGTACTGGCCCCAGCCTGAGACCACAGCTAGGGGCAGAGGGCCTCAGGAGGGGAGGGAGGGATCCACTCCCTACACCGGCCTGGAGCAGTTCCTGGGGAGGGAGCCCTCTTGCAACCACCCTGGGATCGTATCACTTACCTGTCCACTGAGGGCTGCAGCTTCCAGAAGAATTTCACAGCGAGCGCATTCAGACACATTCTTGCCTGGTACTCACACTCAAGCCACTCCCTTCGGTCCACACCACAGACCCAACCCTAACACACACACACATACACCCTTCGGTCCACACCATAGACCCAACCCTAACACACACACACACACACACACACACACCCTCAGTCCACACCACACACCCAACCCTAACACACACACACACCCTTCGGTCCACACCACACACCCAACCCTAACACACACACACACCCTTCAGTCCACACCACACACCCAACCCTAACACACACACACCCAACCCTAACACACACACACACCCTTCGGTCCACAC
>NC_058406.1:36334421-36339422 GCF_002201575.2 Neomonachus schauinslandi
CCCCCCCCAAAAACCAGCCCGGCCAGCGCGCTCCCGCTCACTGGCAGCCACAGCCCGCACTGCCAAAGGCGTGGACCCCCCGCCCCGGGCTTACGCACACCCACGCACGCCGCCCACGCACGGAGCCCCCCACAGCCAGCCCCGCGCACACGCACGCGCCCACAGAGGACCCCGTGGTCGCTGGCGCACGGGCGCGGGCGTGCAGGCTTTTCCGCCCTCGGGTTTACAGCACCCCCTCTCTTCCTGCGCTCCAGCCGCTCCGCGCCGTCGGGAGGAAGGCGGTCGCTCCGAGGGGCAGAAGGGGCGCCCGGCCCGAGAGCCGCCCCCGTGGCCGCCCGCCCGCCCCTCCCGGCCCTCCCGCCGCGGCGCTGACCTGCCGAGCGAGGCCAGCGGCTGGCCGAGGCTGTAGAGCAGCGCGCGGCCGGGGGCGGCGGGGGCCGCCAGCGCGGGCGGGCTCAGCTGCACCATGCGGCCGTCGCCCGGCAGCTCCGCGGGGGCCGAGGCGGGCGCGGGCCCCGGAGGTCTGCACAGCTCGGTGGTGGGCACCCGATGGCGCGCTTCGGCCGCCGCCGCGTCGCGGCCCTTTAAGTCCCGCGCGGCGCCGCCCCCACCTGCGGGGCCGCCCCCCGGGCCGCAGCGCGCGCCCAGCTCGATGACCGGGGGCTCCGCGGGGGCCGCGCGGCTCGTCTCCTTGGCGACGCCGTTCAGCAGGACCAGGTGCGGGGGGGCCATGCGGGCCTCGGCCGCGTCCCGTCCCTCTAGCGGGGGGTCACTGCGGGCCGCCTCGCTCGGCGGCCGCTCCGTCATCCTGCGGGCAGACAGACAGACAAGCGGACGCCCGCTCTGACAGCCGCCCCCAGCCCACCGAGGGGTGGGTGAAGGGCAGAGAGAAATTCGCGCACCGAGACGTGGGAAGAGGCGGACTGACTTAGCGCCACGTGGACATACGCCCTCCCCCGGGGCCTGAAGGCCCAGCGGCGGGGCTGGGGCAGGAGGGAAAGAGGGCCTAAGGTTTGGGAGAAGAGGGAGGGTGTCTCGGAGACACAGAGACTGAGGAGATGGAAAAAGACGACAGACATTGGAAGAAAAGGAATACAGCCCGCGAAAGAAAACAGAAGGGAAAAAAGGAGGAAGGAAATGTAGAAAGAGGTTAGAAAGAAATATCATCTTGTCCCCCTGCTCAGGCCGCAAGGGAAGAGGAGGGAACAAATCCCCTGACCGTGTTCTTCCCGCCCCTCTTTTGGTTTTGGCGGGGAAACTGGCGCCGAGGTGGGGTGCTTTTCGAACCTCCCTTGCCTCTGAACAAGTAGAGAGCTCAGGGAATGGAGGTTACAGGCCCTCGGGACCCCCGCGCACACCGCTGGCAGAGACTCCTGCTCTCCTTTTCAACATATATTCACCCCCCTGCAGGGAGTGTCCGTCTGTACTAAGCAAAGGCATCGTGTATTCTGTGCCGCTGAAAACCCCAGTGGCCCTTTACTCCCACTGAGACCAGAGATGAGACATCCAGGAAGAGAAGCAGATGATCCTAGCCCTGCGTCCCCCCCCACGCCCCCCCCCCCCACTCCACCTCCTTCTGCTCAGCTGTACTCAGAAGTGAGGTGGCTCTGGAAGGGAGGCTTGGCTGAGAGGGTACGGAGCCCAGGCATTCAGAGTGCCCCTGAGACCACTGGGGTCTAGACTCCCATCCTTGAGTGGAAAGAGGTATCATGAAGGTCGAACTCTTCCATCCCCCTCTCCTGCCTCTGTTGTCTTCTGGGAAATGGGAGCAATACCTCATTTATGCATTTACAAGCACTGTGCAAATGCTCAAGTAAACATTATTACTGGCAAGGAGACCAGGCCAGTGAGGGGACTGCCTTGCCCAAGATCACATGAACCTATTTGCCACGGAGCCACAGAACAGGATCAGAACTGCGATCTCACTCTGCACTATCTTCCTGTATACAACCCTCCCATGTATATCCCTGGCACTGAGGACACTCTTTCTTTTCTCCACAACCATACTCCAGGGTGACCAAAGAGGCTCTATTCCCCACTAACATTCACTGGTTGGGGGGGGGCTGGCTTCCATCACCCCGCTTTGATGCCAATGGAAGCAGGGCCCCAAAAGAATGAGAACCAAAAAACCATGAGACTCTGGGTCTGGAGTTTGGGGGTGCTTGTGAGTTGTTTTAATAAAATACACACACACATATATATGTGTATATATATATGTATATACATATATACATTACATATATATACATGTATACATTATATATATTTATATATATATATATAATCAACTTGACAGCCTTTATAAGATGTTCAAAATAAGGCTTCTCCTCTCAGAATTAGATGATTGGGATATTTTATAGCAGAAAATACAAAAAAATCCAATTCAGCCCCAAGCAGAGTCCATCTAATCACTCACGGCAGCCGTTCTGCCACTGCACCACTCTGGACCCGAGCTGGCCTGAGAAACGTCCTCCCAGCCCAGAAGAGAGACCTGACCTTCTGAAACTTCCTCCAGGGCTCAGCAAAATTGCCACCAGGCACACAAGCTGATGGAGAATTGTCATTTGGATTGCACTTCTGCCCTGGGTCTGCCAGCTCCAGGGCTCACCAGGAAACAGAATTCCCCAAGACCCCGGTGTACAAGAGCCGCAAAGGCAGTGGGTCCGCGAGGCTTCATTGGAAGTGAGTTTATGATTATGGCGGAAACAATAGATCCGTATGCACAGAGCAGGACTGCCAAGACACTGGCGGCCACTAGAAATGCACCAGAGGTATACTAGTCCAGTCTTCCACGCTCCCCTGCAGAAGTGAAATGCACCAGTAATATACCATCCTGTGGCAAAATATACAAGCCCAAGGTGCTGATTCCCTACCTTACTGTCCCCACACACCGTTGTGTGCCCAGTGACACGTGCTTCAGCCCCAGCTTCTAACCGAGTAACAAACAAACGGTGCACACTGCAATCACCAGACTGAATTCAAGCTCTCCTTATGACACATTTATACCCTCTGATTAATTCCAAGGCTTCGTGTAGGCGCGGATCCCGGAGGGGCAAGAGGATCACATATTCCAGATGAGTTGACCCTGGCCCCAAATGCCCTCCCCAGCCGCCTATAAATATCTATATCTCCGAGGATCCCTGTAAGAAACCTATGATTGGTCCCCAGGGTCTGTGGCCGACCTCTCCCCGCCCATCCCCGGACCTTAGGAAAACCCGGCAGGCTGTTCAGCAACCAGGATCACCCAGGCGAGGGGGTCCATGCTCCAGAAAAAGCCAACAGAGGACTCATAAGCACCTTTGGTTGTAGGGGACTACACCCCATCACTTGGCTTCGGTTAAGATTACTGGAAGGAAAGCCCGAGTGATTTTTTGTTTGTTCATTTGTTTTTATTTGGGGAAGATGAAAGAGTGGGGAGAAGCTTTTGAACAGACTCACACTAGACTATTTGACCATTACAACTCCTCTGTCTTTGTGCCGCCCAGAACCAGCTCGAAGCCCCCAACACCGGATCCTCATCTCCTGTTACCAGATGGCCGCAACGTTTCCGTTTGTGTCTGAGCACGACAGGGATCCCAGGAGCTCCTGAGCGGGCAGGCACAGGGTCTCCCGCAGCTGCCAATTCCCGGCAGGGAAAATTTCTCCTATGAAAACAGCCTCCTGCTGGTAAGCGGGGTAAGAGCTAGCTGGCTTCCTGTCCTTCGTAATGCACCCACACCCCAACAACCCCCTGGGGGAGCCCCAGGCCTGCTCCAGAACCAAAAGCACCAGTGAACAGAACCACCTTCCCTGCCACTACGAGAGAGCGGAGGGGTGTTCCAACCCAGCCCCACCCTAGGCCTTAGGCCCCGGTCAGGGCCCACCGGAGTTGGGACTGTGCTAGGCGGGATGGCTGGGCCTTCTTCCTGCCGGCAGCCCAGGCACACGCAGCCTGCACCATCCGGATATAGCCACCCCAAATTTAGGAGCCTTGTGAAACACCCACAGAACCAGGACTGATGGGAGCAGCCTGGGGGACAAGGTCCAGCTAGGTGTTTTTACCCACGATGGAAATGGAAAGGACTCCAGAAGCCACAGAGGCACAGATCCCAGATTCCCAGCTCTGGGTTCGTCCTCCCCTCACCCAGTCGTAGACTGGACTGTCCTCTGTCCTAAGCCTCCCCCACCCCAGGCCGGAACCCAAGGTCTTCCTGGACACTGTTTTCACCGATACTGTTCCCCCAAAACTCACCTGGGGCATATTTAGAGAAACCGGCCCCTCTGAATAGGATCTCCACTCTGCCGGAGAGGGGCGGGAGCCAAGGTCCAAGTTGCAGACGGGGGTCTTTGCTTTCCCCCTCTCTCGCTGAGAGACCAGCAGTTAGGCCACGGTGTGGTCCTGGGCAGTCTGCCGCGCCCAAAGCGAGTTTCCAGGAAAGATGGGGGTGGAGAGAAAGAGGGAGGGCGAGAGGGAGGGAGAGAGAGAAATGGGGGTCAATGGCTGGGAATTACCTCCTGTCCTCGCCAACCAGCCCAGGGAATTGCAAACGGCTTTCTGCCCCCACCCTGCAGGTGTTTGAAGCCTCTCCCCAATCCCCCTTTAAAAAGAACCCTACACCTGACCAATCAGGAATAACTATAATAACTATAACAACAACGAGCTCAAGCTCTGCACAGACCTCTGGAACAATTTCGGGCCCTCCGACCAGGATGTCTGGTTCAGTGTAGCCGAGTTTGTTTTCTAAGCACTGACATGTCTATGCGATTGGCTTGGGAACCCCAGTCAGGCGGGAGCAGCGGCCACAAGCCTAGCACAGCTGGGTGGAGAAATGTGTGTTGGAAAGGGGGGATCCGGTTTTCAGACCCTGATCTGTGGGGCAGAACCTCCAAGGCCCCCATTCTCTCCGTGCCCACCTTTAGCCAAAAGCGAAACCAGAACTCAATTCTAAAGGCTACTTTCCCACAGGAATGGAGTCAGAACAGCACAGATCCAAGGGGATGGGGCGGGGGGGGGGGGGGGGG
>NC_058406.1:36339522-36380681 GCF_002201575.2 Neomonachus schauinslandi
CTTTTCTTCCACTGATAAAGAAAGAAAGCCCCCGCCTTCCTTTCAACCATCCCCACACGATGATTTTCACTTTTTCAGTGTTCAGACTAGCAGAGTAGGGGAGAATTCTAATAATTCCTTGCAGCAATAAACAAGGCAAAGGCAGGGAGGGTAAAATCCAATACTGCTTCCCAGTGTGTAGCGTAGGGAGATTTGGGTTGCTTTTTTTTCTTTTCCGAAGGGTTTTGTTTAATTTGTTTTGCCTAAATTGTCCAGTTTATGATTACACACCGAAATCCTGGATTAATTCCAAAGGACTCCTTTTTGCCCTGGCTTTGGTGGAAATATAGGAATAATTCTTCCCTGCGGTTTCAGTCCAATGCGGGAGATTTTCTTTCTCCTCTTGAATCCAGATGGGGGGAGGGGTGGGAAGAAAGGAAAATCCACTCATTCCCATTTCTTAGGTCCGTGTTAATTTTTGCTTTATGACAGGGTCTCTGTGCCCGTTCCTCTCTCCATTTTCTCTCCCTACCTCAAACCCAGCAACTTAAAAAAATAGAGCTGGTCGCGGGGAACCGCGCAGCTTTGTTTTCGCTCCAAAGAAGCTAAAAGGGACAAGCCGCTTTGCTACTGAACGATTACTTTAATTAAATAGAATGATGATGGTGATGATGATGACGATGACATTAGTAACCACAATAACTGGCAAAATAAAATCCTTTTTTTCGCAGAGAGGGCAGCACTGACCCCATCCCTGCACAAAGGCTGGCCCTGGTCACCGATGCGACGGATACCTGACCCACGCCGCAATGTCGCTCACCCGGGGAACGGATAGAAAAGTGTTCTTTGGAGATTATCCCGAGGGTCCCCACCCCAGGCGCAAAACCTGGAGAATGCGCCCATTGTCTTTTCCAGGCCTCTCCCGCAGACCCCGCGGAGGTACCCGCGAAACTGACCAGAAATGGATGAAGCCTGGGTGCGGCGGAAACCCGAGCCGGCGGCTACCGGCTTGAAGGCGCGGGCCTTGGCGAGCGCTGCTCAGCTTCCAGCCTGGAAGAACCTCCCACTCACTAACAAACCCCTCAAACACCGAGGCACAGACTGGCCTATGGACAGAGCAGCCGCCGATCGGGCTCCGTCTGCCCATCCAAGCCAACACTGGCTTCCGAATACATCATAATTTGGAATAAAATGTGAAATCCCTCTCCCCGCCCCCTTGCCGCCTCCTCAACTTGCGGCTCCATCTCCTCCTGCTCGCCCTCCCCTCCACCCCCCAGCGATTTGCAAATGCACTTCTAAAGGACACAAGCACACAGGCACACAACCCAGTATGGACAGGACCACACACGGTCCAGCCCCATACAGGGGAAGCAAAGTAAATACAACCCAACACTGCCCCACAAGCCGACATGGTCAGGCCCGCACACTGTCCAACACGATTCAACGAAATCAGTCCAACGCAATCGCTCATGGACACACATCCAACGTAGTCAGGATCACACACGCCCGACACAACAACGAAACCACCCGAATACAATCGCAAAGGCCACACAACCCAACACACAGAGCCAGACCCATGTCGAGAAGGAAAAACGAACATAATCGTATACAACGATGAAAACGCAGAAGGGCTCGAAGAATCCAAACCAACAACCCAAAGAGCGCGGACACCATCACACTCGGACACACAACCCTTCGCCTGGAAGACCACACTCGGAAGAAGCATTGCCGACGGCTCACACACGCACTCACAATCCCACCGCATGCACACAACCACCAAGAAGAAATGAAAACCAACCACCGCCTCGCGCATTTCTGTATATTGCGTAAGGAAAAAGGGGAAGGAAGGAAGAGAGTCTCCGAGGCGGGAGGGGCGGCGGCGGCGAGCGGAGGGTGTCCGTGGAAAATGCCCCCCATCGAAAGAAACCCAGGGAAAAGGAGCGAAGACCTCTTCTTCGAGCGGGGAAAAGGAGAAAGGAACTGATGGGGAATTCCGCGGGAGGCCGCAGGTTGCTTTCCCCTAGAAAAAGGCCAGAATGCTCACGTTTTGCCGCTACGGGGGGATGCGTGTGGCCATTTTGAGGCCTGGTCCTTAGTGCGGAGGCCCGCCCCCGCCCCTGTCCCCGTCCCCGTTCCCCGCCCGCGCGCCCAGGCTCCTCCAGCGACGCGCGCTAATCCCTCTCACGTTCTGGGCCTCGTTAGCATGGGCCGAGGCGCGCCGGGGCCGTGTGCGCCGCCGAGATAAGGCACTGCCGCGGGTCCGCTCGCCCCCGATAAGCGCCTCGGCCATTATGGGCCAAATGATTCATTTTAATTTGGCAATTTCACCGGAGGGAGTGGGGACTGGTTGTGCGGCGCTGGGACCGGCTCCGGAATGCGCCACGGAGAGAGTAGGGCGCGCAGTCTAGGACTACGCGAGTCCAGCCCCATTTCTGATCCCGAAGCCTCTCGGGAACCCGGGCACCCCGCAACCTCAGTCCCTCGGCCTTCCAGACACCTTTCTTCAGCGACTCTCATCCCAGAACTCCGTCCCTGCCTCTGACACCCAAAACATCACTCCCCAACCCGTCCCCAGCATTCATTCTTTCTCCAGTGTCCTAGACACCCGCATTTCAGTGGGCAGTTCCTCATCCCAGAAAGCTCCCCAGGTCCCCCTCTGCACACCCCCACCCCCTTCAGCCCTGGCTCTTTTCTGCTCTAAAACGGAGCATGCTTGCCTCCAGTGTCATAGACTGAGCTCACATCCAGGGCTCTGTGGAGGGACACCTGGTGTCAACGGAGCGATTTAAATGTCCCTTCTGCTGAGTTCCAGGCTGAGCCCCGAGCCTGGGAACATCCCCAACCCTCATTATATTTTAAACATTTTAATCTTGCTACTAATGCACCGTTCTAAGCACTCTACAAATACAAAATCTTTTCGTTTTCATAAACAATCCTAAGACGCTGGTGCTATTATTATCCTCCATTTAGAGATGAAGAAACTGTGGCACAGAAAGTCAAAGAAACTTTACCGAAGTGACAGATCTAGTAAGTGGTGGAGCCTGGGTTTGAAGCACATTTGGCATCAGAGTCCTCTCTGGAGCTCAGGTGATGAAGAAGGGCAGCTGGAGCCTAGGCTGGGAGGACAGATCTGGGCTCAACTCATTGCAGGGACCAAGATCTTACTGTGGAGTAGAAATCTGGGTTCAGTGAGGAGTGGGCAACTGGGACTCAGCCCAGGGAGGGTATCTGCTTTCATTCTTTGATGGTGGAGTGGAAGCAGCAAAGGCTCAAATCTTGCAAGTCACCTGGCTCTGAACCTCCATTTCCTTGTCTGTAAAATCGGGAGATAATACCTACCTGATACTATAATCATTAAAAAAAAAAAAAAAGTCAGTGGTGAGGGGCCTGGGTGGTGCAGTCTGTTGAATGAGGGACTCTTGATTTCAGCACAGGTTGTGATGTCAGGGTCATAAGATCAAGCCCCATGTCAGGCTGTGCGCTCAGTGTGGAGTCTGCTTGAGATTCCCTCTCCCTCTGCCTCTGCCCATCTCACTCATGTGCTCTCTCTCTCTCAAATAAATAAATCTTTTTAAAAAGGCAGTGGTGAGAACAATAATCTATGGAACCTCACCCAGCCCAGAGCCCTGGACGACTTCATATGCACATGCATGGGAATTCCGGTTATTGTTACAGAGAAGAAAATTAAGGCACAGAGAGATGTGACTTGGCCAAAGCTCACAGTGACCCCAGGAAAAGATGAGACCCAAACTCCAAGTATCCAGTTTCCAGTCCACAAGTCTACCCATCATGCCAGGATGTTTGGTCCTTCCAGCAGCTCTGGTTTGGAGCCTGAGAACTAGGGAAAAGCCCTTGAGTTCCAGTCAAGGATGGAGCCCAGAGTGTGGTCACAGTCGGAGTACTGGCCCCTCCTTGCCATCAGGATGACTCTCTGTGAAGAGACGGTTAATTCAGTGCAGGCTGTTCCCTTCTGTTCCTCTTGTGCTCTCTGGTGGGAGTCAGGATGCACTGTGGGTACAGATAATGCCTACAGAATCTCATGGTTCTCGAGAAGGGCCATCCATGTTCTGCGAAAAAAAGTTTAATTCCTGGACTTGCCACAAGGTGTCCCCTGGCCCAGCCACACCAGCCTTCGGCAGGGACCCTGAGAAGGGGTCTCTGGGGTCTATTAAGCCCCATCTCTTGCTGTCTTCCCATGGCTCCAGCCCTGCCTCACCCATTATTATCAAATCGAACCCTCCCTCATGCCCTAGTTACTGCTGCTCCTTCTGCCTCACTGGCCTCTTCTCACATCCATCTCCCAAGACCGAGCCTTTTGGCCACCTCCTCCCTGAAGCCTCCCTTCCGTGGGGTTGGCTTTCTTCTCTCCCCCTTCTGGTCCCTGCTGCCTTTGCTGGCAGCATCACTTACCTGAAAGCGCGGGAGTCATGTAATTCTGAGTTCCAAGCCCAGTGCTGTCATCTGTGAGCAAGTCAGTTCACCTCTGAGCCCCTGCAAATAGGTGCTGGCCATCCCCATCAGAAAGCCCAGCCAGGGAGCGCTTCCCTGAGAAAATGATGCCTGGACTGAGATCTTGGTTCAGTTGGTTAAGCGTCTGCCTCCAACTCAGGGCCTGATCCCAGGGTCCTGGGATCGAGCCTCGCATTGGCATCGGGCTCCCTGCTCAGCGGAGAGCCTGTTTCTCCTTCTCCCACTCCCCCTGCCTGTGCTCTCTCTGTCAATTAAATAAATAAAATCCTTAAAAAAAAATCCTTATTATAAAAAAATAAAAAATAAGAGTGGGATCTGAGGGAGGGTAGAAGAGTGAACATCTAGAGCCTTCCACGTGGGACAAGGGCTGAAGCAGAAGGGCCCTAATTTCATACAAGGAACAGAAAAGAGTCTACCGTGGCTGGAGCAAGCCTGAGGTCAATTTAAAGGATTTAGGGGGGAACCATTTTGTTTATTTGGTTTGAGGGTGGGCACTGTGTCCTATATAGGATCAGATTTGCATTTCCGGAAACTCTTTGGCTGCAAGGTGGAGAAGGGGTGTGGGTGGATGGGAAATGGGAAGACTAGTTCTGACACTATACAGTGATCCAATTGGAGGGTGTTGGACTGAGGCATGTATTTAGGATACAAAATTGGATTTGTAAGAATATGGTTTGGGGGATGAGGGGGAAGGAGAAATCCAGGAACGCTCTGGGTTTCTGGCTTTCCTTTGCCTAGACCGCTGGTGTTAGTCCTGGAGATGGGGGTCTGGAGGCCAAGGGGTTTTGAATTCCTTGACTTTAGGTGTCTGAGGCATCTACCTCTTACTGGGCATTAAATGACCCTACCAGGCTGTAGGGAAGGAACAAGGGACAGGTGGCAAGGTTTTTGTGAGCCAGCCCCACAGCAGAGAGTGTGCCCAGACGTTGGTGGCAGGTTGGGGAGGTGACACTCACCATCCCCCTCTGCTCGCAAAGCTCCAGATTGTGACAGTCTGGCAGCCATCCCGGACCTGTCCCCCACCCCCCCACCCCCACCCCCACCCCCACCCCCACCCCCCGCCTGGAGCTGGGGGTTCGTGACGTCTACACCCTCCCCCCTAGCCCTGTTTCCGACGGTCGGTGGAAAAACGGAAACTGCGCACTGAGCGGGGCGCCGCCCGAAATAGCATCTGGTGCCTGTCGGTCAGCGCGCTGTCCGAGCGTCCAGGAGGGAGTGACGTGGCCCACGGCCCGCCAGGAAATGCCACCCCTCCTCCGCCCGCCCCAAGCAGGGGCCTTGGGCGGGCAGGAAACCCAGAGCGCCAGAGCTGGGGCTGGGGGGGGGGGGGGGTGTAGGGAGGAGGGGAGGTTGGGACCTAGACGGGTCAGTCTGGAGTCTGGTCCTGGAGGGGAGCCGCCTGGAGGGAACAGCCTTGCCAGGTTTGGGGCCTGCGGCTGTGGTGGCCACTCTCCGACCTGTCCCCCACCTCCGTCCCTACCCCTACCAAAGGCTGGGTTCTTCCTAACCCCCAAATTTGAGGCTTTAATTTTTTTCAAGTGTTTCCGCCTACCCAGTCCCGGGTTCTAGCTGATCTCTGAGCTTTCTCCCTGGAGCTTGTTCTCTGGAGGGGAAGCATGCTGGTGGGCAGCCAGGTTTCCTTTCAAGACATCTATGAGGTGGTACAATGTACCAGGGACTGTCCTAAGCACTTCAAAAGTATTATTAATTCAATTAATCCTTACAACAACTCAGTGTAGTAGTGGCTGCCATTACCTCCATTTTGTAGGTAGCCAACTAAGGCACAGAAAGTTTGAGCAACTTTGCGGAGAACACCCA
Organism: Neomonachus schauinslandi; assembly: GCF_002201575.2. Lineage (NCBI taxonomy): Eukaryota > Metazoa > Chordata > Mammalia > Carnivora > Phocidae > Neomonachus > Neomonachus schauinslandi. The sequence continues at coordinate 36,345,790 of NC_058406.1, forward strand.
GCTGGTGAGTGGTGGAGCCGGGATTCAGGCCCCGGGCAGTCAGGCTTGAGGCTCTGTTGCTTCCAGGGGCAGTCCGGATTGCGCATCCCTGCTCTCCCACTTTCTGGTTGAGTGACTCCATCTCTGTGTTTCACTTTCCTGTCTGTAGAAGGGAGGTCATCATTGTCTATACATCAGAGTGTTCTCATCACAGGATTAATTTTTTTTAAAGGTTTTATGTATTTATTTGACAGAGACACAGCGAGAGAGGGAACACAAGCAGGGGGAGCGGGAGAGGGAGAAGCAGGCTTCCCACCGAGCAGGGAGCCTGATGCGGGGCTTGATCCCAAGACCCTGGGATCATGACCCAAGCTGAAGACAGATGTTTAACGACTGAGCCACCCAGGCACCCCAGGGTCACAGGGGATTTAAACTGGGACATAATCCCGGTGTTATCCAAAGTGTCCATGATTTTGAAGTAGTTTTCTTGGTGTAGCAAATACACCATTATAGCTAGCAGGAATGAAGAGGTCATCTGGTCCAAGCCAACGTGGGTGCCGACCAGCTGAGGGTCAATGGGTGAGCTGAGCCTGTTGCCTCATCTCTAAAGTTGGGGTCACGCCAGCAGCCCGGCAGGGTTACCGTAGAGGACATGGCAGAGGAGAGGCAGAAGCAGGGAGCAGTGCAGGCAAACACAGCAGGCGCTCAGGACATGGAGCCCGCCGCCCCCCAGCGGCCCAAGGGTCCCGCCCACAGGTATTTGTGTGTACCCTAGGGCCCGGGGCCTGTGTGAGTGACCACCGGCAACTATTTGCTAGCCAGAGGGTTGGGGGCGGCACACGTGCTCTGTCCTTCTCTGACAGCTCTAGAAGCAAAACCATTGATGGCAGAGCTATCTGGGCAACTCTGCTTGCGAGGACAGAGTTAAGTCACTAACCATTCCATCTGTCTGGGGAGCATCCCTGGTCTTCCGAATGCTCCTGGGAGAGGTGTGGGTCAGGGAAAGGGCCCTGGCTTCAACGCATTAGGAAGCACAGTGCTTTCTTAACACGTTCAATGATCTTCTGGTGGCCTTTCCTGCAGACGACAGTGGCAAACCAGAGCAGTGGGTGTCAGAGTTGGGTGAGCATCAGAATCACCTGGACGTCCTGTTGAGATGCAGACCACTCTGGGCCTCACTCTCAAAGTCTCCCATGTATCGGGCCTGGGGCAGGGCCTGGGAATTTGCTTTTCTAACAAGTTCCCAGGTGATGCTGATGGTCCACTTCGAGAAGCGTGGAATTAGAGTGACGCCCTTTCTCTCCCCGGGAGTTGTGACAGCAGTGCTGGGGTTTGGCAGCACAGGATGACTCTCCCCACATTTCAGCTGGGAATTCCGTCTCAGGCCTCCTTGTTGGCAGCGTGAGGCTTCTTTCAGAGCAAGGAATAGAGACCACATGGAAGTGGAAGGGGGAAGTCCTGACACCTCCTCAAGTCGGAGTTTTTAACCATTAAAATTAATCCTGGGGTGGCTCAGGCATTAAATATCTGCCTTCGGCTCAGGTCATGATCCCAGGGTCCTGGGATCAAGCCCCGCATCGGGCTCCCTGCTCGGCGGGAAGCCTGCTTCTCCCTCTCCCACTCCCCCTGCTTATGTTCCCTCTCTCGCTGTGTCTCTTTTTGTCAAATAAATAAATAAAATCTTTAAAAAAAAATAAAAAATAAATCTCCTGTCACCCTAAAAGTTAAAAACAAATAGCTAAAAATCTCATGAAAAGATGCTCAAATTTACATTAGGGAAATGTAAACTAAAACTGCAATGAGATACCCATGACACACCAACTAGAAATGCTAAAATTTAAAAGACTGACAATAGGGCTGGAAGGCTCAGTCAGTTAAGTGTCTGACTTTTGATTTCGGCTCAGGTCATGATCTCAGGGTCATGAGATCGAGCCCTATGACGGGCTCCACGCTGAGCATGGAGTCTGCTTGCGATTCTCTCTCACTCTCTGCCCCTCCCCACTGGTTTCTCTAATGGTGAGGATGTGGAACAACTGGAATTCTCATACGTTGAAGGGAAATGCAAAAATGACTCACCCACTTTGAAGGACTCTTTGGCAGTTCCTTATAAATATACAGTTTACAGACATACTCTTACTTGGGGGAGAATTGAAAATATATATATCCCCAATAACTCTAGGATACAATATTCATAGAAGCTTTATTCATAACAGCTAAAAACCAGAAACAATCCAAATGCCCATCAACAGGTGAATGGATAAACAAATTGTGGTACGTTCATGCAATAGAATACTACTCAGCAATAAAAAAGAACCAAACCACTGATACATGCAAGAGTATGAAATAATCTCAAAAACATTATGGTCAGTGAAGGAGGACAGGCACAAAAGAGAATATTTGTGTGTGATTGCATTTATAGAGAACTCTAGGAAAGGCGAAGCTAATCTATAAGGACAGAGTTCAGAACAGGGGTGGTGGTAGAGGAGAGATGACAGCAAAAGAGGCACAGGGGACTCTTTGTGGAATGAAAATATTCTATATCTTGATTCATGGTGCTGCTTATCCGAGCCTATGTGTGTCAAAAATCTGTACACTTCAAATGGGTGCATCTTATTGTGTATAAATCATGCCTCAGTGAAGTTGATCACATTTTGTGTGGCCTGGCTTCGGTCTTACCCTGTCCAGGACGCCGTCGCTGATCCATCCTGCGCTGACCCCCCTGCCCTTGCGTCCTCATTAGCATGCCCCAGGGCCCTCCGGGACAGTCTGACAGCCTGACGCTCGCTGCTTAGGGCCAGGCGGACAAGCAGCAGTAGATATCTGAGGACAGGAGAGGAACCGAATTGATGGTGTTTGCAAAAGTGACAGACACATCTGCCAGGAAGTAGGGTCACTTCCTCTGACCCTCAGTTTCCCCCTCTCTAATAGGGATGGGGCAAGGGGACCACAGGATCTGTCTTCCTTTTATCTCTTATCATCTCTTTCACCCTGCTGTCTCTATCTCAAGCTCTCGTGCTTTGGGTCTGCTCTTCTTTCTGTCTCTGTCTTTCATCTGGCTCTCATCTCTGCCTCCTTCCTCTTTCTGGGTCTCCACTCAGGCTCTCAGTGACAACTCCAGTTCCCCCACAGGCACCCGTAGAAGCAAGGAGTCTGCTTCCCTGCCCCGTCCTAGCGAGTCGGACTGATGGAGTGGTAGCTGGTCCGCCGGCTCTCTGGGGCGGCAGCATGGGAGCGATCGATGAAAGGGTGTGAAGGGGAAGGGGAGCATTTTTTAAAGACACCATGAAGGAGACACACAGGCCTACCGGGCCCTGTCACACAACTCTGAGTCACCAGGAAAAGCCGTGTCAGGAGGCCCTCTGGCCTGCATGGCTCTGTGCAGCCTGGGTTCTGTGTGTCCAGCCCGGAACCCACTCACAGGACTGAGCCTAATGGCTTGGATAAGAATACATGATTGATTGTCGACCCCATGGGCCTCGAATTCCTCCTCAACTACTTGGTAGCTGGTGGCCCTACGCAAGTTACTGCACTTTTCCCTGTCTCTGTTTCCTCATCTCTAAAATGGGGGTAAAGGTGCACCTGGGAGGCTCAGTCGGTTAAGCATCTCCCTTCGGCTCAGATCATGATCTGAGGGTTCTGAGACCCAGGAGAGACTGTGTGTGGGGGGAGGGGTGAGTATTCTCACTGAGAAGGGTCAGACTAGACTTTACAAAACTGGTGTCATCTATCTTGGACTGTGGTAGCCCGGGCAGATGTGGGGAAGTACAATAGCAGGTGCAAAGGCCCAGCGGTGGGAAGAGAAAGGGTACCTATGGGGATGGCGAGAAGCTCAGTGTGACTGTCACTCAAGTTATATGAAGGGGCTTTGTGGTGGATAAGGCAAGAACGGTGGGCCAGGGCTATCCAAAATGCATGCCCACCCAGCTTCATTCATTCTTTGATTCCACATTTACTAAGTGTCTAATTTGTGTCAGACAACATTGTAGGTGCCTGGACATCTATCCCCTTTCTTAGATAGCATGCTCTGCACTAGGTTAAGAAATCTGGCTTCCTTCTCATTCGATTACTAAAAGCTGTGGTGGGAGAGCAGTCATCCACCCTCTCTGGAACTCAGTTTCCTCATCTGTATAGTGTGCATGGCTCCTGCTTGTTTGTTCATTTTAAACAAATGCTTTTGAACAGTAATTGTGAGCCCTGTGGGGGCTGCCAGGGATGTAAGAGGACTCAGAGCCCATCTGGGCTGCCTGCCAGGAGCTGAGGCTGGTGCCTATGAGGCTCAGGAGAATGGAAAGGAGCCAACTGGAATCATATCCACGATCTCTGATCTTTGGCAGCACGAGGCTGGGTACTTTGCTTCTCCCAGGTCAGTCCCACCATAGTCTTGTTTCCCCAGGACTGTACACTGGTGGGGTCCTGCTGTACTGGGTGGCAGGGTGTGGGGGGCCGGGTGAACACCAAGTAGATCTCCTTAGGCAGACCAAGGGAGCCAAGGACTTTGGCTGCCCTGGGACTTCCAGGAGAGCAGAAGTACCTGCCTCCAGCTTTTTCTCCTGTGTCCCTTAAACATCCCTCCAACATGGTGCCGACCACATATATCAGGGGGTTTCTGTACCCCAACGAGCCCCTTGGAGACAGGGACCGGGTCTGATTTGTTTATGCCCCAGCATATCATAGAGACAGAGTAGCAGCCCTGCAATTGTATGTTGAAGGAAGAAGAGTAACAGAACTGGAGAAAGAAATCGAGGGAGAGGGACATCACCCAGCAGGAACCTGGCCCATGAACTTAGAGGAAGCCCGACTGGCCAGCCCTCCTGGCCCTGGAAACCAGCCGCGGAGAATGTGCAAGTGCATCCCATATGGCCCTTACAAGGAGAGAGAAATGGTTCCACAAATACGCCAGCTGTGAGTCGCAGCCCCTTCCTGAGGCAGCCCAGGAAATGCAGGCATTCATGGGGATGGGGCTCCTGGACACCTGGGCTCCGCAGGTACTCTGCGCTCCGTGGGGAGGAGAGAGCAGGTGGGGAGGGGGCTTCGAGAGTCACAGCGCAGGCCTCTCTAGGGTGATTCTGGGGGTTTGGAGCCAGCCACTCACTGGGAGTGACTCAGCTGTGGTCCATGTACCTGCTCCCCTTCCAACCAGCATCTATGACCTTGTATCATCTTATCAAGGTAGGAACATGGGCTTTAGGGAACTGAAAGACATGCTTCCTTCAAGTCCCTGCTGGCACCAAGGGAGGAAGAGGAGGAGAAAAAGGGGAAGGAAAGGAGAATATGGGCTCTGAAGCTAGACACGCCTGAGTTCAAATCCTGACTTCCCCTTTGTGACCTTGGGCACATCGCTTTACCACTGAGTCTCCACTTCCTTTCAGGGAGAATCCTGACATAGTGCTCAGGTTAAGAGCAATGGCTCTGGAGCTAGACTGCCCAGATTTGAATCCCTGTTTTCCTATTGGCTGTGTGACCTCGGGGAAAGTTACTTAACCTCTCTGTTCCAAAGTTCTAGCCCAAAACATGAGGAATAATAAACGTATCTGCCTCTTAACATTTGTTGTGGAGACTAAGTTAACAAATGGAAAGGGCTTAGAACAGAGCAGGTGTGTTCACTAAACTGTTGTTACTTCGCTGAGGACTATGCGTGTTTGCAGGTGAAACGGCATGTTTGCTTGACTGTCCCTTCACAGGGTTATTGTGAGGTCTAAATGACGTTCTGAGTAGGACTTAGATGGATGCGGATGAACAGGATTTTGCACATGTGTGTCTGGGCACGCATAAATGTATTTTTACCACAGTAGGCTCTAACAGTGCCTTTGCTTCCTTTGTTGTACTCCCTGGGGTCTAGCAGAAGGCCCCAGATATAGCAGGGACGGTCAGTAGACCTTGTCTCTGTGACTCTTCATTGGACAAGGGGATCATACCTGGTCCCTGACCTTGAGGAGCTCCCAGCCATGGGTACACATAACCAACATACAAGAGGACGAAAAGGACCAGAGAGAGGATTATGTAAAGTCGAAAGAGAAAAATGTCACTTTCACAACAGGATTCTGGGAAGGTTTGCTGCAGGATGGGGAGGGGATGTGGGGCAGGGAAGGTTTTAAGCTGTGTTTTGAAGGATACACGCAGGGCTTTGAACCCATGGAGGGTTTGGAGGCAAGGGAAGCCATGTGAGCAAAGCAAGAAGGCTGGGAAATGTGTGTGTGTGTGTGTGCACAGACACTCCCGTTTTGTTTTTTTTCCTTTATGGTATAAAGGAAAATAGGAAGGGCCTAGGTTATTGCTTGATACCTAACTTACTGACTCAGATACCATGGCATATGATAGTATGGTCTAGAGTCCTGAATTCCGGTCCCAGCTCTGTGCTTACTAAGCTGTGTGAACTTGAGCAAGTCCCTTCTCAGGGTCCCAGTGTCCTCATTTGTACCATGAGGACCAAGTGATTTCTGAGGGCCCTGAAGCTCCGACACCCTTGAATACCTGACATCATCTTTTCCATTGTGTTTTTAATTAGTCCCTCTCATCCTCCTGGCCTCAGACCACCCATGAAGAGGCAGGACACAGAGCTCTCCCCAAATTCATCCCTTTCCTGGAGTTCAGCCTCTGACCAGGAAGTGGAAAACAGGATTTCCTCTGAGGATGTTCTCTGCGACCCAGACATTTCCGGTTTGGGGAATGGAGAGGAGGAGATAGGGAACATCACCTGTGCTTCCAAACCCTAAAGCCCCTTTTTGTGGGTTTGAGGTTTCCTTCCACGCTGAACTTTGAACTCCTTAAAAACAGAGACTATATAATTCAGAGCTGGAGAAAGACATGTTGGTACCCCTTAGAACAGATATCACTCCACATTTTGGTGGAGAAAACGGAATTCTCTTTTCCTTTTTAAATTGTGAAATATACTAAGCATCATAAAAAGTAGGGAAATCTCCTTTTCCTCACCTGTGACTGTGGAAATCCTTCAAAATCCTTCAAGGCCTAACTCCAATGCTGTCTCTTGCAGAAGCCTCTCCCTCCTCTGGACTTGCAAACCACTCCTCACACCCTGTATTTCTGCATCATTGTTTCATAATCACAGAATGCCAGATAGGCTAACCCTTCACCTCAAAAACTGGGAAATAAAAGCCTAGTGATAAGAGGTGACTTGCCCAAAGTCATAGAATTTGGGTTAGAGCAACAAGAGGAACCCAACTGTTGCTGACTCAGTGTTCTTTCTACTTGCATATTTTCTCCCTTTGGTTTCCTGACTCCAACTCCCTCCTCCAATGCTGCGCCTCTTTGTATCTCCTTGCTTCCCAACAAGCTGTTCCCTCTATCAGAAATACCATTTCTTCCCCTTCTCGTCCCTATTCTTCCTGCAAGATTCTGGAAAAATCTAGAACATCCTCAGAAGTACCCCACCTCCCAGCTCCTCTTAATATAGCTTCACACGTTATAGAGTTTTATTATGAGTGCTGACCTACCGTAGTGCTAATGTTTGCATGTCTGTCTCTGGTTAGATTGAGATCCTACACAGGCAAGTTTGTCCTGTTAATCACCTTATGCTCAGCCTCTAGTTTGAGTGCCCAGCAGAATCAACACTGGATACCTGCTGAATGATTAGGAGTGAAACAGGTGCTGGTGGGGAGAGGAAGAATGGAGGAAGAAGCTGTTGCTGGGCTGCATACTATGGAAGAACACAAGGCTGATGTCCTGGTTGTTAACTGTAAATGTATGACCTTGACCCAGTTGTACCTTATCTGTGTCTTTCTCATCATGAGTAAAAGGAGCCGAACATATTTCAGTCTAGTTTTGGATGTGAGGATTATATGGGGAAGTATGTCAGAAAGCACTTGGAAAAGTGTGAAGCAGTCTGCAAACCTAAGCCCTACCATTAAATTTATTTTGCAGGCACAAAGCCCTCTCAGTTAATCTAGGAGGCTAGGAAAGGTTCTGCCCTCCTAACATCTAGAAAATAAAGGCACAGAAAATTCTTTTCTTCCTCTAATTTTCTGGAGCCCATGCAGTAGACTCAGGTGACTACCACGATGTAAAATCATTGAGGTGAACTCTTTAACATTAACAGAGCTGGGGTTGCCTACTTCAGGACTGTTGAGTAAAAAATAGTAATTTCTGGTCTTGGCTCAAGGGCCAGGGGACTCCTTCCTGGGGCCAAATAAGGCATTACAGCTTGGAGGACAGCACATACTCAAAACAGCATTGACTGCAGTATTTGGAATCATTCATTCAGCTCAAGATGTTTCTTGTAGGAAGCTCTTCCGGAATTCCTCAGGCCTCGGAGAAGTTGTATTTCTCAGTGGCTTAGTAAGAGTTTGGGCTCTGGAATTATACTTGAGTTTACATCTCTGCTAGCAACTTACTTGGGTAAATTATCTCCCTCAGGCTGTTCCCTCATCTATGAGAATGACAATCACCAGCTCGGGTCAGCCAGGACACTTAAATGAACCAATCAATGCACATGGAGTACTCTGCATAGCACCCCGTGAACACATGGGAAGTCCTAAAAAGATGGAAGCTGTCCTGATTATGCTTCTGTGGCTCCTTACAGTCTAGATCACTCCTTTCAACTTTTCATCTGTCTCATACTGTGGTATGACTATTTCCAGGGTGTATCTGTTTTCCCTAGAGTCTTTACAGCAGGCAAAAGGCAAGGTTTATGTCTAATAAGTCTGCATCTACTTCTGTGCAGCTCAGCACAGTAAGGGTAAGGCAGAGGACAAGTGAGCATAGAGTGATGAGGCAGCATAGTGTTCAGAGGTTGAGAGAGGGGACGTTTGGTGAAAGCAGAAGTGCCAATTGGCCAGACCTAGATGAATGGGTTTGTTTTCCAGAAGCTGAGGAATGGAAGCTCCATCATTTCTTTATTCCATTTGAAGTAGTACCCATGTATCTATAAATGGTATGCTGCGGGCCTGAATGAAAGAAAAGAATTCAGACAGATATCACTTGAGAGGCGATCATATCCAAAGTCTTTTAATCCAATTTTTTCAGTACTCATGCTTTGCCTGAAGATGCCCGCAACCTACCATAGCCATGAATTTACCAAATAACTTCCCACAGTAAAACTTTTTTTTTTTTTTTTTTCAGAGACAAAGTGTGAGCGTGAGAGCATGCGGACAGCGGCGGGGGTGGGGCGGGGAGGCAGAGGGAGGAGAGAGAACCTCAAGCAGACTCCATGCACAGTGTGAAGCCCGACAGCGGGCTCGATTTCACCACCCTAAGATCACGACTTGAGCTGAAATTGAGAGTCGGATGCTCAACCGACTGAGCCACCTCAGTGCCCCCACAGTAAAACATTCTTAGAAAACTTTCCAGAGGAGGCTTCAGTGATGGTCCCTCTTCTCTAGACATGCATTTAGTAGAAAGAGACGTTTTGCTGAATTACTCTGCAGTCTAAATTCAGTCTCCAAAACTGCTTAAGTGTCTTATCATTGGCCTTAAATTAGATGTGGTAACAGAAGGGATGGAATTAGATTTTGCCTAAAAAGCTTCAGGTTGTTTTTATTGTTCAGACAGAGAGCTTCTTGTTTGGTGTGAAAATGACAGGGTTCCCAGTGATAATGGTATAGTTATAGTTAATGAGGCTGTCAGTTAATTCACTAGCATTCTCTCAGGTTTTTCAAACACGTGCAATAGAAATTGTGCCCACGTTGGCTTCTTGGGTGAGGTACTGAGGGCTAAGGTTAAATACAGCACACTTGAAGTGGCGCTGACAATTCCGTTTCTTAAAAGTTGACTCTAGTGAAGCCTTTAAGTGGGTTTTTATGCTATTTATTAAACTGAAGTGCCAAATGATGTCTAAGGAGACAGAGGGAGACACAGACTCATGGTCATTGCCAACTCCATGTCTTACTTTTCACCGGAAAGAGCAATGCTGCAGGGCAACAGGCAGCAACTGTCCTGGCTCCAGAGGGGACCAGCAGAGGGCCGCCAGGTCACTATCCTCTGGCTTACAGACTGGGAACTGTTCTATCAGATTATTCCCTCAGAAGGCCCAGATGAGTTGGAAAGTATTTAGAGATCCAAAGTCCTCTTCTTTCCAGCTTACATATCAAACTTGGACATAAGGCAATGATAGCTTAAGTTAACTTCAGCAGAAGAGCTTTATCTCTCAAGTGAGTGAGGACTTTTTCCATTATATTTAAAAATAAAAATTTAAAACTTAATTTTTAAGAAGGTGGGGGAAAAAAGGGAAGCAACACTAACATCTTGGATGGATCTCAAGGACATTATACTTAGTGAAAACCAACTTCAAAAAGTTACACACTGTGATGCCATTTATATTAACAACCTCAAAATGACAACATTCTAGTGATGGAGAACAGACCACTGGTTGTCAGGGATTGGGGGGGGGGGGCGCGGATTGTATTTTAAAAGGACAGCACTAGGGAGGTTCTTTGTGGTGATGAACAGTTCTGTATGCTAACTGTGGTGGAGGTTATACAAATCTGTAAGTGACAAAATTTCATAGAGTTATACACCAAAAAGTAAATAAATGAGTGCATGTAGAAACTTGTGAAACCTGAAAGGTCTGTGGTTTAGTAACTAATATTGTACCCAATATCAATTTCTTGGTTTTGATCATTTGCTATGGTTATGTAAAATACTATAATTGGGGATTGCTGGGTAAAGGGTATACCTGAACTGTGTTATTATTTTTGTAACTTTTTGGGAGTCAAAAAAGTTTTTTCGGGGCGCCTGGGTGGCTCAGTTGGTTAAGCGACTGCCTTCGGCTCAGGTCATGATCCTGGAGTCCCGGGATCGAGTCCCACATCGGGCTCCCTGCTCGGCGGGGAGTCTGCTTCTCCCTCTGACCCTCCTCCCTCTCATGCTCTCTGTCTCTCATTCTCTCTCTCTCAAATAAATAAATAAAAATCTTTAAAAAAAAAAAAAGTTTTTTCAAAACAAGGGGAGAAGGATATGCTATAGAGGAAAACAGTAAATCTAGACATTTTTATTAAGTTCTATTAAAAAATATGAAAACACTTGAAATACTCAGTTTATAAAACACACTCATACTCAATCATTTTCTTATTTTGTGATAGCTAGTGCTATAAGCTAAAAATGTTACATTAACATCAACCCACCAGACTGCAAAAGCTTTACTTCCACAGAATTTAACAAATGTGCATCTTAATTAAGAGAACATCTATACTCATTGTATAAAAGATCTTAAAGTTATTTTTAAAAATAAAACTTTCCCCTTAAATTCAATAAGGGTTGATTTAGCTGATTTAGTCAGGGTCATGATAAGTTTATTTTACATTATTTCAGGTGATCCTGGGTAGATGCAGAGATGCAACATGCTAGGAAAATGGAGTTACTTTTCACAATTTCCAGCATAAAAGGGCAGTTCAGATTCAGAGTTGGATAGTCCCGGTTTACCTAAATTTGTCAAAATAACTGATCTCAGGATTTGTTTAAAAAAGACTGCAGGGATGCTGAACAAGCTCTACTTGAACAGAGCACTTCACCCTCCTCTACAAGTGCACCAACTCACAGACCATCATCAGGTCACCTGCTCAGCTCTTCACAATCAGCTGCTACCAAAAACAGACTGGCCCCTAGGATGCTTAGGCATCCCCCAACTACCAAAGGCTCTGGCTTCCCTAAGTCTCTTCAAGAGACACCCCATCCTCATAACAGGAGGGTGTGAGTTTAAGGTTTAAAATAATTTTGGCAACTGTCTGAGCCGCTTTACATCTAAGAAGGTGCCTACTGAATTCATACTACTCATTTGCTTTAAAGTTTCAGGTTTCAAACTTTCAGGAAGAATTGGAGTGTCCCTTTCATTTTCTTTCTCAGGATGTTGGGTAAACTCTGCTTTTCCAGTTCGGAGGTTCATTGCAGGACTTGGTTTAAGGTTTTTTAATAAGAAAGCTGGGTTTTCATTCAATTGCTGAGTTGCTTTTGGCTGAACAACTTCATTTGTAATATTTCTCAGTACTGGTGTGTCTGTGTGGGTGCTCACGGATTCACAGTTATAACGATTAATTATCTCACAGGCATTCCTAGAAGGCTCTTTCTGACAGTCAAATTGTTCAGGTATGGATATAAGGTTTTGATTCAATAAATGTTCACTCTTGCTATCTGTATTGTTTGGAGGCTCCTCTTCATCTTCACTGTTATCGCTGCTTTGTATGAGTCCGTATCTTTTCATATATTTTTTGGTTGCAAATGACATGTTGTTTGGTGAAATTAAACTAAGCCCCACTGTGCTTCTGTCTGTATTAATATGTAGAAGGCTAAAAGATGAGTCACAGTTATTTTGGTTTGATCGAGTGAGAGATAGTTGTGACAGCTGACTTTCATTTAAATATTTCAGAGCTATAGCATTTGCCTCCATGCTCAAATCCACACCGCTGGGGCTTAAGCCACTCATGCCAACATTAGCAAATGACATGTAGTTTAATCCAGAAATCACTGCTTCAGGGCTGATGCATGCTAACACACTGAAAGACACAAAAGAGTAGGCCATCATTTATCTTATTTTGAGCACCAAAATCATGTTATTCCAAATGTATTCCACTCCATGAAAGTAACAAAAGGTCTTCACTTTACTTCATGGTGCTTTTTTAGCTGAGTGCTCAAACATCTAAGTCTTAATGATTCAGATACATTCAAGAGATAAATATGATAAACTAGAAGGTAATCCATGATTCAAAGACTGAAAGTGGAACACAAACTAGTTTTCCTAAATTTATACGTCAGTCATGGTTTTAAGGACAAATACAGCACCCCAAAATATAAGAGCCATTCAATTTTGGCAAAATAAAACAAAAATAAAATCAAACAGAAAAAACATCTGATGATATAACATTTACAAACTTTGGTGAGTAGCTCAGAATATTAAATTGTTCACAGTTGAAGAGATTCCATTTGTAATGAGTGAAAAACATCAACCAGTCTCTGGATATGGACTAATGTGTGTATCTCTGTATACACTAATTTTCTTTCATTAGATATAATCTTCAACCCACTTTTGATTGGTGTTATCTCATTAACTAATTGACTTGCGTTCTTCCTTAATACCATAAATACAATAATAGCTGCTAATTTTTATTGATGCCTTATTATATGCCAGGCACTCTGCTAAATATTCAGTATCTCATTTAATCCTCACAGAAACCTTTCTTGGAGATGTCTTCCCTTTCCAATATTCTGACCTCATTCTCCACTCTCCAACACTTCACATTTGTGTCATTTACTGCAGTTCATATATTTAACTCACATTTTTTATTTATCATCTAACTCCTTCATGAAACCCCATGAGGGCAGGGATTTTTAACATATTCCCCCCCCCCAAACCCCCACCCCCGGTCAATATCCTTGGTGGCTGGAAACAGTCCTGGTCCGTAGTAGGCACTCATTAAATATTTACTAAATGAATAAAAGAAATAAGTACTATTATCTTGATTTTACTGTTGAAAAAACTAAGGAATAGAGATTTTTAACTGTTTTTCCTAACCCGAACAGCTAGGAACTGAAAAGCTGAGACCGGGTCTGCCTTATTCCCTGGGGCTCTACAACCACTGTTTCACTATACTGTATGCAACAACTTGTATTTTGCTATCAGTTTTTCTGTTCCCTAAAAATTAGAATCCTTTGTGTACCATTTGTTGTGGTAAACATTATATTCTGGTCAAAAACATTGATATGATTTTCCATATCACCCAGTGGAGCTGTTCTATATATGCCAGCCACTCCTGTATCCCTACCCCCATAAAACCCAAATAACGACCAGGTATTTTCATTCTGAGAAGCACCTGAAATTTTGAAGAAACTATTTCCAACCATTAATGTTCCTGAAACCAGTGATGTCATCACCAAACAATGGAACAGTGTGCTCAATAATGTTGGTCTTTAAAACCACCCTGTAATTTGTCTTTAATCTTCTTGGTACTTACTGCTTTGGAGACCATCTTAATATGATGGAAGAGATACCAATTTATCTAGACATTCTTCTTCTTCTTCTTTTTTTAATGATTTTATTTGAGAGTGAGCGAGTGAGAGAGCACAAGCAGGGAGGGCAGCAGAGGGAGAGGGAGAAGCAGGGGAGCCCGATGCAGGGCTCAATTGCAGGACCCTGAGATCATGACCTGAGCTGAAGGCAGACGCTTAAACCAAATGGGCCACCAAGCACCCCTAGACATTATTCTTTTATGAAATATTCATAGTGACATTATCTTCTGAATATAAAATCTTTTCCTACTTTGCCTATTTCTTCAAAATTATAAGCAATTTGCATAGTAAATCAGGAGATCTGTATATGTTAAAATATATATAGGTATAATATCTAGAGATAATATTAATGTAAATAATTTGGATAGACAAATAAAAACTTCTAGTTCAAACTGTTAAATATTTAGAAAAAGAAGGTCTAATTTGAATTAGATTTTCTTTTATAGAATAGCTAAAGAATCTGTATAAATCCATAAACCAGTCAATATCAGTTTAGAAGTTTCTTCAAGTTTCATTGTGTAACACAGCTCACTAGTTTCAATATGGGGTTAGGGGAACAACATGACTTTGAAAACAAAACAAATCAATAATACTCAGAACCAATGCATATAAACACTGGGGTAATTAAAGATGAGAAGCAAAAGGAGGCCATTCCACTAATCAAATCCTAACAGCCTTGAGCACAAATATACTATGGTAGAATCTCATTATATGGGCAGTCACAAAAGGATGATGAGAATCCATTTATGTTTGTATATGAGAGTCACAGGCTGACAATTAAGGAAGCTCAAAAATCATTCCAACTTACTTAAAGATGAAAACCAACCTTGACTTTACTGTCCTGTTTGAATCTCAATTAGTTACCTCCTACTTATCCTACATAGGGTTTTCAACTAATAAATAGAAAGGAAGAAAGCAACTAAAGAGACTACTTAAGATCTGTTTTGAATTTGAAAGGAATTGAAAATGCCTATAGAGGCTGTTGCCAGACACTAAAACCACAATCTCCATCTTCCCTACAATTTCTAGGGTTGTCTAGGACCTTCTTTCATTGCTCTGCTGCCCAATCTCTGCAGTGTTCTGGAACAGGAAAGCAGAAAGGAAATCTTTGTGGCACCTGGGTGGCTCAGGTTAAGTGTGTGTGCCTTCAGCTCAGGTCATGATACCAGGGTTCCTGGATCAAGCCCTGCACTGGGCTCCCTGCTCAGCGGGGAGTCTGCTTCTCCCTCTGCTCCCCACCCCCCCACTGCTCATATACACTCGCTCTCTCAAATAAATAAAATCTTAAAAAAAAAAAAAAAAAGAAAGGAAATCTTCCTTCACTTGTCTCAGCTACTCATCTTGAGGGAGGACCTACTCCTGAAGTCCAGAACTGAAACATGAAATAAGTTTTCAAATAGGTACAGTGACAAAGAATAGGTGGTATAGAGAACTAGGGGGAACAGTGTGGATTGTAAGAATTATACAGTACTTTCTTGGAATACTAAACTAATTTCTAACACTATTTCTATAGGACAATGTACCTTAAATTCTAAACAACCGCCTTATGAACTTTAAGCATACCAGTTATATATTATACTCATATGTGTTAAAAGATAACAAATCAAGACCATAATTAGTGACAATAAATACTACAGAGGTGCTAAGAAATAAAGCATTCACTGTAAGCTTCAGTGATGACCCAAATAGGTGGGATTTCACTAATTTAGCAAATGACTCATGGGAGGCCCAACAAATGTGGTAGAAGAAAAGAGGATTCAGAGATATATAAAGCTCACGATCTTGCTGGAAAGACTATCACAAGAACATGCCATAATCTACGAGGAACAAGGTCTTCTGACTAAAAACATCAATATTCTGGGGAAGGGTCCAGGAAACCTTGACAAAGGAGGTATCATGTGAATTCAGTTTTGAAGAATAGATAAGAGGATCTGGCAGGCAGAAAGGTCAAAAAGAGTATTCCAGGTAAAAGTAACAGCAAAGAACCTTGCAAATACCAATGCTGGGTAAACTGGAAGTTGGTAGAGAGTGATAGATTATACTAAAAAAATAAGTTTAAGACAAACTGTGAAACAATGTGAATTAATTAGATATTTAGATGGTCTTATGTTTGGAGTATTCTCTCAGCCTAAGATTAATGACAGACAAAATCTGACTTCTATGTGTTAGAAAGAGTTTCAGTGTAGTTTCATTTTTAAACCTTTCCTTTTTAAAAGTTTGCTTATTGATTGATTGATTGATTGGGGGGGGGCAAAGGGAGAGGGAGAGAGTCTCAAGCAGACTCCACACTGAAATGGTGCCCAATGGAGAGCCTGATCTCATGACCCCAAGATCACAACCTGAGCTGAAACCAAGAATCAGACGCTTACCCAACTGTGTCACCCAGGTGCCCCAGTTTCATTTTTAATAATAATAATAATAATAATAATAATAATATGTGGAACCCATTAATAATTGATAAAATATAAATTAAGAATAGCTTAAGATATTTTTGGACTAAATTAGCAAACACCTTTTAAAAGGGCAATTTTAGGCACTTGGGTGGTGCAGCTGGGCATCTGGCTCTTGGTTTTGGTTCAGGTCATGATCTCAGGGTCATGAGATCGAGCCCTGCATCAGGCTCCACACTCAGCACAGAGTCTGCTTGTTCTTTTCCCTCCCCTTCGCCCCCCCCCAAAAATCTTAAAAAGGGCAATTTTAATATGGGGTAATTATAATACAGTACGAAAATACTGCTAATGTTAGCTACCTCTCCTATGCGCTTCTACAACAAACTGTATCTGTCCTTTTCAAAGGAGGCAACAGAATATATTATAGTTGACTATCTGTGTGTCTTCTCCACTACACTATGAGCACTGTGAGGGCAAAGATGTCTTCAACAGGTTATCTTGTATGCCATGATGTCTCTCAGAGCTGGCTCAAAATAGAAGTTCAAAACGTATTTATTAAAGTAAAATGAGTGAAAGTACTGGTGAAATAGTAAGACATATAGCTGGTAAGACTGCAAAACCTTGGGGCGCCTGTGTGGCTCAGTTGGTTAAGCGACTGCCTTCAGCTCAGGTCATGATCCTGGAGTTCCGGGATTGAGTCCCGCATCGGGCTCCCTGCTCAGCGGGGAGTCTGCTTCTCCCTCTGACCCTCCTCCCTCTCATGCTCTCTGTCTCTCAAATAAATAAATAAAATCTTTAAAAAAAAAAAAAAAAGACTGCAAAACCTTACTCTTTCAAAAAGCAATGTAGCAACAGCTTTAACATTTTCCTACCTTTTTGACTTAGCCTTCTCATTTCTGAGTCTCTAACAAAATAATCCTAAAACTAAAAAAATGCAATCTTTGCAAAAAGATGTTCATCATAGCAACATTTAAAATAGTAAGAAATTGGGGCACCTGACTGGCTCAGTCAGTTAAGCATCCGACTCTTGATATCAGCGCAGGTGTAGTTCAAGCTAGGCATGGAGCCCACTTAAAAAAAAAAAAAAGTAAGAAACTGGGGTGCCTGGTTGGCTCAGACAGTAGAACATGTGACTCTTGATCTCAGGGTTGTAAGTTCAAGCTCCACGTTGGGTGTTGAGATTACTTAAAAATGAAAATCTTTAAAAAATAAAAATAAAAAAGTAATTTAAGAAATTGAAACTAACTTCACAAGTTCTTTTCAGTTCTGACAAGAAGAGAAGGGTAAGGTAAACAAATGCTATGTCTCATTTAATGGATTATTATATCCCTATTAAATATGATGCTTAGAAAGGGTTACAACAATTTGGAAACATTATTTCCTAATGTAAAGCCAAAAAAAATTTTTGGGTTTTTTTTGGTAGACACAGCATGGTCAAAACACAAAGCAGCAAACCATGTACCACCATGAGACCCCACCAAAAAAATTAAATAAGCAGTAAGCAATAGAGCAAAACAGTAACAAAACAAAACAACTTTGGAGTTTGGAGTTAGAGAAGAGCAGGCTTAAAATCATAGGTATGGGGCCTTAAGCAAATTGATACTTAATTTCCTTATCTATAAAACAGGAGTAATAGTGTCTACCACACAGATTACTGTTAAGGATTAAATGAAAAATACTGCATAGGCGATAGTCCAAGATGGTGGAGGAGTAAGAGAACTTAGTTTCATCTGCTCCCAGGAATTTAGCTAGATAGCCATCAAATCACCTGCAATTCAACTGGAGATCGAAGAAAAGAATAACTGCAACTCTACAAATAGAAAAGTGACCACTTTCTGCAAGGTAGGAGGTGCAGAGAAGTGAATCCGAGGTGATATATGGGAGGATAAACCGCAGAGGGGAGGGGGCCTCTGTCAGCCGGCTACCAGCAAGTGAGAGCACAAAATCAGAACTTTAAGAAGTCTGCTCCGCTGATGGACATTGGGGCCTGAAAAGTGCTCAGGTGGGTAAACGGGGCGGAATCCTAGGTGGGACAGCATGGTCTCAGGATGACACTAGTTGGGCTCAAAAAAAGCATAGAAGACACTACAGAATCCCTTTCTGGAAAAATAAAAGAACTAAAAATCTAATCAAGTCGAAATTAAAAAGGCTATTAATGAGATGCAATAAAAAATGGAGGCTCTAACTGCTAGGATAAATGAGGAAGAAGAGAGAATTAGTGATATAGAAGACAAAATGATGGAGAATAAAGAAGCTGAGAAAAAGAGAGATAAACTACTGGATCATGAGGGGAGAATTCAAGAGATAAGTGATACCATAAAGCAAAACAATATTATAACAATTGGAATCCCAAAAGAAGAGGAAAGAGAGAGAAGGGCAGAAGGTATATTGGAGCAAATTATAGCCGAGAACTTCCCTAATCTGGGGAAGGAAATAGGCATTCAAGTTCAGGAGGCACACAGAACACCCTCAAATCAATAAAAAGAGTCAACACCTTGACATATAATAGTGAAACTTGCAAATCTCAGAGACAAAGAGAAAATCCTGAAAGCAGCTCAGGACAAGAGGTCTCTAACCTACAAGGGTAGAAACATTAGACGGGCAGTAGGCCTATCCACGGAGACCTGCCAGGCCAGAAAGGATTGACATGATATATTCAGGGTGCTAAATGAGAAAATATGCAGCCAAGAATACTTTATCCAGTAAGGATGTCATTCAAAATAGGAGGAGAGATAAAATGCCTCCAGGACAAACAGAAACTAAAAGAATTTGTGATCACTAAACCAGCCTTGCAAGAAATATTAAAGGGGATCCTTTAAGGGAAGAGACAGCCCAAAAGTAACACAGACCAGAAAGGAACAGAGACAATATATAGAAACAGTGACTTTACAGGTAATACAATGGCACTAAATTCCTATCCTTTGATAGTTACTCTGAATATAAATGGGCTAATTGCCCCAATCAAAAGACACAGGGTATTGGATTGGATAAAAGAGCAAGACCCATCGATATGCTGTCTGTCAGCAAGAGACTCATTTTAGACCCAAAGACACCTCCAGATTGAAAGTGAGGGGGTGGAAAACCATTTATCATGCTAATTATCATGCATTTATCATGCTAATTTATCAAAAGAAAGCTGGGGTAGCAATCCTTATATCAGACAAATTAGATCTTAAACCAAAGACTGTAGTAAGAGATGAGGAAGGACACTATATCATAATTAAAGGGTCTATCCAACAGGAAGATCTAACAATTATAAAAATTTATGCCCCTAACATGGGAGCAGCCGATTATATAAACCAATTAACAAAATTAAAGAAACACATTGATAATAATACAATAAGAAATAGTAGGGGACTTTAACACCTCACTCACAGCAATGGACAGATCATCTAAGCAGAATATCAACATGGAAACAAGGGCTTTGAATGACACACTGGACCAGATGGACTTCACAGATATGCTCAGAGTATATTCCATCCTAAAGCAACAGAATACACATTCTTCTCGAGTGCACATGGACCATTCTCCAGAACAGATGATATACTGGGTCACATCAGGTCTCAACCGGTACCAAAAGATTGGGATCATTCCCTGCATATTTTTAGACCACAGTGCCTTGAAACTGGAACTCAATCACAAGAGGAAATTTGGAAAGAACTCAAATACATGGAGGCTAAAGAGCATCCTACTAAAGAATGGGTCAACCAGGAAATTAAAGAAGAATTTTTTTTTTTTTTAAAGTCATGGAAACAAATGAAAATGAAAATACAACTGTTCAAAACCTTTGGGATGCAGCAAAGGTGGTCCTAGGAGGGAAGTATGTAACAATAAAAACTTTTCTCAAGAAACAAGAAAGGTCTCAAACACACAACCTAACCTTCCACCTAAAAGAGCTGGAGAAAGAACAGCAAATAAAGCCTAAACCCCGTAGGAGAAGAGAATTAATAAAGATTAGAGCAGAAATCAATGAAATAGAAAGCAAAAGAACAGTAGAACAGATCAAGGAAACTAGGAGCTGGTTCTTTCAAAGAATTAATAAGATCGACAAACCCCTGGCCAGACTTAATTAAAAAGAAAAGAGAAAGGACCCAAATAAATAAAATCATGAATGAAAGGGGCAAGATCACAACCAACACCAAAGAAATACAATTATAAGAACATATGATGAGCAGCTATATGCCAACAAATTAAGCAATCTGGAAGAAATGGATGCATTCCTAGAGATGTATAAACTCCCAAAACTGAAACAGGAAGAAATAGAAAACCTGAACAGACCCATAATCAGCAAGGAAACTGAAGCAGTAATCAAAAATCTCCCAACAAATAAGAGCCCAGGGCTGGATGGCTTCCCAGGGGAATTCTATCAAACATTTAAAAAAGAATTAATACTTATTCTTCTGAAGCTCTTTCAAAAAATAGAAATGAAAGGAAAACTTTCAAACTCTTTCTATGAGGCCAGCATTACCTTGATCCCAAAACCAGACAAAGAGCTTACCAAAAAGGAGTATGACAGACCAATATCCCTGATGAACATGGAGCAAAAATTCTCACCAAAATACTAGCCAGTAGGATCCAACAGTACATTAAAAGGATTATTCACAACCAAGTGGGATTTATTCCTGGGTTGCAAGGGTGGTTCAACATCTGCAAATCAATCAATGTGATACAATACATAAATAAAAGGACAAGAACCCTATGATCCTTCCAACGGATGCAGAAAAAGCATTTGACTAAGTACAGCATCCTTTCTTGATTAAAACTCTTCACAGTGTAGGGACAGAGGGAACATACCTCAGTATCATAAAAGCCATCTATGAAAAGTCCACAGTGAATATCATTCTCAATGGGGCAAAACAGAGTTTTCCCCCTAAGATCAGGAACATTGCAGGGATGCCCACTATCACCACTGCTGTTCAACATAGTACTAGAAGTCCTAGTGTCAGCAATCAGACAACAAAAAGAAACAAAAGACGTCCGAATCAGCAAAGAAGTCAAACTCTCACTCTTTGCAGATGACATGATACTCTATGTGGAAAACCCAAAACTCCACCCCAAAATTCCTAGAACTCATACAGGAAATCAGCAAAGTGGCAGGATATAAAATCAATGCACAGAAATCAGTTGCATTTCTATACACCAACAGTGAGACAGAAGAAAGAGAAATTAAGGAATTGATCCCATTTATAATTGCCCAAAACCATAAGATACCTAGGAATAAACCTAACCAAAGAGGCGAAGGATCTGTACTAGAACACTCAGGAAAGAAACTGAGGAAGACAAAATGAAATGGGAAAATGTTCCATGCTCATGGATTGGAAGAACAAATATCATTAAAATGTCTAGGCTACCTAGAGCAATCTACATATTCAATGCAATCCCTATCAAAATACCATCAACGTTTTTCAGAGAGCTGGAACAAATAATCCTAAAAT
The DNA here is from genome assembly GCF_002201575.2 of Neomonachus schauinslandi. Classification (NCBI taxonomy): domain Eukaryota; kingdom Metazoa; phylum Chordata; class Mammalia; order Carnivora; family Phocidae; genus Neomonachus; species Neomonachus schauinslandi. The sequence continues at coordinate 36,367,544 of NC_058406.1, forward strand.
CTGTATGGAATCACAACAGACCCAGAATAGCCAAAGCAATTCTGAAAAAGAAAAGCAAAGCTGGTGGCATCACAATTCCGGACTTCAAGCTCTATTACAAAGCTGTCATCACCAAGACAGTATGGTACTGGCACAAAAAAGAGACACAGAGATCAATGGAACAGAATAGAGAACCCAGAAATGGACCCACAACTATATGGTCAACTAATCCTTGAAAAAGTAGTAAAGACTATCCGATGGAAAAGACAGTCTCTTCAACAAATGGTGTTGGGAAAACTGGATTGCAACATGCAGAAGAATGAAACTGGACCACTTTCTTACACCATACACAAAAAGAAATTCAAAATGGATGAAAGACCTACGTGTAGGACAGGAATCCATCAAAATCCTAGAGGAGAACACAGGCAGCAACCTCTTTGACCTTGGCCACAGCAACTTCTTGCTAGACACATCTCCAAAGGCAAGGGAAACAAAGGCAAAAATGAACTACTGGGACCTCATCAAGATAAAAAGCTTTTGCACAGCAAAGAAAAAAGTTAAGCATCTGACTCTGGCTCAGGTCATGATCCCAGAGTCCTGGGATCGAGCCCTGCATCGGGCTCCCTGCTCAGGGGGGGAGTCTACTTCTCTCTCTGCCCCTCCCCCTGCTCATGCTCTCTCTCTCTCTCTAATAAATAAAAATAAAATTTAGGGCACCTGGGTGGCTCAGATGGTTAAGCGCCTGCCTTCGGCTCAAGTCATGATCCCAGGGTCCTGGGATCGAGTCCCAAATCGGGCTCCCTGCTCAGTAGGGAGCCTGCTTCTCCCTCTGCCTCTCTCTCTCTCTCTGTCTCTTATGAATAAATAAAATTTTAAAATAAATAAATAAAATCTAAAAATAAAATAATTTTAGAAAAAGAATAAGAGGAAAAACAAAAGTAAAGCTTTAATAATAAATGAGTTTGGTATGGATACAGTTTTTTCCTATATTTTACAAAGTAAGTTTATATTACCTTGAGAATGAAAACAAAACAAATAGCAAACTCTATTTCCAAAGCTCTACAATATTTTATACAACAACTTATACCGTATAATATGACTTAAAAAATTTTTTTCATATGAAGATATAGCTATGTTACTGTTAGGTTTTTGCCAGCCTACCCCTCTACGGAAATACTTATTTTAACATATTGCTTTGAACTGAAAACAATTTTTTTCATATTGGCTTTCACTTCCTTGAGAAAATTATCTTTATGAAGTTAAAATCCTATCTATGAATGTATATCCATGAGTTTTTCAACTCACATAATCAAATTTTAAAAATGGATAAAGACCACAATATTAAAATGCTTAAAAAAAACATTTTTTAAATTGTATATATAGTAAAACTGCAACTGTTTCTTAAAAAGCTTATTTTCTTCAGATGTTATAAGTTCAATGACATCTTCTTCATTTTCTAAAACACCAACCTTGAGCATGTATACTTTTCATAGTATAAATTTATAATGTAAATTATTATTTAAATAAAGAACAAAATAATCCTGATTAAAACAATGACTACCCCACACTGATAAATCAAAAAAACTTTACTTCCCATTTCATTTTTCTAAAGCATCTAAAATACCAATCAAGTTCATTATATACTGGAAATTTATTATTTCCAATCTGTCATTATAAAGACATTAAAACTGGGTAACCACTCTGAAGAAACAATTACTTAAAATCCCCCCCCCGCCCCCGCCAAAGGCACCTCACCAAAATATATTGTTCCACACAGATAGCAGGGTGATTTGTATATTCCAACATACATTATGTAGCCGCCATCTCACAGTATTGAGATAAAACCTTCAAAAATGCTAGCCTTACTCTCTTACACTGTTGGTAGGAAATGTGAATTGATGCAACTATTTTGGTGGGCAATGGCAGCAACTACCAAAACTTGAAATGCACATATCCTTTGATCCTGCCTACTTCTAAGAGTTTATTCAACAAATATACTTGTACAAATTCCTATAGAATTATGTTTACTTAGCATTGTTTGAAATAAGAAGAGATTCAGCCTAAAAGTCCATTAACAGAGGACAGGTTCACTATCTTATAGTATATGGGTACAACAGAATATTATGCAGCTGTTTAAATGCATGCAAAAGAACTGCATATACCTATAAAGAAAATACATAATTTTAAGCGAACAAAACAAAAGAAAACAGAAATAAACTGCAATACTCTTCAAACCCACATACACTTGAACACGCATGGAACATTTCCACAGAATACAAAAGAAACAGTTAAGAGAAGTAACCTTGGGGGAGCTTTTACATTTTACCTGATATTCTTGTGCGTTATTTAATACTTTCTTAAATCATGAGACCGTATTACTTTTACAACTAGAAAACAATAAAAATAATTAACAGAAAACATGCTAATCTTAATAATATAATTCGCAGATTTTAAAAACAAGTATGTGCTAAATCACCTTTGATGAAGAGGAATCTGAACAGAAGAACATGGCCAATTGTAATTGGTAAGCAATAAGTCAGCTTTGTAGGACTATACTGTTCAAAACACACTCCTAAGGAAAGGAATGTTTTTGCCTTTTAGATGGCACAACTGCGTTAACTGAATATCCAGTAGCTGACACAGACCCTGCCACCTCCAGGGAGACCTTCCAACCACCAGAAATGAGTAAGAGTCCATTTCTTTCTCCAAGACTCCCAGAGCATTTTGTTGGCATCTTCACCCAGGAGACACCCCACAGTATCTCTTACGTATGTAAAACCCACTCTTCTACTATAGGGTAGAGATGGTTTCTTTGTTATCACACACATAGTAGGCCCTGAATAAATGATGAATCAACTGAATTGAGTGGCGAGCTTATACCTTTTTCTCATAAGATTGCTGCAATACATCTAAATTTTTTTCATCTTTTTTAAAAAATGTATTTATTTGTCAGAGTGAGAAAGAGAGAGAGAGCATGCACAAGCAGGGGGAGAAGCAGGCTCCCTAAGCAAGGAGCCTGATGCGGGACTCAATCTTACCCTGAGATCATGACCTGAGCCAAAAAGAGATGCTTAACAGACTGAGCCACCCAGGTGTCCCCTAAAATTTTTTCATCTTTTAAAACAAGCTTTACACAACTATATGATGCATCAAATCCTTGACAAAACAGGAAAGTCTATCCGATGGAAAAGACAGTCTCTTCAACAAAAGGTGTTAGGAAAACTGGATAGCAACATGCAGAAGAATGAAATTGGACCACCTTCTTACACCATACACAAAAAAATAAATTCAAGATGGATGAAAGACCTAAATGTGGGACAGGAAACCATTGAAATCCTAGAGGAGAACACAGTCAGAAACCTCTTTGACCTCAGCCATAGCAACTTCTTACTAGACATGTCACCACAGGCAAGGGAAACAAAAGCAAAAATGAACTATTGGGACTTCATCAAGATAAAAAGCTTCTGCACAGTGAAGGAAACAATTAACAAAACTAAAAGGCAGCCTACGGAATGGGAGAAGATATTTGCAGATGACATATCTGATAAAGGGTTAGCATCCAAAATCTACAAAGAACTTATCAAACTCAACACCCAAAAAACAAATAACCCAGTTAAGAAATGGGCAGAAGACATGAACAGACACTGTCCCAAAAAACACATCTAGATGGCTAAAGACACATGAAAAGATGCTCAACAATAATACTCATCAGGGAAATACAAATCAAAACCAGGATGAGATACCACCTCACACCTGTCAAAATGGCTAAAATTAACAACACAAGAAACAACAGGTATAGTGTTGGTGGGAATGCAAACTGGTGTAGCACTGGTGCAGCCCCTCTGGAGAACAGTATGGAGGTTCCTCAAAATGTTAAAAATAGAACTACTCTACGATCCAGTAACTGCACTACTAGTTATCTACCTAACAGATACAAAAATACAGATTCAAAGGGGTACGTGCACCCTGATGTTTATAGCAGCATTATCAACAACAGCCAAACGATGGAGCCCAAAGGTCCACTGACCGATGAATGTAAAAAATGATGTGGTATATATATAAAGTGGAACATTACTCAGCCATCAAAAAGAATGAAATCTTGCCATTTGCAACGATGTGGATGGAGCTAGAATGTATTATGCTAAGTGAAATAAGTCAGATAGAGAAAGACAAATATCGTATGATTTCACTCAAATGTGGAATTTAAGAAATAAACAAACATAGGGGGAAAAAGAAAAAAGGGAAACAAACCATAAGAGACTCTTAAAGATAGAGAACAAACAGGGTTGATGGAGGGAGGTGGGTGGGAAATGGACTAAATGAGTGATGGGTATTAAGGAGGGCATTTGTTATGATGAGCACTAGGTATTGTTTGTAAGTGATAATCACTGAATTCTAGTCCAGAAACCAATATTGCACTGTATGTTAATTAACTAGAATTTAAATAAACATTTGGAAATCAGTAAATAAATGAAACAAATTTGCAAGTTACCTGGCGTGATCCACTTTATGTGCATTTTTATTCACTTTAGTGGGAGAGTCAATTTTTACTCCAAGGCTTCTGAGTTGTTTAAGAGTTGCATTAAGTACACAATCTTTGTCTACCAGACCTGAATCACTTTTTTTTTTCTTTCTATGGTAAACATTTTGTGTTCTGGTGCATTCGTGGCTGATAATTACTGCTTTGGTAGATGGCTGCTCATTTTCTTTGGAGGAGTTATTCAGTAGGTGGTTCACTTGACTCTGATGAAAAGAAAAAAGATATATTTGAAAAACCACTATTAACAATCTTAGGAAACAAAAATGTAAATAGCAGCTTAAGTAAGGCCGGGGAAAAGCAAAATAATATCTAGCCAAATTCTACAAGGAATCAGATATATTTGGAAGTTTTTTATATTATGAGGCTTTTATAAAGGAAGCTCATCTCAACGAATGATTTCATCAGACCCTAGAAGAAATTTAGAGTGTTCAGAACTTGTTCATTTTAAAACTAACAGATTTAAAATCATTTGAGTAATATTTCAATTTTTTTCAAGGGTTTATAATAACTATAAACAAAAGTTTTAAATCATGCTTTCATTTGAAAAATGGTAATGTTTCAGAGTTATAAATTAGATCTTTGTTACTTTCAGAATTTGACTCCTCTCTTTTCTCCCTCTGAATGAGAATGACCTGTGATACTACCTCTGCCTTCCTAACATTAGAACCTATTTCATTCCCTGAGCACACAGCTATTAGCACAAGTATAGGACCCAGCAGGCAAATATCAATTATGTGTTCACTGATGAATACTTAGGGCGCTATGAAGTATGGAGAATTCAGATGTTCCAAAGTCTACAGTTTGGATGGAAGTGACAGGGTCATTCAACTTCAAGTCTTAGTTTACATTCTAATTTTTCCAAGATGACTAGATGACTATTTCCTCCAACCAGAATTATCCCTTTTTATTCCATGCTGCCTTTGCTTACAGCACTTCTCAGCCTATCCTGTAATTGTTTGCTACTGGTATCCATGTGCTATTTCCCCTAGGTTCTCGAGAGCAGAGACTAACATATTTATCTTTACATTATTCACTTAGTTCACTGTGTTTTTTCTTTAAGATTTATTTATTTTTTTTTAAGATTTTATTTATTTATTTGAGACAGAGAGAATGAGAGACAGAGAGCATGAGAGGGAGGAGGGTCAGAGGGAGAAGCAGACTCCCTGCCGAGCAGGGAGCCCCATGCGGGACTCGATCCCGGGACTCCAGGATCATGACCTGAGCCAAAGGCAGTCGCTTAACCAACTGAGCCACCCAGGCGCCCAAGATTTATTTTTTTGAGAGACAGAATGAGATGGGCGGAGGGGGTAAAGGGGAAGGCAGAGGGAGAGAATCCTCAAGCAGACTCCCGGCTGAGTGCAGAGCCCCCTGCAAGGCTCAATCTCATGACCCATGAGATCACGATCTGAGCTGAAATCAAGAGTTGGATGCTTAACGGACTAAGCCACCCAGGTGCCCCTTTACTTAGTTCACTTTCTTAGACTAAGCTAAGTATTCAGTAAAAATCTGCTTACCTGAATGCAATATTACCATAGATATTCTCCTACTTTACAATTTTCAAACTTCTGCAAACTGTTCCTTATTTTTTCTGGTACTTACTTTACTTTTTGTTTTGTTTTGTTTTTAAGATTTTCCCCTGGCTATCTAAGTATCTGATGACTGGCATGTTTATACAAAATTACTGAATTTAGGTTATCATAATCATGAAAAGCTAAAAGAAATAAATTATGTCATTAATTTGGGGAAAATCTTTTTATATCAAGGTCCCAATCAGTTTAAAGATAGGAGAGCCTTAACTAGTCTACCCTAAATAATCATCTCAGAAAAGATGAAATGTATTACATTTTCTTACCAATAAATCCTGGTATATTTTCTGATTATCTGATGGTTGATTAGGCAAGGGTTGCATTACTTGCTCAATTTTTGGTTCCCCTGACGTTACAGAGTTGTTACTGGCACCCTCTGTTGGTCCACTCTGTAAGCACATGCTTACATTTTCTGCCAGCTCGGATTTCGGAAAGAACACAGGCACATCAGGTTTTTTTCTCACCATTGGAGAAGAGCTGCTTGAAAGGATATAAATAATGTGTCAGTTATCAATATACCTTTAACATATATTTAAAGTGCAGTAACTTGGAAATAAAGGGATAAGACTCAAACAGCATTCTGGTTTGTATTTTCAGCTCTCACCCTGATAGGCTGTACATAAACCAGATCATAACACCTTTTTAAGTCATGTTATTTATAGTCAGACTTTTTTTTTTTTTTTAAGATTTTTATTTATTTATTTGAGAGAGAGACAGAGATACGGACAGAGAGCACAAGCTGGAAGGAGAGAGTGCTCAGCAGGGAGCCACCCAGGTGCCCCAGACAACTTTTTTTGAAAGCTGGCAAACAACCTGTTGATTTCTCCTGAACTTGATGCAAGTATCTAAAAATTTTAAATATATTATTTGTTTACTTTAAGTTTTGAAATATAGTTAAGATCCCTGGCAAGGGGTGCCTGGGTAACTCAGCTGGTTAAGCGTCTGCCTTCGGCTCCAGTCATGATCCCCGGGTCCTGGGACCGAGCCCCGCATTAGGCTCTCTGCTCAGTGGGGAGCCTGCTTCTCCCTCTCCCTCTGCCTGTGGCTCCCCTTGCTTGTACTCTCACGCTTGCTCTCTCTGTCAAATAAATAAAATCTTAAAAAAGAAAAAAAAAGATCCCTGGCAAGTAAGAGTTCATAAGGTGCCATTTATAATCACATTACATATTTGGTAGTATTTCTTTCCTTCTTTATGCTTTTACATATTTTCCAAATTCTATACAATGACCATTTATTACTTTCAAAACTTAGCATATAAATACATATTTTTAAATTTACTATGGAAAGCAATATTAAAAAACATTTCTTACAAGAACAATAATGTGGCTATTATAGAGAAAGGTAATAATAAATATTAGCTAGCAGAAAGCTTATTACAGGGCAGGCATTATTTTAAGTGTATCCTCTTAAAAAATCCTTACCAAAAAGACTTGTAAGATAGATACTACATATTATGCCTATCTGACAGATGAGGAAATTGAGGCACAGAGAGGTTAGCTAACTGCTCAAAATTATACCAAATATGAAAAAAATAAAACTCAGGTTTTTTTTTTAAGATTTAATTTATTTGAGAGAGAGAGATGGCAAGAATGGGGTTAGGAGAGAGGGAGAGAGAGAAGCAGACTCCCCCCTAAGCAGGGAGCCCAACATGGGGCTCAATCCCAGGACCTTGAGATCATGACCTGAGCTGAAGGCAGACGCTTACCCAACTGAGCCATCCAGGCGCCCCTCGTACATAGTTTAATACCTAGAGAAAACCACTATTAACATTTTAGAGTACTTTCATCTATACTTTTTTTTCTTTACAGGTAGTATTTTCTCTGAAAAACTATACCATACCAAAGGTAGTTTTGGAGACTGCTTTTTAAAACCTAACATTATATATCATGAGTATCTTTCCATTTCACTAAATATGCTTAAAAACAAGTTTTAATTGTTACATAGTATTTCATTTTTTTAAAAAGATTTTTATTTATTTGACAGAGAGAGAGACAGCCAGAGAGGGAACACAAGCAGGGGGAGCTGGAGAGAGAGAAGCAGGCTTCCTGCAGAGCAGGGACCCCCACACGGGGCTCGATCCTAGGACCCTGGGATCATGACCTGAGCCGAAGGCAGGCGCTTAACCAACTGAGCTACCCAGGCATCCCATATTTCATTTTATAGGTATAATTTTTCTAACCATACATCTCTTCTTTAAAACTCAGCTTATTTCCAATTTTTCCCATATTGCTTAATATTTTTTTTAGAGGGGGGGCAGGGGCAGAGACAGAATCTTAAGTAGGCTCCATGCCCAGTGTGTAAACTGATGTGGTGCTCGATCTCACAACCCTGAGATCAAGACCTGAGCTGAAATCAAGAGTCGGATGCTTAACCAACTTGAGCCACCCACGTGCCCCCCATACTGCTTAATTTTAACTTGATATGAAGTACCCAGTACTCACTGGGTATATGATAAGCTCAGTAAATATTAGCTGAAATGAATATTTGTAAAATACCAGTTAGGATATAATTCTTTTTTTTTTTTTTTTAAGATTTTATTTATTTGCGAGAGAGAATGAGAGACAGAGCATGAGAGGGAGGAGGGTCAGAGGGAGAAGCAGACTCCCCGCTGAGCAGGGAGCCCAATGCGGGACTCAATCCCGGGACTCCAGGATCATGACCTGAGCCGAAGGTAGTTGCTTAACCAACTGAGCCACCCAGGCACCCTAGGATATAATTCTAAGAAAAAAATCAATAAATTTGACCACATAAAAATTTTTACATGGCAAAAAACATCAAAGTCAAAAAACAACTGACAAACTGGAAAATATTCACAACATATACTACAAAGAGCTAACATCTCTAGTATATAAGAACACTTAAAAATTGGAGGACAAAGGACCTAAAACTCTAGCAGAAAAATGGTGAGAGACATAAACTGACAATTCACAAAAATATGGAAATAACTCTCAACATGAAGTGATCCAACTCATGCATAATTTTTAAAATGAGAATTAAAACACCACCAATACCATTTATCACCTATTAGACTGGTAAAAAATTTTTTAAATATGGCAACATATTTTGTTGGCACAGCTGTGGGAAAACAGGTAATCTCATTCATTGCCGCTGAGATGGCAAACTGGTATAACCTTCTGCAGGGAAACTTGGTAATACTTAACAAAATTACATATGCACTTAACTTTGGATGCAAAAATCCCACTTCTAAAACAATTTAAAAATATACATGCCACCAGGTAATCACTGTAGCAATGTTTGTAATTGAAAAATACTGGGAACAGTCTTTTTTTTAATTTAAGATTTTATTTATTTATTTGAGAGAGAGAGAAAGCACAAACAATGGGGAGAGGCAGAGGGAGAGGGAGAAGCGGGGCTCGATCCCAGGATCCGGGACCCTGGGATCGAGGCTCACATCAGGCTCCCTGCTAAGTGGGGAGCCTGCTTCTCCCTCTCCCACTCCCCACCCCCTGCCTGTGTTCCCTCTCTCACTGTGTCTCTGTCAAATAAATAAATAAAATCTTTAAAAAAAAAAAAAAAAGAAAGAAACGAGTATCATAAGAAAATACAGACACATTTGCTCATTTGTGCAAAGGAAATACAAGAAAGGTAATAAAGTAACTGAAGAGATTGGTTATCTAAAGGAGACGGGTGGGAAAAGGGATAGGAAAAAGGGGGATTTGGGAATAGGGTGGCAGAAATGAGAATGGAGCAACTTTTCTTTGAGTATATATACCCTTTTTATCTAATTTGGTCTGTTAAAACCACAGTAATGTTTCAGATACCTAAAGAACAAATAAAATCAACCAGAATACGGAGCGACCCTCAAGTGGAATACAAGCAGTAACAAATCCACCTAATGGTATTACAAACAAATAACATAACCACATAAGGAAACACAAAAGAAAATAGCCTACCTAAATAACTATGGAAAAAGGTATTTTCATTGGATGCTGTAAGGCTAAAGGTAAAAGAATTATAAATATACATACTCTAGTAAATCCATTTCAGAATTCTAAGCAATTCTGAAATTACTTTATGTGTACACTAGAATTGAACAAATAAGTAACTATAGTGTACATGAAAGCCAGGTTTCTCACTATTGGGGAAAGAAGGTATAAATAAGAAAAAGGGATGTGCTGAATTGGAGTCAGAGGAATGGAATGAGGTCAAGGATTTTCAAATATAGATAGATACATGTAGAAATAAATAAGGGTGTGTGTGTGTGTGTGTGTGTGTGTGTGTAGAAATAAATAAGAGTGTGTGTGTGTCCTAGCTAAGAGGGCCTAGAAGCACAGATACAAAGTAGCAATGATATACATACTGCTCAGATCTTGGCTTCTAAATATGTTCTGATACAACTGCTCCTGGTTTCTGTAGATGATTCCAGAGTTGGGGCAGGGAAAATACAAGATGAGCCTGGAACATCTTGTGGTGCAAAAAATAAGAACATGCTTGAAAAAGGATGAGGGCTTTTCCAAAGGAAACAGAAGCCAATCTAAATGAGCTCCCAAAGACCAAAGCTGGAACAATTTAAGCAAATAAAGTAAGTAATAGTTTGAACTATAACTCATAGAATAAAAGAAATGTTCAGGAGTCTACACTGACATAAATAAATGAATACATAAGCAGAGAAGAAGGAAAACAGCTTTTCCTTACAGAAGAAATCTAATTTACAAATACAGAAGGAATGAGGAAAATACAAAATCATCAATACTCAAATACTATGGTAATCATCACGATAGGTTTATCTATAGATGGATGATAAAATCAGAGGGAGAAAGCTCAAGAAGAGAATATTTACAGTCTCAAAGTATCTGCCTCAAGGTATTTATTAACTACAAAGGGAAAAATTTTAACTTTATAGTGATAAAAACTAACAGATGTCACCTTAACTGAGTGTTCAAAGTTAGTAACATATGTGACATCATGTAATCCACTGATAGGACACATTGAGAAGGCAGGGCCAAAACACCTCTTTGCAGTAATCTTGCCAAAAATGCAAAACTTCAGTTTAATCATGAGAAAGTATCAAACAAACCCAATTAAGGACATTCTACAAAATAACTGACTCATCAAAAGTGTCAAAGTCATGAAAGACAAGAAAAGACTGAGGATCTGTCACAGATTGGACTAATGAGACTTAACTAATAAACCAATGTGAAATCCTATATTGGTTCCTGGAACAGAAAAGTACATTACTGGAAAAACTGGTACAATGAGAATTTGCAGTTTAGTATAGTATTGTACCAATGTTAATTTCCCGGTTTTGATCATTTTACTATGGTTATAGAAGCTGTTAAGAATAGGGAAACCTAGGTGAACTCTACTATTTTTCTAACTTTTCTGTAAATCTAAAATTTCAAAATAAAAATGTTTAAAGCAAGATATAATTCTATATTTAGTTTCTTTTTCTCAAATAAAATTTGATTAAGAAGTCTGAGATCAGGGTGCCTGGGTGGCTCAGTTGGTTAGGCATCTGCCTTTGGCTCAGGTTGTGATCCCAGGATCCTGGGATCAAGCCCTGCATCGGGGTCCCTGCTTGGTGGAGAGCCTGCTTCTCCCTCTCCCCCTGCTCGTGCTCTCTCTCCCGCTCTCTCTTTCTCTCTCAAGTAAATACATAAAATCTTAAAAAAAAAAAAAAGTTAAAAAAAGTCTGAGACCCTGAAGAAGGAATAACAAAAATATAATGCACAAATATTTTAACAAATAATAAAATTTACAAATAGAGATTATTATAATCACCATTTAGTACCTCAGACACAAAAACACACTGTTCTTAAAATCAGGAAGGAGCTCTCCAAGTCACCCAGTCCATCCCTTCCTTAAGAGGAAACTGCACTTAAACCAGTAAAGACCCCCAGTGAATTTATCCTAAACTCAAAAGAACTTCAGTGAAATTATGTTGTATAATTTCCTTTAGTATCCAAATTTGGTATACTTAATTAAATACCAAGAATTAAATCTTAAGAAAAAAAATTTTTTGAGTATAACTGACATACAATGTTACATTAAATCTTTTTTTTTTTTTAAAGATTTTATTTATTTATTTGACAGAGAGAGCGGGAACACAAACAGGGCGGTGGGGAGCAGCAGGCAGAGGGAGAAGCAGGCTCCCCGCTGAGCAGTGAGCCTGAAGCGGCACTCGATCCCAGGACCCCGGGACGATGACCTGAGCTGAAGGCAGACGCTTAACCAACTGAGCCACCCAGGTGTCTTATACACAGAGAAAAAGTACCTGTTTAAAAACCTTAAGTGGAGACAAAGCAGGAAAGAATGTCCAATGGAAAAAAGACAGTCTCTTCAACAAATGGTGTTGAGAAAATTGGACAGCCACATGCAGAAGAATGAAACTGGACCATTTCATTACACCACACACAAAAATAGACTCAAAATGGATGAAAGACCTAAATGTGAGACAGGAATCCATCAAAATCCTTGAGGAGAACACAGGCAGCAACCTCTTCGACCTCAGCCACAGCAGCTTCTTCCTAGAAACATCGCCAAAGGCAAGGGCAGCAAGGGCAAAAATGAACTATTGGGACTTCATCAAGATAAAAAGCTTTTGCACAGCAAAAGAAACAGTCAGCAAAACCAAAAGACAACCGACAGAATGGGAGAAGATATTTGCAAATGACATATCAGATAATCTATAAAGAACTTATAATCCAATCAAGAAATGGGCAGAAGACATGAACAGATATTTCTGCAGACATCCAAATGGCCAACAGACACATGAAAATGTGCTCAACATCACTCGGCATCAGGGAAATATAAATCAAAACCTCAATGAGATACCACCTCACGCCAGTCAGATGGCTAAAATTAACAAGTCAGGAAATGACAGATGTTGCGAGGATGAGGAGAAAGGGGAACCCTCCTACATTGTTGGTGGGAATGCAAGCTGGTGCAGCCACTCTGGAAAACAGTATGGAGGTTCCCCAAAAAGTTGAAAATAGAGCTACCCTATGACCCAGCAATTGCACTGGTGGGTATTTACCCCAAAGATACAAAAGTAGGGATCCGAAAGGGTACG